>NC_134356.1:381510953-381848453 GCF_048569485.1 Anomaloglossus baeobatrachus
CATATTATATATAAGGAAGACGTGAGGGACCATCATATTATAAAGGGTGAAATGGGGGCCATCATATCATGTATAGGGAGAAAAGTAGACCCTCAACTAATATATAAAGCTGAATGTGTGGTGTGTGTGTGTGTGTGTGTGTGTGTGTGTGTGTGTGTGTCCGGGATTAGCATCTGTACCGTCACAGCTACAGCCACAAAATTTTGCACACTCACACGTCTGGACCCCGAGAGCGTCATAGGCTATGTTTTGAGGGGAAATTTTAACCCCGCGCTTTACAGTTATTCACCAAAAAACCTGCCTCCATTAAAGCGAATGGAGCCGGGAGCCACAGTGCAGCCAGAACTTCAGAATAATGCGCAGCCACGCCCTTAAATGGAATGTTGGCATGTCACAATGCAGCCAGGGAAAGGGACAGACACAGACAGGGAAAGAGGCAGACACAGACAGGGTAAGAAACAGACATAGACTGGATAAGAGACAGACACAAAGAGATAGACACAGACAAAGAGACAGACTGACAGGGAAAGAGACAGACAGGGAAAGAGAGGGAAAGAGAGAGACAGGTTAAGAGACAGACACAGACAGGTAAAGAGACAGACACAGAAAGAGACAGAGACAGACACAGGGAAACAGACACAGACAGGGAAAGAGACAGACACAGAAAGAGACAGAGACAGACACAGGGAAACAGACACAGACAGGGAAAGAGAGGGAAAGAGACAGACAGGGTAAGAGACAGACAAAGACAGATAAAGAGACAGACAAAGAGACAGACACAGGGAAAGAGACAGAGGGAAAGAGACAGACAGGGAAAGAAAGTGAAAGAGACAGACAGGGAAAGAGGAAAAGAGAGGGAAAGAGACAGAAAGAGACAGACAGGGAAAGAAACAGACAAGGAAAGTGACAGAGATAGATAGACAGACAGACAGGGAAAGAGATAGATAGACAGACAGGGAAAGAGATTGAGATAGACGGAGAAAGAGACAGAGACAGTCAGAGACAAACAGGGAAAGACAGACAGACAAAGAGATAGAGAGAGAGACAGAGAGATATATACAGAGGGGGAGACAGACATTATAATTACATTTATATCTATTTGTTTTGTGGTTTTTGTGTGCAGAATACATTTTTGTTAATACATTCTATTTTGTTAACAGCAGTTATTAACCCGGGCGAAGCCGGGTAGTACAGCTAGTACTATATATAGGGAGAAGTGTTGGCCCCTATACTATATTTAAGGAGAAGCGTTGGCCATCATACTATATAGGGACAAGTGTGGGCCCTCATACTATATACTATACAATATACAATATACTATATACACTGCTTTCCAGTGCATCACATGATAAAATTAATGTTGTCATTCCAAAGTACAATGCGTCCTGCAATTTGCAAGCCCTCATATGGCTAGGGAGATGGAAAAAGAAATAAGGTACGGCTCTTGGAAGAAAGGGAGGAAAAAATGAAAGTACTAAAATGGAAAATGTTAAGGTTGTGAAGGGTTTAAACTGTATATTAGGAAACTTAAAGGCCTTAATAAAGTCTATAAGAGGTTGTGGGGTACATAATACAGTGTATGGGGAGCTTTAAAGACCATCATACCATGTACAGGGGAGCTGTATGGACCAATATATAATCTATAGGGAGCTGTAGGAATCATCATACAGTGTATAGGAACTGTGGGTACATTCATACAATGTATAGGGAGCTGTGGGGACCATCATACAGTGTACCGCCAGCTGAAGGCCCAACATAGAGTGTATGAAGAGCTGTAAGCTCATCATGCAGTGTATAGGGAGCTGTAAGGACCATATTACTGTGGGTACGGAGCTGTGGGGCCCATTATACAGTATAAAGGGAGCTGTAGGGTCCATTATACAGTATATAGGGAGCTGTAGGGCTAATCATACAGTGTATAGATAGCTGAAGGGATATAGTGAGTTGTAAGGAGAGATTTGAGAGAGTATCGTACACTATATAGGGGTTCTGTGTGACAATGCAAATATTATTTTTATATGGGTGCATTGTTAGTTTTGATTGGGCCTTTCAGAGGGAATCATTACTTTTGGTGAGGGCATTTTTACTTAAAGAGGATACTCAAAGGTATTTGTTGATTGAAAAGGGCAACTTAGATATTATAACTTTCAATGGAACATATCAGTCATTCTTGCTTGCTAGGAAGCACAGTGGGGGCTTTACTACTTTCTATGGGCCAAAATTATTTTTAGAAGTTCCCATAGCAATAATTGGTTGAAAGGTAAATCATAGTAACATACCTCCCAACTTTTGAAGAACAGAAAAAGTAACAAATTTTGACCACGCCCTTAGCCACACGAATTTGGAAGTTAGAGGTGTTCAGTAGATGCCCCGTACTGTTCATTCATAGCAGCCAGAACTTTCTCATATTTATACAGTATGTGTCACTATAGGACATGTTGCTTTTTTGTGCCCATAAGGCCGTGTTCACATGTTCCATAAATCTGGTGATTTTTGTTTTCTGCAGGTGTCCGCCCCAAACTACACAATAACAATCTTCTCTGATTATTCCATGTTTGCTGCATTTTTTATGCCTTTTCCCCATTTTAATACATTTATGGTTCAGATGTGAAGCCGCGTTTTTATAGTACAGAAAAGCTTTGATTCTGCACTTTAAGTAACTGCAGTTTTTTGAAGCTCCACATAGAAAAGTCTAGAGAGAAAAAAAAATCAAACTGCAGAGTTCAGCAGCGTCTTTTCATGAAATCACATCCATTTTGTTTGGACAGTTAAATGCAGAATTTGTGTGCAGAAAAGCAGCAAAAAATCCCAGCATTTACCCTACATGTGAACATGGACTAAATGTCCACGTAAAGTGGATAAGATATCATGAACTCGCCACCCACTGAGCATTTAAAGACGCCACTGAACTGTGTGCTTATGGTGCTTTTTTTTCTCTCTAGTCTTCTTTGTGGAGCCTGAAAAAAAAATGCCAAGGCATTATTAAATGCAGAATCAAAGCTTTTCTGTAGTATTAAAGTGCATTAAAAACCCCAGATTCACGTCTGCGACAAAAAAGTATCAGATATCCAGGAAAATGCATAAAAAATGCAGAAAACATGCAATAATCAGGGAAGATGGTTAAATTGTGTGGTGTGGACGTGTGGAAAAAAAGCGCAACATTTACGCTACGTGTGGACAAGGCTTCAGCGGTACATTTTTATTACTTTTGTAATGGATTTAATAGAGAAAAATAAATCAATTGCGACATGTTTTTACACCATTTACCAATCCCCATACATAATTAGCAAAATTGTTTTTGGACCCTTTTATTATAAAAGAGAAAGGGACATTTTCTATCTTGTTTTGGTTAAACCTACTGATTAGAGGTTAGCAGAACCTTTAAAATTTAAATTCGCCAACTTTGCAAATTTTGGAAATCTTTAAAAAACACGTATGGGAGAGGAAAAAGAGAGAGAGAGAACCCTGCTGACCAGAAGAGATTACACTCTACAGGAGAGAGAAAGCCCAGCTGATCAAAAGAGCTTACACTCTATAGAATGAGAAGACTTTACTGACCATGAAAGCTTACACTCTACAGGCAAAAGAGAGAGCACCTGCTGACCTAAAAAGCTTACACTTTACAGGAGAGAGAAATCCAAGCTAACCAAAAGAGCTTACACTCTACAGAAGAGTCTCTCCACTGAACAAAACAGATAACAGTCTACAAGTTCGAGGAAAAAGGAGAGGACTTTGCTGACCATGAAAGCTTACACTCTACAGGCAAGAGAGAGAGCACCTGCTGACCTAAAGAGCTTACACTCTACAGGAGAGAGAAAGCCCAGCTGATCAAAAGAGCTTGCACTCTACAGAAGAGTCTCTCCACTGAACAAAACAGATAACACTCTACAAGTTCGAGGAAAAAAGAGAGGACTCTTTGCTGACCATTAAAGCTTACACTCTACAGGCAAAAGAGAGAGGACCCTGCTGACCCAAAGAGCTTACACAGTACAGAAGAGAGAGAGAGACACTTATCCAGTGACTTTGGAGATTCAAAACTGTCCAAACTCTGCTTTGCTAAGAATTGCTAAAGTATTATGGCCCAGTCACCGATCACCATTGTACAAGGTATGATAAGATGTCATAGCTGCAGGGCACTAAGGGGAAAAGAACGTGACACCACAAAATTACATTAGCTCGCTCTCTGCTGCTTCAGCAGTCTGGGAAGTGGTGTCCAGCAAGTTTTTAGGTTTTTTTTTTAAAAAAAAAAAAAAACACAAATCAAATCTCAAAACGTTTGGATTTGCATGAAACTGAGAATTTCAGGAAACTTTACTCGAACTGGATCATATGTTTATTGATCCACTCTACTACTGAGAAAAACATCTTATTTTAATATAAATCCATCACCCTAGGAAAACTACTTGGTTATTATTTTATAGGCAGCACCTGAGAACAAAGGGAATTATCACTAAGGAAAGAGATTTGCAATGCTCTATGAACCTTAAAACTGACAAATTTATAGCTAAGAGTTACCCTGGAGTTTTATTGGAAAGTCAGATGGAGAAATTGAGTTGCACAGATTGTTCTACTCTAATTAACATTTGCCGTAAGAAGGAATCTCTGAATACAATACATATGATCTGAACATATGGAGAAAAAAGTGAAGAAATAGCTAAAATCATAAGGTGACATTGGCAATTTCTGGTTAATTGTTTACCGGAAGTTCAAGAGTTCAAAATCTCTCTACTCTCATACAAAAATACCAGGAATATTTGGGACAGTGTTATAAATTCAAGCATAGGTTCTTTCAGATCGGCTACTCAGACATATTTAATGGGTACACAGAGAAAGGGCTTTTTTCCCTGTAAATTGTCCCTTAGTGCTTAAGGCTAGTGCCACACATCCGTGCCTCCGGTACGTGTTTGGCATTTTTTACACGTACCGGCGGCACGGAGACACGTACAGCAATGCTACCCTATGGTAGCAGGCACACACACGTAAAACCACACGGAACGTGTGTCTGTGTGCGTTTGTACGTGTGTGCGTTTTTCAAAGTGCTGACATGTTCGTTTTTTCGCCGGCAGCACGGGTGTCACACGGCCCGCACCCGTACTACACGGGTGTAGTGTGGATGCGGTCCCGTGTGACACGCGCCGGAGAAAACACACGTGTCAGTGAAAAATAAAAAAAACATTAACTCACCTTCTCCAGCCCTCCTGTCTCCGCCGCTGCTGCCTCTTGCTGCCGACCGCCGCTCATTATTCTCATTGAATATTCACTTCACTGCCTGGCAGCAGCAGCAGCGGGGAGACGGGAGGGCTGGAGACCGAGGATCAGCACCACGGACAGCTGCGCGGACATCAGGAAGGACCAGGTGAGTATAATAATTACCGGTTCTACGTGTGCTATCGCGGATAGCACACGTAGAACACACGTGTCACACACGTACCAGAGACACGTACTTACCTGCACGCAACACGCAGGGAAAATACGTGTCTCTCGGCACGTGCGTGAATTTCACGTGAGTGTGGCAGAAGCCTAAAGGTGATAAATCTACACACTAAGTAACACAACAGATACAGTATATTAAAATAATCATTACTTAACATGTAATCTGTAAGTCTTAATTAACTTTTAATAAGCCCTTGTCCATTGTGGCATATCGGTGAGATGACATTGGACTTCCAAACCCATGTCAATGATCACTGATATACCGAAAGGAAGAACAGACTGGATTTACCGGTTTCTAAACCCTTTATTGAATATGGTCACTCTGAGAAACAACTAAAATACAGAATCATTGATTAAGTTCCATCCCAGATGCGAGGTTTGGCTTTTAAAATATAAGGAATTACAGTGGATTTATAAACTTAAAACTTTACAACCTGATTAAATGTGGAATGTAAGATTGATATAATTATATACATTGTCTGGTTGCCCTTATCCTTAGGGAATTCAATAAACTAGTGAATTTAGATTTCAAAAGTTTTTAGAATTTACCACATTACAACATAATCTAGTATTGTTTAAAAAAGTTTGAAAAATTATTATCTAACCTAAGCTTATTTGGTTAATGAATATTAGGGAATTGGGCAACATTTATGATATAACACTCTTAAATTACATAATTCCTCTTCCAACATTGGCACCTTAGACCTTTCTGGTTTTTGTGCGCATGTACATTTTAGTCTGGTTGATGCCACAACCCTCTCTAATATGATGACCTAGACAAACAATAAACATTCAAACAAGGAGAAGAATATAAGGCACAAGTAATATGCAAAAATGGTATACATTTTATTTACGTAGAAAATTACATAGTATAAAAAAGTGGATTGTGAGAGGAAAAGGATCACAAGAAGTGTGGAGATACAAGGGTAATAAAACTGAACCACAGTACATGTATACAATGCACCCCTACCACGGACAGCACAATTGTGTAAAAAATAGCATGGATCTAGTCAAAGCATGCCAAAAGATCATGAGAATCCATGCTAATCAATTGAGCCCCAAAAATGTTTACAAAGGAAGAATCCAGGGCGATTGGCTCAGAAAAATCAGAAAAATTGTAAGAGTTTCCCCCCTGAGGGGCAGTGTGGACAATTGTTAAAACCGAAATGCATGTATTTAATACAGATGCATCCCAACAGGGCAGAACCGATTGTCACTAAAAAACTGGATGATGCGTGAATCTATACATAACCCAGGCAGTGTGGAACATATGGTGAGTTACAAACACAGTGGTAGCAAGAAACAAAGTCGTCCAGGATGGTCAACACTAACACATTGCATGCTAAACACACACATCATATAGAAGAGAGCCAATTACCTCTTGGGGACTGTGTGGAATGAAGCCGTGGTAGCAGGTGGAGGCCCCAACGTCCGTTTCGCTAGGCACTTTTTCTAGGGGATGTAGAGTATGTGTAATATTGGCTCTTTACATTAAGCCTACACAGGTAGTTCAGATCGTTTCTGATTGCGGTCGGCAAAAGCGCATGCGCAAGAAGCCGAGGCCAAGAGGCAAGGGGAGACTGGGTGTACCGCCATCACACGGCGCATGCGCGGGAGAATAGGAAGCGTCACCATAACTCCCGCGCATGCGCACCAGAGCAGACGCCGTCACACACCACCACTCGGCTGTCAGCTGACCAGAGGACGCGCACGGCCGCAAGGACAGACGGTCAGTGCAATTGATTAAGTTCCAAAAGGATTACTAAGCAAACCCACATAAAACAGAGAAGCGTATCCATGCATAATGATAAGATATATAGGTGGAGATGAAATGTCCGTTTCGCTAGGCACTTTTTCTAGGGGATGTAGAGTATGTGTAATATTGGCTCTTTACATTAAGCCTACACAGGTAGTTCAGATCGTTTCTGATTGCGGTCGGCAAAAGCGCATGCGCAAGAAGCCGAGGCCAAGAGGCAAGGGGAGACTGGGCGTACCGCCATCACACGGCGCATGCGCGGGAGAATAGGAAGCGTCACCATAACTCCCGCGCATGCGCACCAGAGCAGACGCCGTCACACACCACCACTCGGCTGTCAGCTGACCAGAGGACGCGCACGGCCGCAAGGACAGATGGTCAGTGCAATTGATTAAGTTCCAAAAGGATTACTAAGCAAACCCACATAAAACAGAGAAGCGTATCAATGCATAATGATAAGATATATAGGTGGAGATGAAATGTCCGTTTCGCTAGGCACTTTTTCTAGGGGATGTAGAGTATGTGTAATATTGGCTCTTTACATTAAGCCTACACAGGTAGTTCAGATCGTTTCTGATTGCGGTCGTCAAAAGCGCATGCGCAAGAAGCCGAGGCCAAGAGGCAAGGGGAGACTGGGCGTACCGCCATCACACGGCGCATGCGCGGGAGAATAGGAAGCATCACCATAACTCCCACGCATGCGCACCAGAGCAGACGCCGTCACACACCACCACTCGGCTGTCAGCTGACCAGAGGACGCGCACGGCCGCAAGGACAGACGGTCAGTGCAATTGATTAAGTTCCAAAAGGATTACTAAGCAAACCCACATAAAACAGAGAAGCGTATCAATGCATAATGATAAGATATATAGGTGGAGATGAAATTCCATAAAAATCCACAGTGAAATAAGGATTTGAGCGTCAGATCATAAGAAGCATATTATATTCATGGGAACAGTGTGTCCAGTATGGACATTTGCAGTAGTGAGTGTGAAATGTCAAATTGAACGCTCCATACAACTACACTTGACTTTACATATTATTATATTACTATATTGAGGGGTGAGTCATTTCTCTAGTTATATATCAGTTAAATTTTAGGATACAAGAGGAGAGGAGGCATCCAGGAATCACAGAGGTTTAGGTACAAGCTCATTTTCCTTCTGCTAAGATGCGGACTGTCAGCACATCTTTTCAGTAATTCACCCCTTCAGAGATGAAGGCTTCTACCTTCTCATTGTAGTTGTGGCCTTGGTCTCTTAATACTACAAGAAATTTCAGTTCATGACCTTGTCAGCTATTCCTACAAATATATCTGGATTGTTGGAATGTAGGCCCTGATATTACATTAAAACTTTATTCACAAGACATTAATTGGGTTGAGATCTTGTTTTTAGATGATAAATAAATTTTACATTCACTTTTTCCACATCAAAAAGATATGACATAGTTTTTACATATGGATTACATAGTGTTAATCCAATATTAATTACATGAGCTAGTAAAACATTGTAAAACAAAGAATTAACTATTTGGTACATTAATCTTCTATCTCCACATTTAAAGTGCACTAATCAGCAAGACTTTCCTATATACCCTAAAGGCAGTGCTATACTGGCACTATCCTGCTAATTCTCTACAAACCTTTAGTTGTCAGCTTGGATGTATAGGTTTTGAAACACAAGCAAGTAAAGTTTGTAAAATGAGCAGCTTCTTGAATAACAACAGCTGCCGATCATCTGATAGCTGGGGTGGGTATTCATAGTTATCCCCTCCCCCTCTTATTTATACTAATTCTATTATGAAATTGTTTTACTTTGTGACTAGAAGAACCTGTGCTGATGTCATACCATATGACCAGAAGGGGCGGTGCCTCATCCAACAGAAAAATAATGCTGCTTCCTAGTATCAGCTATATTGGCTGAGGGCCCCACCCCTTCTGGTCCCATGGGAATGACATCAGCACAAGTCCTTCTAGTCACAAAGTAAAATGATTCTATAATATAATTAGCATAAATAACAGATAGGGGGAGGATGGATAGGCAGGGGCCAGAATCACTAAGAATAAGGTACTCCCATGAAAAGCCTATATTATGTCTGCTGATAAGTGCAGCTAACAGGCTGAATCGGAGATCCACCTGCATTTGTTATCTAGTTAGAACACACTGCCAAACTCTGACAGCATGATCTAACGCGCTCAGACAGGTATCCTACCATTCTCTACTACTATCGGCAGCCCAGCGACATAATCATGGGGTGCTAATTGCTTATCATGACAATGGGGGACCTGCTGTTGTCATCATGATTCACTTCCTGTGATAGCTGGCAGAGAGCTGACATTCACAGAAGAACACCAAAAACCGATCAGATAGTGCAAGTTTCAAGTCCCTTTGGGAGCTAGTAAAATCAATAAAAAGTTTTTTAAAAATATATAGAAAAAATAAAAATTTCAAATCACCCTCCTTTTACCACATTAAAAATAAAATAATAATATTATTATCATTATTAATAATAATAATAATAATAATAATAATAATAATAATAATAAAATGTACACATATTTGGTATTGCCATGTTCAGAATTGTCCAATCTATCAAAATATAAAATCAATTAATCTGATCGGTAAAGGGTGTAATGAGAAAAAAAAACTAAAATGCCAGCATTAAGTTTTTTGGGTCGATGCAACATTGCGTTAAAATTCAATAACAGACCATCAAAACATAAAATCTACCAAAAATAAGTATAATTAAAAACATCAGCTCAAGTTGCAAAAATAAGCCCCAACACAGCCCCAGATCCAGAAAATTTAAAATACTACAGGTCTCGGAAAATGGTGACAAAATCACAATTCTTTTTTTTACAAACGACTGAATTTTTGGCAGAATTAATGGTGTCATTCAAAAGTAAAACTCGTCCCACGAGAAAACAAGCCGTCAATATGGCTATATTAACAGAAAAATAAAAAAGTTCTGGCTCTTGAAAGAAGGGAAGGAAAAAACCTAAAATGGAAAATCGCCGGGTGATAAATTATATGAAGATAAGGTATCACTGGAACTGGGCTGAATTAAATCCAATTATATTAAAGCAAATTTTATGGTGAGGGAAACGTCTACAAGGCTAAATCTCAAAATACATTGACGAGAATATGATTTCTAAACTCATTAAATAACATGTAAGTTACAAATGAACACTAAAAAGAAGGAATAAACCTATTACTTAAAATTCCCTTCTACAAGATATGCTAATATTCAGTTTATTATTTACCAGATGCTAAAAAAGCTATATTAATAATCATAGCATGAGTCTGCATGATGCACTGTTCTGAAATGTCAGACCACATCAGATGGTAGCCATCTGCAAAATCTGCATTTGGCACTCTTCTTTCCATTTATTACCTCAGTGTTATTGGCCCCCATTCACACGTACCAGATTTTTACAGGTAAAGCTTAGTTTTGCATTTCTCCTGGGCCTAACCTTGTTCTCTCATCCACCAAAAGATAATTTGTTTTTGTCAGGCAGCAAGGCCCCCTGGCAATTCTGTCTGCTTATTGCTCAATTCACTATACAATTCAAATGCGCCCTTAATAACTTCCACTGGGAGTAGGTCCCAGATTTTCATGTGCAAGATCTTGCCATGAAAGGTTACATAGGTTATATGTGTGGTTGGCCATACGCAAACAAATAGGATTTTTCTCTATCGAAATGTGTTTAATTGCGAAGAGTTAGGCTCCAAGCAACATTTGCTTCATACAATTCTGCAATATGTCTCCAGAATGTTGGAGCCCATCCCCCACTCTCTCCCCACTCACTATGCATATTCATGGAACAGATCAGGGTGTGTGTGTTGTTTTACACATGCATTATAATGTTTTAGTTAATCTCAAGACCTAGAATTAACTACTCGGAGAAATAGACAACCTTATATTATCTATCGTTCTCTAACAGCTGTTATGGGGGTCTAATGACTTTCCAGCTGTAGAAATGTGGTATAAATAACATTACATAACTAACTAGTGCCATTTTCTTGGAGAAATATTCTTCCTTTCAATCCAGTTACTGAATTACAGCTTTGGTGGGAGAAAAAAATCCTATTAAAACAAGGAAATAGATGAAGGAATGGATATATAGATAGAAAGATAGATAGATAGATAGATAGATATAGTAGATAGATAGATAGATAGATAGATAGATAGATAGATAGATAGATAGATAGATAGATAGATAGATAGATAAATAGATAGATAGATAGATAAATAGATAGATAGATAGATAGATAGATAGATACAGTAGATAGATTGATATATAGATGGATAGTCACCTGGCAACTCCAAAATGGCTACCACGAACAGACTTGGCCCAAGCTGCGCCGTATCTCAGAACCCAGGCTTTCACCCTTTAACCCCTGCATAGATATCTGGACTTAAACAGAGGCCCCTAAGTAAAGGCCACGAGTCAGTTGTGGTTTGGTGGCTCAAGCTGGCAAGAATGATAATCAGGAAACTTGGTCAAATCAAGGAGGTCACGTCAGGAACAGAATAAAACAAGCAGGTGGTGAAATCTAAAACCGGGGCTAATTAACGGGAAAATCAGGTCAAAATACAGATGCTCAGGATAGATACACAAACCAGGATAAAAGTTCTGTTGAATGGCAATAGGAGCTTGCTCTCTGGGGTTCATATAGAACAGCCCCACACAATACTGACAGCAAACATAAACCAAAACAATAGATTTTTACCCTGTAGCTTCCAGACTGGACAGAGCCACAAGTCCCAGGAATAAAATAGGATTGTTTTATCAAGAATCAGAATAGAAGTAAAAGAGATTCTTTGGCTAAATAAAATCTCAAAAAATCAGCGCTGAAAAGGGTTTAATTTTATATTTTATTGCTAGCCTTGTTCTAGAAGTATTAGTAACATTAATGAATAAAAACTACCATCACCGGACATCACCGGAGCGGGGAACAGGGTCTGCAATAGCGCCTCTCACAGGCACTATTGCCAACATAAGGTATTTGAGAGAAACATTGTTTCTCAATATAATATCGAACTAGACAATAAAAAAATATGGGTGAACCACCCTTTTAACCCAATCAGTAAACGTTGTGAAGAGAAAAAAAAGTTAAAAAGGCAGAAATGTGTTTTTTGCTCACTAGTAGAGATGAGTGGATACGAACTTTAAAGTTCGGTGTTCATACCAAACATAGACTTTACAAAATCGTCAATGTTTGAGTTCAGAGTTTGGATGCTTTATGTATGCAAACCACTCGAGCGAGTATCGCTGTGCTTGGGTACACTTGGTGTTCAGCCCAATGTGAGCCACTTGTATTGTTGAACGGCTTACACAGAAGGTAAAATCAACGTTATCAGATGTAGTGTGTACAAAAAAAAAGAAAAACCCCGCCTTCCCTCCCCTGGAAGTGCTGTTTATGGCTGGCGGTATTTGGGCGGAGACCTGAACTGCCCAATTATTGACTTCCAATGAGGTTCAGGTCAAGTTCAGCTCTAGAGCAGAATTTTATCTGAAGTCCTGCTGAGAACCCGAACATCCACGGGTCTGCTCCTCTCTAGTTACTAGTCCTCTAAAAGAAAAACAGTTCAAAATATTGTGTCAATGGTGTCAATAAAACCAGCAGCTCATTGCATAAAAATCAATCCCTCATCCAGCACAATCAATAAAAAAACAAAAATGTTACAGGTCTCTGTTTAGGCAGGTAGAGGAGCAGGGGAATCAAAGACAGGGAGGCAAAGGCCCCATGTACAGTCTAGCACCTGTGCACTGAAATTTTATTTGCAGAAAAATTAAAGTGGTGATTAAAGAAGAACAACTAAGTGGATTTCTTCACCAAAACTATCAATGTCATCAGTTTTACAATGTCATTACAGCCATGTCTTTACTTTACATTACACATTTAGGCTGACAGGTTCTCTTTAAGAGATTGGCATAACAACTATGATTGTGCAGATTGTACTCATGTGGCGTAAGTAATTCCTTAATTCTACTGCTTTACTGGACAACTTCAGCTTAATTAGTTTAGGACCACAATTATAATAACAGTAGAGTAAACTTACCTTCAGCAGCGGTGTTGTTTATATGATGCCAGTGTTGTTCCCAGAGAGTGAAGTCACTTTTGGTGTCGTATGCCGGCTGCAACCAGTGAGCAGCCACTCTTTGACTGCATCTCATCAATACTATGAGAGCAAATGTCCCAAATCTTAGCTGGGATGAAATAGTAAAGACTGCAGATGACAGGGAGCCACTGATTGGCTGCAGCCTGCACGTGACACAACAAGTGACTTCATCTCCAGGAATCAGTGGCGCCAGCATCACTGGAATGATGCTGCTGTGGAAAAACCCCTTGACAGAACATGTACATACTGTAAATAGAGCATATTGGGGTGGGGGGTATATTTCAGAGCCCTTGCTTTGATTTAGGTGGTACTTATCCGTTTCGGACACAGTAGTTTACTTTGTATAACACCTAGATACTAATGTCCCATTTCATTAAAGATTTGTCTATTTATTTTCATACAGTCCCTTTAAAGGCTTTTGTTATGCAAAACTGGTATTAACAGCATTTTCAGTTCTAAAAAAAATATTTAATCAATATTTTCCATAATATAGCTGATGTTCTCTTCTATGAATGTTTGACAGTCTCTTGTTTTTTTTTGTCATGGATGAGGATAAAATATGAGGGTAAAGAGAAGCTTGAAGATCAGACATGTTAGTACCATATCCTTTGCCATGTCGACCTATCTCCTACCATTTCTCGTGCCAATGCTATGAGACAGTTTGAATCTGTATTCTGCTATCACAATCCATAGTATATTGACTTCATTCATTAGAGCATAATTTAAAGTTAGTATCCGAAAAATCTACACCATCCAGCACTTGTTATATAAAAATATGCTGCACAGAAATCCAAAAGAGGCATAATCCCGTTTGCATTTGAACATAACTGATCTTAAGCTGGCCATTCACATTAGACATACATGAGCAAACCTGCTTATTTTGGAGGGCCTGGCCATTCACTTAAAGAGAACCTGTCACACAATTCATTCTGCCCAAACCACAGCAGCATGAATCAGAGTCTGGCTGCGCAATTGCAGTCTGGTATATTTTTTTTCTGAAATGCTCCACTGTTTCAATGACCATATACAAGTGCATCTCAATAAATTAGAATATCATCAAAAAGTTAATTTTAGTAATTCAATACAAAAAAGGAAAACATATTTTACATAGTCATAACAAACAGATTGATCTATTTCAAGTGTGTATTACGGTTAATGTTGATGATTATGTCTTACAGTCAATGAAAACCCAAAAGTCATTATCTCAGAAAATGAAAATAATCACTACAAAACACCTGCAAATGCTTCCTAAGGGTTTAAAATGGTCCCTTTGTCTGATTAAGTAGGTTACACAATCATGGGGAAGACTCCTGACTTGACAGATGTCCAGAAGGCAGCCATTGTGGGTAAGCCACAAAAGGTCATTTGCTAAAGAAGCTGGCTGTTCACAGGGTGCTGTATCCAAGCATATTGATGGAAAGTTGTAGAAGGAAAAAGTGTGGTAGAAAAAAACGCACAAGCAACCGAGATAACCACAGCCTTGATTGGATTGTTAAGAAAAGGTCATTCAAAAATTTGGGAGAGATTCACAAAGAGTGAACTGCTGCTGGAGTCTGTGCTTCAGGAGCCACCACACACAGATGTATCAAGGACATGGGCTACAACTGTTGCATTCCTTGTGTCAAGCCACTCATGACCAATAGACATTGCCAGAAGCATCTTACCTGGGCCAAGGAGAACAAGAACTGGATTGCTGCTCAGTAGACCAAGGTATTGCTTGCAGATTTAAGTAAATTTTGAATTTTGTTTTGAAATCAATGTCCCGGAGTCTGGAGGAAGAGTGCAGAGGCCACAATCCAAGCTGCTTGAGGTCTAGTGTGAAGGTTCCACAATCAGTGATGGTTTGGGGAACCATGTTATCTGCTGGTGTAGGTCCACTGTGTTTCATCAAGACCAAAGTCAGCGCAGCTGTCTACCAGGAAATTTTAGAGCACTTCATGCTTCCCTCTGCTGACAAGTATTTTAGAGATGGAAATATCCTTTTCCAGCAGGACTTTGCACCTGTCCACACTGCCAAAAGTACCAATACCTGGTTTAGTAACCACAGTATCCCTGTGCTTGATTGGCCAGCAAACTCGCCTAACCTAAACCACATAGATAATCTATGGGGTATTGTCAAGAGGAAGATGAGAAACACCAGACCCAACAATACAAATGAGCTGTAGGCTGCTATCAAAGCAACCTGGGCTTCTATAACTCCTCAGCAGTGCCACAGACTGATCGACTCCATGCCACGCCGCATTGATGCAGTAATTCATGCAAAAGGAGCCCTGACTAAGTATTGAGGCATTTACTGCACATACTTTTCAGTAGGTCAATATTTCTGAGTTTAAAATCATTTTTTCAGTTGGTCTTATATAATATTCTAATTTTTCTGAGATAATGACTTTTGGGTTTTCATTGGCTGTAAGCCACAATCATCAACATTAACAGAACTAAAGACTTGAAATAGATCACACTGTGTGTAGTGACTCTATATAATACTGTATGTGTTTCCCTTTTTGTATTGAATTACTGAAATAAATTAACTTTTTGATAATATTCTAATTTATTGAGAGGCATTTGTAGTTTAATAGTTTAAAGGTCTGAAAATGAGCAGAGTTTGACGACATCCCAATCTGGTTTCTCTCTCATAACTACAGGTGATTGACAAGTCGCTCCCTATTTACACACATATGAGAGACCTGTCTGTCTCTTGAAATGGTGCTAGAAAAAGTTCTAAGGAGGCGGCGCCAGAATAGTCTCGTCTCTCACTATGGTACCTGACTGGATCTTTAAGACATATTTTCTCTGAAAGCTGGAGCTCAGGTTCATGCTGCCTGTGGTTTGGGCAGTATGATCTGTGTGACAGGTTCCCATTAATAGGTTTGGTGCTTGCCAACTCTTCCTTGACAGAGAAACAAGGATCATCCATAGGCATTCCTTATTCTTATTGAGAACACAGCTGAGTCATCCTGAGCTTGCATGTGTTTGGGGGGTTGGAAGAGATAGCTGACAGCAGATTGAGCATTCATCTGCCAGCGAGATGTATCTGATATGCCTTAATCATATCATACACAGTACCGCCAAGCATACAGAGTAGCTCACCACAGTGTGCTCACAGACTTGATGTGTGATTGTCCACCAGGTCAGGGTTATCTCTATAATTACTTGTAAATGTTTTATGAAATGGAAAAAAAAAGATCTTTACTTCATAGATACACAGTGATAATATCAAAGCCTACACTTACAACAGAAGTCAGAGTTGTCTTTTTATTTGAGATAGCAGCTATATCAGTCAATTGGGAATTCTCTAATAATGCCTTCAAATCCATTACTGTTACATGTTCCATCAAATCATTCTGAGTTCTGAGTGATGACAGACATTTGGGTGGAGTCATTATTGATTAGATGTGTGATTATACAAAGTGGAAAACAGCAATGTAATCATCTAAGAGCAAAGGAAAACCTTACATACTATTTTGTGCTGCAGAAACAATCCGTGCATTTTGAAGTAGCTTTACAAGAAACATTACTATTCCTTTTTCTTAGTATTCTAAGCAAATCTAACATTGCATTTAAAGTAATAAAAAAAATCTACTAGAAGCAGAACACGTCGAAGGGTCAGGAAACATGTAAGAATTTGTTTTAATGATCATCGAGATACTGTACATACAGTAGACTTGCTTGTTGAGCTTCTATAGTGATTGAGTCGTTATGCTACTGTAGTCGACAAACAACTTGGGAGAGTCAGTAATATTTCTAAAGCTTTTAAAGACATATATAATAAGTTGCTATATTAACTATTAACGTACACACTTTTACATCCAAAACATTTATTTTTAATAATCAAAATGTGCAAAGTATTGCTTTAATTCTAATCACTATAGCAGATTTTGGCAAAATAGCAGATTTAAATACGTTTTGGAACCCACAATACGAAAAATAACTATAAATTGTTCATTTATTAAACAATGCAATATTCCTTGGTCCAGTGTACAATCTAGAAACAATAATGGCAGAGGCTGGGCATATACAAGTTATTACACTGCATATTTAATGGTAAGCTATCATAAGAAAATCAAGTTCACTCTTCAATGTCTCCAGTACGTTTGGTGTCCATTTTCACTCATATTGGAGACATGTTCACATGCATTCTACTTAAAATCTATGTGTCCATGTGAACCACACAGAGAAGTCAGTTTTTTAACTTCAGCGTGGATGACAAGGCCAATAGTAATCTATGGGTCCGTGAAAAACATGTACAGAACACAGATAACATCTATGAGACATTCATGTGCCGTCCATATGACATGGACCAGAATTAAATGCATTAAAAAAACTAAAGATATTTATGTGTTAAAGATGTGCGAAAATTATAAATAGATAGATAGATAATTAGACTGATAGATAAGATAGATTTTATAGCTATAGGCCAAATAAGTAAATAATTAATGGAAAAAAACGATGTGGGGTTCCCCACATATTTGATATCCAGCAAAGATAAAGCAGATAGCTGTGAGCTAAGATCTTCAGGCTGGGAAGGTTCATGGTAATTGGGCCCTTCCCATCCTAAAAATACTAACCTCCAGCTGCCCCAGAAGTGGCACATCAAATAAGAGTCTCAACTCTTTCCGACTGTCTGGCGCGTTGGAGTAATAGTTTATGGGGTTATCAGATGTGTAGTGTCAGCTGGCATCAAGCCCTGATGTTACTAATGGAGAAGTGTCTATCAGACACCCCATTACTAACCCAGTAATCCAAAAAAAAAGTCACACACAGGAAAAAATAACACACAATCATTAATTACTTTCAGTATGAGTTTAAGTAGCAGCACATATCTCTCCATATGTGTACATGTTGAATACATTCTCCTTCTAAGTCAGAAGCAGGAAGCCTCAAAAACCTGTCAAAATAATAAGGCAGTGAAGAAGAGTCAGACTACAGCCAACTCCATTATTTAAAGTGTAACTGTCATTGTAATTTTTATTTCATAAATCAATAGTACACGTGAAACTTTGTTATATATCTTATTAGACAAATTTGCTTCTTTCTCTGCTAAAATGGATCAGTCATTATCAAAATTCTCAATTCTGAGGTAAAATCTGTATTCAGTGATCTATTATATAGATAGTAGATGGCAGTTGTTACCGATGTGATACTATGATGACGGGAGGAGGAGGATCTAGAGGCAGCAGGATTAGCTAAAGACATGGGGAGGAGCTATAGGCAGAGGTCCACCTCCTCCTCCTCCTCCCCCTTCTATCTACGTAGAATCTTATCATTAAGATCTGCTGTCACCTATCTAATTAACGGTAAGGTTTTCCCAGATTTTACGTCAGAAGTGAGAATTTTGATAATGACTGATCAATTCTGGCATAGAAAAAAAGCAGATTTGTCTGATAAGATCCTCTGATCTGTCAATCATTACTTCTATGACTGATTCCTGCTAAAACACAGTCATATGTACAGTTTATCATTATAATTTTATTTGCTTAAATTGATTGTAATGATAATTGGCAAATGCAAAATATGAATAATAAATTATGAAATAATGATAATTTTTTTCATATATTATGAAAATCCTATTTTAATAAATTAAATTCATAGGATATCTCAGTTGTCTCAATAGTTTGTAGAGTTGTCTATATATGAATACGTTTAGAAAACAACAGAATATAAGGAAAGAGCCACAGCATATCATTTTATAGTTTGCTGCAATAATTACTCTATATCAAAAAAAATATGGCATTTGGCCTGATCACCATGTATATGAAACCCATTAACCTTGGTTAAAAAATAAGATTGAACATAGAGCTTTTGTTGATAAAATTCGACCTTGCATTATTTTTCCCTAATTGGTGATAGATAACAGCACAAGGAAGGGTTCGGGTTCATGGAGAACTGGGCTGACTTCTCAGTCGGCTACAGGCTCTTCGGTAGGGACGGGCTGCACCTCAATGGGGAAGGTGCAGCTGTGCTGGGGGAGAAAATGGTCAGACTGATGGAGGAGCTTTTAAACTAGGATCTGGGGGGAGGGAGGGTTGTGGAGCAAAAAAGGGGATAGATAGAGCAGATAGAGACAGTGAGATGGTAGGGGTCAATGAAGGATTAGGGGGGGATGGGACATGCAAGGAACGTAGGGAGGCTAGGAGTCATAAAGGTGTTAATAGGATTAAAGGTCTACTGGCAAATTCAAGAAGTCTTGCAAACAGAATAAATGAATTGGAGACTCTTATGTCAATCATGGATTATGATGTGGTGGGCATTACGGAAACCTGGCTGGATGAAAGCCATGACTGGGTGACAAACATACAGGGTTATAGTACATTTACGAGGGAAAGGAAAGACAAAAAAGGTGGCGGGGTGTGTATATTTATCAAATCTAACCTAAAACCTGTGTTGAATGATGACATTGAGGGGAACTGCAACAATGTAGAGTCAGTATGGGTAAATGTACATGGGGAGGGGAATAATGGAAAAATGCTAATTGGAGTTTGCTATAAGCATCCTAACCAAGGAACTGACTGTACCAGGCATCATTCAACAAGTGAAAAATCAAAGTTCACCACCCGATATAATTAATTTAACACAAGAAGAAGTATGCCTACGTCTGAGTAAATTAAACATTGACAAATCCCCAGGGCCAGATGGCATTCATCCACGAATATTGAGGGAATTGAGCTCCGTAATTGACAGACCGCTGTATCTCATCTTTTTAGACTCGCTTGTAACAGGGTTGGTGCCTCAGGATTGGAGGATTTCTGATGTGGTACCGATATTTAAGAAAGGTAAGAGGGTAGATCCAGGCAACTACCGTCCAGTAAGCCTGACATCAATAGTATGCAAAGTTTTTGAGGGCATTTTAAGGGATGACATGCAAAAATATGTTGCAGAAAATAATATAATAACTGACAGACAGCATGGATTCATGAAAGATAAATCGTGTCTAACCAACCTGTTGGGGTTCTATGAGGGGGCAAGTGCAAACCTGGATATTGGTAATGCAGCTGATGTGATTTATTTGGACTTTGCAAAGGCATTTGATACTGTACCACATAATAGCCTTATACTAAAGCTCCAGAAGCAAGGACTAGGGGAAACTATATGCAACTGGGTAAGCAATTGGCTAAAAGATAGGAAACAAAGAGTAGTCATAAATGGAACATTCTCTAAATGGGCCATAGTCAGCAGTGGGGTGCCGCAGGGATCTGTGCTAGGACCAATTCTTTTTAATCTCTTTATTAATGACCTTGTGGATGGGATTGATATGGCCACTTCACACATAACGAGATCGTACAACGAGATCGTTACTACGTCACAGTTTCTGTGACGCAAGAACGACTTCAATTGCGATCTCGTCACGTTTGACACGTACCAACGATTCACCCCCTGCTGCGAAATCGCTGATCGATGCCGAACAGCTTGGGCCATTTTTGGCTCGTTGGAGTCCTGCTGGGCTGCATGAATCTGTATGTTTGACACCCTATTTACGATTTCGTTGACGACCTAGAATGAGATGCACGAAGGCGTGTTGTTGCGTCCCCGTTTCCACGCCCCTTCTGCGCCCATTGGTTGGCGCTGAGAACAATAGTGTGTAGTTACGTCTCCATTTCCGCGCCCCCTCTCTGCAACGATTGGTTAGCAATGAGAACACTATTGCGCTCTGATTGGGTATCGCTTCATGCTTTGTTCCCTTTTGAGTCTTCTAGGAGCAAACCTGTGACTACACCCAGATTCATTCGTGCTTTGTTCCCGCTTGCTTGGTTTTCGGATCAAAGCTGCATCTTCCCTCATTCGTTCCCGAGCGTGTCGCTGTATTACAGATTCATTCGTGCCCGCTTGCTTGGTTTTCGGATCAAAGCCGCATCTGCACTTGTATATCCCTCATTCGTTCCCGAGCGTGTCGCTGTGAGGATCGAAACTGCGATTATTAATAGATAGCATAGACGGCTGCATTTTCTGGACGTGGTAAGTCATTTTCGTAAAGTTTATGTTACTTGTTCCATGTTTTTGTTATAGTATGGAAAGTATTTGTGTTTATAGATAGTAATTATTTTTGCGGATCATGAAAGTGGTTGGTTGTTATCTGTATACATATTGCCTTTTGTGCGTCCATCGTCCTTTTATGTGTCCTTATCTAGTATTGCTGGTTATTTTGTCTCTCTGCTACAGCCGCCATTTTGTTTCTCTGACACAGTTACAGCCGCCATTTTGTTTCTCTGACACAGTTACAGCCGCCATTTTGTTTCTCTGACACAGTTACAGCCGTCATTTTGTTTCTCTGACAGTTACAGCCGCCATTTTGTTTCTCTGACACAGTTACAGCCGCCATTTTGTTTCTCTGACACAGTTACAGCCGCCATTTTGTTTCTCTGACACAGTTACAGCCGTCATTTTGTTTCTCTGACAGTTACAGCCGCCATTTTGTTTCTCTGACACAGTTAAAGCCGCCATTTTGTTTCTCTGACACAGTTACAGCCGCCATTTTGTTTCTCTGACACAGTTAAAGCCGCCATTTTGTTTCTCTGACACAGTTACAGCCGCCATTTTGTTTCTCTGACACAGTTACAGCCGCCATTTTGTTTCTCTGACACAGTTACAGCCGCCATTTTGTTTCTCTGACACAGTTACAGCCGCCATTTTGTTTCTCTGACACAGTTACAGCCGCCATTTTGTTTCTCTGACACAGTTACAGCCGCCATTTTGTTTCTCTGACACAGTTACAGCCGCCATTTTGTTTCTCTGACACAGTTACAGCCGCCATTTGTTTCTCTGACACAGTTAGAACTGGTGCACTTCTATGGGGGCGGCCATTTTAGTGTCTCTTTTACACCCCCCCAAAAAATGTGATTGGTTTATAGCAACTTTTCTCATCTTTACATGTTTTTTTGCAGTGTGGACAACATGAACGACATGCAGCGTGTTGTGCTGGGTGCTGCATTGATGTTTGAGGCCGGTCGGCTACGTGAAGTGGAACAGAGGCGTTCCAAACGAAAGCGCCGCATGTGGACCAGAGAGTGGCTGCAGAAGAGGTACAAATACTCCCACATGCAACTGCTAAGAGAGCTGCAGGAAAATAATCCTCAGGATTTCCGCAATTTTCTGCGGATGTCAGAAGAATCATTTAGCCTTTTACTCGAAAGACTTACGCCAATTATTCAGCGCAAGAATACAGCGATGCGTGCTGCCATCCCGGCAGATGAAAGATTGGCAGTCACGCTGCGTTTCCTGGCCACCGGACGCTCCCTGCAAGACTTACATTTTTCTTCTGCAATTTCAAGGTCCCTGCTCAGCGTTCTTATTCCGGAGACATGTAGAGCAATTTTCCACAGTCTGCGTAACTACATTGAGTTCCCCAAAACTGTGGAGGAATGGCAGAAGATTGCCTCCGATTTTGAACACCTTTGGCAGTTCCCAAACTGTGGTGGTGCTTTGGACGGGAAACATGTGCGGATCACTCAACCACTGAACAGCGGCTCCTATTTTTATAACTATAAGGGCTATTTCAGCATCATCCTAATGGCCCTTGTGAATGCCAATTACGAATTTATTGCTGTTGATGTTGGCATGAATGGCAGGGTTTCTGACGGTGGGGTTTTAGAACACACAGGCTTTGGTGAACGTTTGCAAAATGGTGAACTGCACTTGCCCCCCAACTCTGACACTACCGCAACCCTAACTTTGTATTTGTGGGCGATGAAGCCTTCCCACTTCATCCCAATCTCATGAAACCATTCCCCCAGAAAAGTCTAACGGCGGAAAGACAAAGGTTCAATTACAGATTATCAAGGGCACGCAGGGTTGTGGAAAATGCCTTTGGGATAATGGCAAATCGCTTCCGCGTTTTCCACACACCAATTAACCTGAGTCTACCATCAATAGACGCAGTTGTTTTGGCCTGTTGCGCCCTTCACAACTTTCTTCGACGGCGAGATGCTATTACGTACTGTCCAACAGGCTTTGTAGACTCTGATGACTTAAATGGCGAAGTGGTGCTTGGCGAATGGCATTCTGAAGATCCCGCAATCGCAGGACTTCAACCATTGGCGCCCGGCAGAAATACCGATGATGCGAAGGCCTGTCGAGAAAAGTACTACCAATATTTTAATGGTCCTGGTGCAATTACGTGGCAGCATTAGATAAACTTGTATTGAGCACATTTATTATGCTGAGTTTTATTTTCTTGTATTGATTTGTTTTAGAAACTTCCCTTCTTAATTTTAAAATATATGGTTACTTGTATTATGTTCATCACATTTATACTAATTTTAAAATATATGGTTACTTGTATTGTTATGTTCATCACATTTATACTAAAATGTCATTTTTGCAAAATGATTACTTTAATAAACAGTTGTTTTTACTTTCCACAAGATTTGTTTGTCATTCATTCACTATTAAGGGCTACTGTGGGGAGCAGTACCACCATTGCTGCCGTTACATCACCCCCGGAGGCCCCATACAGCAGCGGCGGATTAAGGTGGCGTCACGAATATAAACTACAATCACCCCCACTGAAGCCATGACTCCGGCAACCACTTACGACCCCCAGACTAGTCCGGCCCGGCACCGGGTGTCATCACCGCTATCATTGGGCCTCCTGCTCCGGATCGCACATTGAGAGTGAGCGTAGCGAACAACAGCGTGCCAAAATATGTGCCAAACCAGTTGATTTCAACCACATATTACATATGGGTGCACTAAGAAGAAATTGCACAATATATTTTATGGTGAATTTTATCTTGATACCATAGTAGAAATGCTCAATGGTATGACTAAAATTTGTTTTTGGGTTTAAAAGTAAAATGTTCACTTTTAACTTCAACATTGCTTTTCTTTAGGTAAAACCCTGCAAAGGTTTATTTACTTCCTCAATTTGGCGTCCAGCTGTATGATGAATACATCATTTAGGGCTCTTGTACAATTTTGATTTCCATGTACCAATGCAATTAAAAAAAAAAACACAAATTATGAATATGAAGCCTTATATATATTTTCATTTGGGGTTTTTAAACGGGGACGTTTGTGCGTCCCCGAAACCTTCAAACGACATCTCTTTTTCGATTTTTTTTATAATTGTATGTGCGCTCGCAGTGTGTGATACCACGACCCCTTGACACAGCATTTGCGTCATGGCGCAATCTCATTTCTGCAGCTAAGATCATTCTGATTTGTTAAAAGTGCGTCGCACTTTCACCTTCAATCATAGCAATTGTAATATTTCACAAATCAACAATCCAGCCATGGCCGAAGATGTAATATCGGCGGCCATTGGCTGGAGCAGGATCAACAATGTCCACCCCAATCTGATTGGAGCTAGCGTTCACGTGACGCTATCCGTCGAATCAGATGTGAAGAGGCGTTACCGCGGGTGACGCAACTGCGTTTGCTACGTAGACACACCAGCGAACAATGGCGGCACGCAGGAGGGCAACAGCTTGGGGAGAGGCGGAGGTCCGTTACCTAATTAGAGAAGTGGATGCTCGCGATTATGATTGCCGTGAGGCGCAAGAGCATCCACTTCTCCATAAGAAAGCGGTCTTGCGCAGGATCCAACGTGGGTTGAGGAGGAGATTTCATTTGGAGCGCACCTGCGCCCAGATCCGCAAAAAATTAGCGGATCTGCGGTACCGCTCCAGTGCCCGGATCTCTGCCATACAAGCAGAGTTACAAAACCAAGGTAGGCGCAGATGAGTGTGCCTTGGCAACGTATAATGGTGTTCTTAAATATATATCTATTTATATATCTATCTATTTATATATATATATATATATATATATATATATATATATATATATATATATATATATATATATATATCTCTATCTATCTATCTATCTATATATATATATATATCTATCTATCTATATATCTATCTATATATATATATTTATTATAAAAATAAATATATAAATATATAATACATATATAAATAATATATATATATCTATATATATATATTTTTAAATTAAATATATATATATAATTCATATTAATTTTATATAAATATAAATATAAGAAAATATACATATATAATAAATAATAAATATATAGATTTAAATGTATATATTTATGATATATATATCCTTTTACTTAATTAAAATTATATATATAATGTATTTTATAGATCGATAGATTATATATATATATAATACATATAAAATATATATATATATATATATATATATAGATATATAGATAAAATTTTAAAAATATATTTAGATATATATAATAATAAAAATAAATATATACATATAATATATATATATATAAATAATATATATATCTATATATAATTATAAAAATATATAATATATTAATTATATATAATTATAAAAATAAATATATACAGATAATATTTAAATAATAAATATATATATTTTAATGTATATATATTTATTATATATATATATATATATATATTTTTTTTTTTTTCCTTTTAATTCATTAAAAGTATTTATATAATATATCGATCTATGTAATAGATCGATAGATAGAATAGATATATATATATAGATCTATTGCTTTGAACGATAGATAGATTATATATATATATATAATATATATATAGATTATATATATATATATATATATATATATATATATATATATATATATATATATAATATGTAACAGATCTATATATAGAGATCTATTGCATAGATCGATAGATACACCGACACTTGTGGTACGGGCTAATTACAATGACACTCGGGACACAGGGAAATTACACAGATAGTAGGCTCTCTACACCAAGATTTCCCATGAACTGACAACCCTCTATCAGCACACAGTTTTCATATGTTCTGATATACCTCTTGTCCTTGGCACCCAGCTTCGCCATGCTTGGCAAAACATCATTCCCTCACCACCCAGCTTTTCCCATATCAGAGAGAGCATGGCAAAGCCGGGTGCTGTGGGTAGTGGGTCTTTTTCCCTCAGCACAAAAAAATTCCATCTCCTGCTTGTATTTTTGTCCTCCCTCATATCTAGTTCTCCAAATACAATATTGGCCCCCACATAGCCTTCCATATAGTATAAGGGTTCCACATAACCCTTCAGATATTAGAATGCATCCCATAGTCCTCCATGAACTGTAATGAATTTCCTAGAGTTCTCCATGAAGTTTCATTCACCCCAGAGTTCTCCATATATTATACTGCACCACATAGTCCACAATGTGTTCAAATTCACCCCCATAGTCCTTGTATAAGGTAGGCTACGTAGTCCGCCATATATTTCAATGTACCCCCCACAGTCCTATATGTATCATAACGCAACCACATTAAACTTTATATTTTCTTAAGAACCCCCAGAGGAGCAAGGGGCCGCAGAGGAGGGAGAGCATGTGCCCGAGCCCCCGGTGGATCTACAGCCACCAGAGGAGGAGTAGGAGGAGGAGGAGGAGGAGGAGTACCACCCACAGGGGCCACCGGCCGGATCGGCCCCCGGTAATTTTTTAATATAACATTAACGCCATATAAAGTACAAAACAAAAAGCTGTTGAGCACTATAAAGTGTTTTTTGTTTTCATAGATGCTAGTCCAGGCTCCATAAGTGAGTCTTTATCGGACAAGGGGGATAACCGTAAGTCATGAATCTCCTACTTTGTAATAATAGGCAGAAATAAAAATTATGATTTATTAATTTTACCATTCCCTCCATAGGCATACCCACTTTGGCCGAAATCATGTCCTCCCAAAGAAGGATTATGTCAGCCCACAGGAGGCTGATGGCCAAAGTGGAGCGGCATGCGGCGCTGCTGGCACGTTATGTGGCTGGACAAGGGGAGGGCAGCAGCAACTAACGTTTTTTTTTTTTTTTGGTTATTGTGTACATATACATGTGTTATAAAAAATTTGAAATTGATATCTGCTGTTTGGTATGTCTCATTGCATAAAGCAAGTTAACAGCTATCACCACTCACAAACTCACCACTCACAAACATCATATTACATGTAGGCATCTGTATAGATGCACCAATCCCATTATCCACGAGGGGGTGACTAGGCTTTACTGGTTGTTTGCTGTACATGAGTGTGGGGGTTGTGTGGTGGTATGCCAATGAGGGTGGAGTATGGTACAATCTCTGTAACTACCGTGTTTTGCCAGGGCATCACAACCATATGCTGAATTAAGTAACGCAGGCAGCAAGATTGAACCAACATAAATTTATTATTACAATGAAAATATAACAATCAATTAAAATTAATCTCAAATAACAAAACAACAACAATAACAAAATTTAGTGGCTGTCTTCATATTGGTTGACATATTCAGGCCGGGTGGGAGATGACAGTTGGCTTAAAAATGAATCATTTGAATACCTGGGATAATGTTGGGGGGGAAACTGTGGGGGGGGATACTGTGGGGGGTGGTCAAGCTGCAAGCGTGGTGGATGCATCCTGTTTGGTGTACTTTGCAGGGGCTGGCGAGGAATCCATGTCGAAGAATGATGGGGCTGGTTTAACTTGCATATCGTGTCATTGTCATCAAGTTCTCCTCGGCCTGCCTTTCTTAGGACTTCCAACATTAGTCTTTCGGCTTGCTCCCTCTGTGTGGAATCCAATTTGCAGAGTCTGTCCGATGCAAATGCGGCAAAGCTATCCACTGGAGGGCTTTTTGGCTGTGATAGCAGTTGGGTTGCCAAAGAATAAAATTCAGCGGATGTCACAGGGGTGTTGGCCTTCTTTTTGCGTAACTGTCTTCGCCGCATTTCAGCAGAGGGTGCAGGTGCCTCATTATCCTCCACAATAGGCTCGCTCGATGTGGTGGGGTTCTCATTCAATTGGGGCCTCACCATATCTGTCTGAGGGTTCTGCGGGAACAGAAAAATAAATGTTAATTAAAAGTCATACTTTAATAGTTAGTAAATTTAATTAAAGTGTGACAAAATTGTATTGGAGTGTACTTATCTGAACTGGAAGGGATAACTTTTCCAAACTGCAAAATAAATCATGGTAACAATAAGTTACTATTTTGTGTTCCTCAATGGCATGTACATATAAAGTTTGAATGCTATGTACCGTGAAGCAAATAAGGTACTTACATCTACAACAGCGGAGGTGTTGTCATCGATCGGGATGTCATCGTTTTCAATGTCTGCTTCCAGGTCTATGTTTCTTTGGTAGGAGCTTTCCATCATTCGTGGTAGCTCCTGGTCCCTTGTGAATTCCAGGAGATTGAAATACCACAAGGGTGAAACATATACCTGGTCAGTGCCGGCCCCTGACTTTTTTGATTTGTCCACCTTATTTGCTTCTTTCTTATATACAGTCCTCAAGCCTTGTATCTTCTTTTTTACTACTTTGACATCCACCGCCTCACCTCCACTGTGTTTTTTAAAAAGCTCCACCAGTTGGGCATAGGCGGCTTGTTTTTTTATTCTGTCAGAATATTCTGTGGATTTGATTCTCCACAAGCAGGGCAGTGATTGATACAAATCCAGCAGCTCACGCACAAAGTCTTCTTTGTTATAATAAGCCATCTGAAATAAAGAATGAAAAATTTATATGTAAACATAAAAGAAGTTGCAATCAACCGATCACAATTTTTGGTTATGGTGTGGCAGAGACTAAAATGGCCGCCCCTATGTGTGGCAGAAACACAAAATGGCGGCTGTAGCTGAGAGACAAAAGATGAAAAAAATCCAGCACTCAAAGCATTCAACTGAAATTGTTTTATATTTTATTCATGGATCTGTGTAATTATTAAAGACGTTTCGGTCATCCGACCTTCATCAGTTTACACAGAAAAGGTTCTGTAGACAGTATGTGACATTGACTGAAGACCCGGACGGGCAGCTTTTTCCTCTGGTCCAGCCTTTTCTGTGTAAACTGATGAAGGTCGGATGACCGAAACGTCTTTAATAATTACACAGATCCATGAATAAAATATAAAACAATTTCAGTTAAATGCTTTGAGTGCTGGATTTTTTTCATTTTTTGATCTGGGGTGGGACCCTATCCAAGCACCAGCGACTATAGAAGGAGTGCCACATTTCTATATTTTATTTAATGAGAGACAAAAGAGCCAGCAATGCTAGGATAGGACACATTACAAACAGCACTATGGAGAGACCCCTCTTTAAAAGGCATTATACACACACAGATAAAAGCCAGCAACTTTAATTAACTCACATAATAAATATTAACATATATCTAACAGCAATCAACTCATAATAAATATTACCATATATCTAACAGCAAGAACATTATTCCAAAAAAAGCCCACCCCCCCCCAACAAAAAAAAAGACCTACCTTTTCAAAGAAGTGTATATCAATGTAGAATCCAAGCGGAATCGCAAATACGATCTCACCGACACTCGAGAGCACTGCAAGGATACTCCAGGTGCAACTGCGGCTTCGATCCGAAAAACACACCAACAAAGCGACCGGGTACAATGGACGAAGGAATCAGGGTGGAGACGCAGGTTCTATCTCAAAGCAAAGCGCAAAAGAAGTGACAAAGGGTGGACGCGATCCAAAATTTAACCGCTAGATACGCCCCCTGCATGCCCAATCAGAACGCAGTATTGGCCGCCAATGAAAGCGGAGGGGGGTATGGAAAAGGCGACGCAAATGCACGCCTACGTGACTCACTGCATAATGGGATTGGAATCGTTAACATAGTAGCTGTGTGACAGGGTCCTTATCAATCAGAGCGGAGGGGGTGGAAAAGGCGACGCCCGCCCGGCCGCCCAATCAGAACGCAGTATTGGCCGCCAAAGAAAGCGGAGGGGGGTATGGAAAAGGCGACGCAAATGCACGCCTACGTGACTCACTGCATAATGGGATTGGAATCGTTAACATAGTAGCTGTGTGACAGGGTCCTTATCAATCAGAGCGGAGGGGGTGGAAAAGGCGACGCCCGCCCGGCCGCCCAATCAGAACGCAGTATTGGCCGCCAATGAAAGCGGAAAAGGCGACACAAATGCACGCCTACGTGACTCACTGCATTTTACTACGCCCCTAATGGGATTGGAATCGTTAACATAGTAGCTGTGTGACAGGGTCCCAGCGATTTGAAAGATCGTTATACGGGATGCATGCTCGTTCATAAACTCGTTATGTGTGACACCCAACATGCGATTTCAACAACGACTCATAAACGATCCAGAAAGTGTGACGTAGTAGCGATCTCGTTCACGATCTCGTTATGTGTGACTGGACCTATAGTAAAGTGTCAGTCTTTGCTGATGACATCAAACTATGTAGGATATTAAAAACTGACCTTGATAGTACAATATTACAAAAAGATCTGGATAAGATGTCAGAATGGGCAGATACTTGGCAAATGAGATTTAATGTTGATAAATGTAAAGTAATGCACCTAAGACGGAGTAATCCTATAACTGCGTATACATTAAATGGAAGTAAACTCGGGACTACAGAACAGGAGAAGGACTTGGGTATTCTCATTACAAATAAGCTGAGCAGCAGCACTCAATGTCAAGCAGCAGCTGCTAAAGCAAACAAGATTCTAGGGTGTATAAAAAGAGAGATTAGATCCCGTGATCCCAACGTATTGTTACCCCTCTATAAATCACTTGTAAGGCCACATCTAGAATATGGGATTCAGTTTTGGGCTCCACATTTTAAAAAGGACATTCAGAAGTTAGAGTCAGTTCAAAGGCAGGCAACTAGACTACTACAAGGAATGGAAGGTCTCCCATATGATGACAGGTTGAAAAAGTTAGATATGTTTAGCTTAGAAAAAAGACGTCTCAGAGGAGATCTCATTTATATGTATAAATACATGTGTGGTCAATATAAAGGACTGGCACATGACTTATTTCTTCCGAAGACAATACTAAGGACCAGGGGGCATTCACTGCGAGTGGAAGAAAAGCGATTCCGACAGCTAATTAGGAAAGTGTTCTTTACAGTTAGAGCAGTCAGACTGTGGAATGCCCTACCACAAGAGGTAGTAATGGCAGATACTATAACAGCTTTCAAAAAGGGCTGGATGATTTCCTCAGTACACAAAACATTGTTGGTTATAAATCACTTTGTGACCAAATGTAGAACTGGTGGAGGAAGGTTGAACTAGATGGACCTAGGTCTTTTTTCAACCTTAGTAACTATGTAACTATGACTCATATTCTCAAATACCGCTCACATGGTATTCTTACCATGGTTACCATGATACATGAAGAAAGAAATAAGAGGACAATGGAAATCATTTAGTTGGACAGTGTTTCCTACTATATATCAGTGGCATTTTCCAAGGTTTATGTGTTGTGAAGATAGCATAGGTTGTGCATTATTATCAAAATGGAGCACATACTGTACATGTCATGCGATGTTCAGCTCTGCACACAACTGTGGGTACTTTGGTGTAAGACTATGTTCACACTGCAGAGTCTGATAAGCTACCTGGGTCTGCTGGAGTGTTCAGTCAGAGTCGGGCATCGGCTGCTTCAGGTTCACTAGTCTTCAGTTCTGCAGGAGTTAAATCCTGCAGACTGGTGAGCAATACCTAAATGCTCAGGTTGCTGATTGCCTGTGCAGCTGTTGCCTTCCTTTATTACACATACCTTTCTTCCTTGTTGTGCCAGTGATAGCTCATGCAAACCTTGGCCTTGTTGTTACGTCTATATTTGGTTATTTGTGCTACCCTTGTGAGTGCTGAGAGTGTTCCCCTGTCGTATGTTACTTCCTCCCCTTTTTTGTTATTCCCCATTCACATTTTGTTGCTCCTGTGTGTTTTGAGTGCTGGGTGTACGAGTTTCCGTTTACCTTTGTTTGTGACTATTTGTGGGGTTTTAGTTTCTGGGTCTCCAGCCTGCTCCCTGGGTGGGGGAAAGTGATATCAGGGCTTGGATATGAGACATGGCCATGCTGGAGGCTCGACCCTGGCTACCATCGAGCCTACCGTCGATATAAGGGATAGCGCAAGCGCCCCAGTCTCAGGGTCAGCGTAGGAGCCCCAGTTCCATCCGTACTTCCCCATGACAGTAGAGAGAAAAAATTGGTGGAACTTGAAAGAATTACTTTCTTAGGCCATCTCATGGCACAACATTTAGTGCCCGCTTAAGAAAACTTGTCATATTTCATGACTTCTTCACTTTTCTTTTGTAATAAAAAAATAGTAAAAAGGATAGAAGGAGGTAAAAAAGTTGTAAGAAAAAGTATAAAAAGCAAACAACAAATTTGTCACATGCCATGTAGTGCAATTTTGACACAGTTTTAGACAGAATTCATGTACAGTATATATATATATATATATATATATATATATATATATATATATATATATATATATATATTATAACCCATCCTGTGGATTATCACCAGTGAATAACCTTCTGTTCTTTTCATCACTAAATTTGTGATTGGGTGCTATCACTGACACGTTACGCATATCTACTTATTACTTGCAGTTTGAACAGATGGATTGCCCTGTCAAACATACTTTTACTCACTGAATCACTGATGTCTATACTGAGCCTAAAGCAAGTCGGCACTAGTCATGTGGTGTAAAAATCTCCATCACTAACACTTTCTATAACAATGACTCCTCATGAGACTCCTGCAGGCCAAAACCGGACGAGGGTAAGGAACACCATTATTTACACCATCTTTTAGGCAATTTATCAATAATTTAAGATTATTCTAAGGATAAATATAAAACAAATTAACGGTGAACCAAAAGCCTAATTTAGTAATTAATTCATAGTACCCCGGCTAATTAATCACTTAGATTTAATTTTATGGTCAATGTCTAGTAAGCAATTACTCATTGCAGATAAATTGGTTTATAACACTACATTGCCGTATCGGGCTGCATGATATCATAGCATCTGTTTTGCATGATAGTATACGTCCACCCTATAAAATGATAGAGAAATACTGTCAACTCATCAACGTGAACACAATTTTTGCCCATAAAAGATTCTTAGAAAAATAGGCAAGGCTTCCCGTTCAGATTCATAAGCAAATGTTCCAGGCAAAACATCATTCACTATAAGCTAGGAAGCAGGCGTGCGTCTGGATGTCACAGAGATTCTGCCTTTGACTAATCTGCTTGCCGCCCACTTAAATGGCTCTTCATAAATAATTCAAATTTTAATTACGTTACAAGCCCCTGACCTGAAGAAAAATGAAGACTGAGAAAAAAATGAAAGGAAATAGGAGGGAGGAAAGGGTGAATGGATCCATGAAATTTTGCCTGCAGCCGATGGGCTTATCTTATTTTCTATTCTTTAACAAGCTGTAGCACGTCTTAATGGTGCAGGGATCTATTATGGCTTAGTGCACCAGAAGAAAGAAGGTTCACAAAACGACTCACAGGAATTTAGTGCAAAATCTTATCAGAACGCCTGTTATATTTCATTGAAATAATGGAAAATATAATTTTAAAAACACAGAAATAGAGCTTGCTTTTTGGGGCGTTGTTTCCATATGTATTCTATTTATGAATTCTGCTTGCAGACATCCCTGTGGGTTTTAATCAGCTTTAATGTGTTCAGGGATATTGTTATAAGGTAAATTGGAAGGAGATCAATGCCCTTTACTAACACTCAGATTCATGAGCATAAAATAACACTACTATACAAAGAAATTGTTCTATAGAACACTACGCTATAGACCACATGTACTAAAGGAATGGGAAGAAAGAGGTAGTGTCTTGGGTGTGTCATGGGTGACAGACAGTCATGTGGCTTGTGGCCATAAAGGGTCACAGTGTTTTGGTGCGTAGAATGCTCCCTAACTTTCCATGGTTCATATTGTCAGTATTCATTGGTATGGGTAGCTTTCTTGCTGGATTCAGCTCTCCCCCTTTTGGATCCAGCAGCAGCTCGACTTCCACCTAGATGCTGATCATCAGTATTATCTTGGTGCTTAAATACCTCTACCTTCCTTGGACTGGTGCTGGTGATATTATCAGTTCATTCAAGCTTTGGGTGCAAGCAGTTGGCTTGTACTCCTGTGTGGTATCATTGCTGAAAACTTTGCTGAACTTCTACCTGTGTCATCTGTAGATAAGTAGTTCATGTATTTTTACCCGTGTGTCCTAGTTGTGTTGTTTATAGTGTTTAGTGGAGTTGACAAAGAGCTCATCCCATCTGTTCCCTATTCAGGGCCCAGCACTAGGGATACCTAGGGTCAGTTATCTGGCTCGGTGTATAAGTGCAGAACCTATCTAGGATGGTCAGGGACCCCAGGGACAAACAGTAGGTTTGGTCAGTGGTTACTATCTTCCCTTTCCCTAGATGCAGGGTTTCTCTTCCCTTTCATCATTTGCTTTGCACTTTGCTGTACCTAGCATGACAGGTACCTTGACTAATAGGACTTTTAATAACAATTTACCACTATGACGGATTTAATTAGCTTATTTTTTTTAAATACACAGTGCCCAATTTATGAAAGCTTTCATGACAGAATTCTGGCATAAAAGCTTTGAAAGTTGGAAAGGTTAGGTACAACTTGGAGTTGTGCCTAAATTTTGTGACTTTTGACATTTGAACTCCAGTTTCTCCCAGCTCTGACAAAATAAGCAAAGTTAAGTTGGGACAATGGCCGGATGCCAAAGGTCATCTAATTCATGATGAGCTATAATAATAATTTTTATTTATATAATCGCCAACTTATTCCACAGCGCTTTATAATTCAGAGGGGAAATGTACAGACAATATGAGACATTACAGAATAACAAAAGTCAACAGATACCAAAGGAGTGAGGGTCCTGCTCGTAAGCTTACAGTCTATGAGGAAATAGGGGAAACAAAAAAGGTGAATTGTTGAAAGAAAAAAAAAAAACTTGTTATAAATGGTCCGGCCATCAAAATGAGTTGTGTTGTTCTGTATGCCAAAAATCTCACTCAAGTTTCTGACTGGAGTGAGATTTATGGCGTAGTACTCGCAGACGCATATCACTCATGTACAGTGGGTACGGAAAGTATTTAGACCCCTTTCAATTTTTCACTCTTTGTTTCATTGCAGCCATTTGGTCAATTCAAAAAAAGTTCTTTTTTTTCTCATTAATGTACACTCTGCACCCCATCTTGACAGAAAAAAACAGAAATGTAGAAATTTTTGCAAATTTATTAAACAAGAAAAACTGAAATATCACATGGTCATAAGTATTCAGACCCTTTGCTCAGAAAATCATATTTAAGTCACATGCCGTCCATTTTTTTGTGATCCTCCTTGAGATGGTTCTACTCCTCCAGTGGAGTCCAGCTGTATTTAATTAAACTGATAGGACTTGATTTGGAAAGGCACACACCTGTCTATATAAGACCTCACAGCTCACAGTGCATGTCAGACCAAATGAGAATCATGAGGTCAAAGGAACTGCCCAAGGACCTCAGAGACAGAATTTCTGCAGTACTCAAGGTTCGTAAGAGCAGTGACCTCCATCCTTAAATGGAAAACGTTTGAGACCACCAGAAATCTTCCTGGACCTGGTCCGTCCAGCCAAACTGAGCAATCGTGGGAGAAAAGCCTTAGTGAGAGAGGTAAAGAAGAACCCCTATGATCACTGTCGCAGAGCTCCAGAGATTCAGTAGGGAGATGGGAGAAAGTTCCACAAAGTTAACTATTACTGCAGCCCTCCACCAGTTGGGCTTTTATGGCAGAGTGGCCCGATGAAAGCCTCTCCTCAGTGCAAGACATATGAAAACCCGCATTGAGTTAGCAAAAATAAACATGAAGATAGAACTTTTTGATGATAATTCTAAGTTGTATGTGTGGAGAAAACCAGGCACTGCTCATCACCTGCCCAATACAATACAAACAGTGAAACATGTGGTGGCAGCATCATGTTATTGGAGAGTTTTATGGATGCAGGGATAGGATGACTGGTTGCGATTGAAGAAAATATGAATGTGGCCAAGTACAGAGATATCCTGGAAAACACCTCTTCCAGAGTGCTCTTGCCAAAGACTTGGCTGAAGTTTCACCTTCCAACAAGACAATGACCCTAAGCACACAGCTAAAATAACAAAGGAGTTGCTTCAGAACAACTCTGTGACCATTCTTGACTGGCCCAGCCAGAGCCCTGACCTAAACTCAATTAAGCATCTCTGGAGAAACCTAAAAATGGCTGTCCACCAACATTCACCATTCAACCTGACGGAACTGGAGAGGATCTGCAAGGAAGAATGGCAGAGGATCCCCAAATCCAGGTGTGAAAAACTTGTTGCATCATTCCCAAAAAGACTCATGGCTGTACTAGCTCAAAAGGGTGCTTCTACTCAAAAGTGAGCAAAAGGTCTATAGACTTATGACCATGTGATATTTCTATTTTTCTTGTTTAATACATTTGCAAAAAAATCTACATTTCTGTTCTTTTCTGTCAAGATGGGGTGACGAGTAATATTATTGAGAAAAAAATGAACTTTTTTGAATTTACCAAATGGCTGCAATGAAACAAAGAGTGAAAAATTTAAAGGGGTCGTAATACTTTCCGTACCCACTGTAATACTTCTGATTCATGTGGAGGTATGTAACGCTTTATGAATCAGGAGCGCCTGACTCCAGCATGCCCCCTCATCAAAACTAATGCGGATTTGAGGAATCGAGCCCACAGTGTTTCTAATTCTGGCTTTTTTTTTTTTTACTAGCACTATTGCTTGAGCTAGAGAAGCACAAATGTTGTGGGCAGCAAACATCTTTCCAAAATTTTGAGTGGGATCCAAGAATTCCAGTTTAATAAAAAAAAATGCACATTGAAAAAAGATTCTATGAATGATTCAATGTATCTTTGTGGTGTGTAAATTTATATTAGATTTTTAAGTTCTGGGGGTTTTTGGAATAGGAAATGACTTTTTTCAAAATATTTTTTTTCTTTTGGTCAATGAGATACGAATAACTTTCTTACTTTCTCCATAGATGAAGCAAAATGAGGGGTTGTTTTCTGTAGGACAATGCATACTTTCACTGGTACCAATTTGGGTGAATACAACTTTTTGATAATTTTTCTATACATTTTTTGTTAGGAGGCTGTCACGCTTCCCGGTCCCCCTGGTCCTGTCCTCCGGTCCCCGTGGCCCGCTTCCCGCTCCCCGGCGGCGTCCCCTGCTTACCACTCCGGTCCCGGCCTCCTCTTCCCCGCCTGCGGCCTCCATGCGTCCAGCTCCCCGCTCCCGGCGCTCCTCTGCGACGTGGGACTCCCAGCCGGGCGCTCCTGCTTCCTCCTCACCGCTTCCTGGACTGGCTTCTGGCACACGGGCCTCGCGCATGCGCATTAGGGCACGCGCACGGTCATTGACCCTTTCTTAAAGGGCCAGCACCCAGAAACAGGATATTGCATAGACAGGTACAGGGTATATAAGGTTTCTCTTTCCTGGTGGGTGGGGCCTGTTCTACATGTTTAGCAAGCTAGTGTTTAGGTCCCCGTATTGCTTTGCCCTGTACTTTGCCTTGTATTAACCCTGTCCTGTCTCGTAGAGCCTATCCTGCCACGCCAGTCGCTCCGAACCAAGTCCATCCCTGGACCCTGAAGGTGACTTCGGCGGATGTCCCACCACCTCTGCAGCTCCGCCAGTCTCCAGTCTCTGGCTCCGTTCGGTGACCCGTTCCATCGCTCAGCAGGTTCCGGATCCCGCCTGACCCTATAACCCGGCCTCGGACTCTGAGCCTCGTCACCCGGACTACCGTCCAGAACTCCGTGGATTCAGCATCGTCCACCTTTCCTGCTTCTCTACGGACTGTCCAGCTACCTATAGTGCTTTGGCTGCCGTGCATCAGGATCCTCTGGCGGAGTGACCGGCCTGGCTGCCTTTTCAGGGGAAATCGGTGTACGGTCCAGTGCTTCCACCACCCGGACGTAACAGAGGCATGAAAAAAAACATTACATCCGAAGTTGCATTAAAATTTTATTTTTTACAGCGTTCATTGTGCAGTATAATTATCCTGTCAATTCTAAAGGGTACTTTACATGCTGCGACATCGCTACCGATATATCGTCAGGGTCACGTTGTTAGTGACGCACATCTGGCTTCGGTAGTGACATCACAGCATGTAACACCAATGAGCGACGATCAACGATCGCAAAATTCTTCCAAAACGATCGTTGACACGTTACTTCTTTCCTTAATATCGCTGCTGCCACCGGTATGATGTTGTTCGTCGTTCCTGCGGCAGCACACATCGCTATGTGTGACACCGCAGGAGCGATGAACATCTCCTTACCTGCTTCCACCGGCAATGCGGAAGGAAGGAGGTGGACGGGATGTTATGTCCCGCTCATCTCCGCCCCTCAGCTTCTATTGGCCAGCCGCTTAGTGACGCCGCAGTGACGTCGCTATGATGCCGAATACACCTCCCCCTTGAGGGAGGGATTCTTCGGCGGTCAAAGCGACGTCGCAGAACAGGTATGTGCGTGTGACGCTGCTGTAGCGATAATGTTCACTACAGCAGCGATCAACACATATTACTGGAACGACTGGGGCGGGTGCTTTCGCGCTCGACATTGCTAGCAAGCGTTAGCGATATCGCAGCATGTAAAGTACCCCTTAGGCTATGTGCCCATGGGACAATGTACCCGCAGATTTGGATTTATCTGGATTTTCCATATAAATCTGCAGGTTTAAGCAAGTACAGACACTTCCCATAATACCCTATGGGATTTGGGGAGTGCTGTATCAATACTGCAGCTGCGTAAAATGCTGCGGATTTCCCACAGCCGCACGTAACTGCATGTCAAATAGTCATGTGGAAATATCTGCAGAATTCACGCTCCTCCACTATGGAGATATGGAGCGGGAATTCAACAGGTATTTCCGCACTTGTCCCGTAGGTTTACCGCAACAAAAATGCTAAAAACCCGCTGTAATGGATAGCTGCGGATTCCAGGCAGCAGCTGCCATAAACCTGCGGACAAACCTGTGGCAAAGTTGACCGGTACATTGTCCCGTGGGCACGAATCCCTTAGTGTGATGCTCAATATATACCTTTTTTTTATATTTTAGTACTTTTTCAAAAGTAAAATTTATTTTTATTTAGCAGTTTTATAGAAAAAAAAACAACATTTATTATGTGCTTTTAAATATGCTTAGTGAGGTTTTTTGATGTATTAGAAAGTGGTCTGTGGCTTAAATAAACCTTTTTTTATTAAATAAAAATGTTTAGCCTTAATCCAGTACTCCCAAACTGGGACAAAATTGCAACAATTTTGGGTTACCCAAGTTGATGAAAATAAACTAACTCAAAATTATCAGACTATGATCCACTAATGCAAGTATGGCACACTTCCTGTCATAAGGGGCATTTACACTGCAAGATAACAACGAATGAATCTTGTGTAAACAGGCTGACAATAATCTTATGAATGAGCAAAATACTTGTTCAGCTGGTGAAATGATCTTTTGTGCAGGATAAAAGATCCTTGTTCTCAGTAGTGTATCAACCTGAGTAAACAGGACTTGCACTGCCAACAAATATGGCAGCCGTTGCACACTGACAGGTGTACTCTAATTGCTCAGTGTGCATTTGATCTGTCTATATAAAAAGGCAGTCAATAGACCAATATAGAAAACCAGTATTCAGAACAATTGATACAAATGATGAACCCCTTATATGGTCAATAGAGTTTATTTGGATTACTAGTCATGAGTTGTCTTTCCACTGCTGTACTCCGCATTAAAAAAAATTAGAAGCATTATTTTTCCATTTAAGCAAGTACTGCCGCTTTGATTGAATTTATTATTATGATTGTGAAGTTTCTTCTTACTAACCTTTTTGCAGATACAAGGATGCCAAATGGATGGGAAATATTCTCCATCCATAGCAAATTCATATATGGCAAGTAGTAATCCTTTTCTATTACAAATTCAATGGTGTGGCCATTATATTGATGATTTGTTGTCTATTTAAATAATTTATTTCATTTACCATCTTTTTCTAATTCTCTCAATGACAATTATATGAATTTATACTTAACTGTTGAATCTGAGGATACTTCCATTTACTTTTTAGATATGCTGTCGACAGGTGATATAAATACATCTAATATTTCTACTCCACTCTACAGAAAACCTGATTCTAGTAATTCATTGTTAAATGCAACCCGTTGTCTTCAAAAAGTGTCACAAAGAAGGTTATTGTGGGTGACTTCATCAGGGCAAAATGATCATGCTCTGATGAACTGACTTACAGAGAGAAATGTGAAGCTACTAAGGTTAGACTTAAATTAGGGGTTACAAATGAACATAGCCTAAATAGAGGGTATTATTAAGAAACCAATGCACTAGCAGGATGCAGCAAGACCCTCAATAAGGTGGAGGCATCACATAACCTGAACAGAGCTTTATCCATCACAGAATCCAAAACTAGACATGAATGGCTATATTCCAATAAACTTCTATTTTTCATCCTTTTCTTAACAGCTAACATTTTATACTGCTTTCACTACTGATCTTTTGAACATGTAGCACTTAATTTAGAAACATTTGTAGATATTATATAAGGATGAAAAAAAACTTAACATATTGAATTCAGGCGTCAGATATGTAATAAAATAATCACCACCTTCGGCCAATATTTTATCCCCAAGGCTGTGTTTACAAAATTCAAAACCTAATGATATGTGTGTGTCCTGTAAAGGTTGATTTAAATGTGGTTTATCGCTCTTCAATTTATACACGTATATACTGTGTTACATATTCTGTTCCCAAAAAAAAATGTACTATAAAATTATTTATCAACTGTACCACAATTTGTGGTGAATCTGATGGAGTGCAAGTCATTTCATTTCATTTACAGTACATCGGCATTACATGAAAATTGAAAATTAGAATATCTGAACATATAAATGGGACACAACCTTAACCAAATTCCCAACAGACTAAATGTTTTCTTTCTGGTGTATGAGGTCATTGTCTCATAGATGCCTCCCATTACTAATCTAGGGCTTAGTGGTAGCTGTGAGCTGTCATTAACCCCATTTGTTACCCCGATGGCCACTGCACCAGGGCAAAGTGCTTGGATTGTCGCATCTAATGGATGCAACAATTCTGGGCGGCTGCAGGCTGCTATTTTTAGGCTGAGGGGCCAATAACCATGGGCCTCCCCAGACAGCGATAAAGATAAAGCCCCTTGCTGTCTGCTTTATCTTGGTTGGGTATCAAAATTGTTGGGGACTGCAAGCCGCTTTTTAAATTGTTTATTTAAATAATTTTAAAACGCTGCATGTGTGGGAGACTCAGTAAGTATAGCTGCCCTGCTTTATTCCTTATTTTCTTTCTTTTGCATCACCCCTAGCCTTTACTAACACTAGCCTCCCTAGTAAATACTAACACCATCCACCCTAGCCCTTACTAACACATAAGTTTTGCCTTCCATTGAATTCAATGGTGTTCGGATAATTTTGTCGAGCTGTTCATCAAGCTGTTCAGTGAACACTAAGAAAGTCGGCAAGTATGAATTGAACTGAACCTTGACAGGTTTGCTCATCTCTAATTATAATGCCACCCTCACTTAAGGGCTATATCCTATTATCTTTAGCACAATATATGATGGTATTTGTTAACCTGATCATTCAGTTTGCTATCTTTAGTTATTCTATTTATACTATAATGAATTGTATTTATTAATCTCACTTCAGAACTATCCACTATAATATTTATTGCTATATAATTTACCATCATTTATTTTGCCTAGCTTCAGTACCTCCCATTTTTATTGAATAACAATGAAATAGAATGTATTTATTAACACTAGCATGTTAGCATTTATAGTATATCATCAATTTATTTGGCTGGTTTTGCCTACTTTCTCCACTGAATTGGAATGAAATAGACTATATAGAATAGTAGCAGCACTTTAAAATTGTTAATGATTGTACCCCAGCTTGGTCATTTAAATAACTACAACAATGTGACAATTGTATCATTCCTGCAATTCCTTTCCTGTTTTTAATAGTTTTTTTCATGAATTTCTCTCATTGTAATACATTTATGAAATTTTATGAGTTAAAGTCTCCACTCACAACATACCCCTGCCACTGATTGGGCAGTTGAGCTGCCACTAGCAAAAAAGATAGCCGAACGTGCCCCTGATTCAATAGGATGGCTGAACTGTCACTCACTGCTTCCTATGGACACTATGAGTGGTAAAATCATGACACCAATAGTTTTTGTAAAAAAAATTCCAGATACTTCCCAACTGAATACATTGTTGGTATAGGGTCTACCCCAAATCAACCACAATAATACTAAAAGTACCTGCTGGACTTTTTGATTGCTCGCATTAGCCATACTTTTTGACTGATAGGGAAATAGACCTGTAAGAAAACAATATGTTGTCCTTGGTTCCAAATACTTAGGTGACAGTTCCACTGTGTAAAGGCCCCTTTACACACTGAGACTTTCTAGCGATCCCACCAGCGATCTCGACCTGGCCTGGATCGCTGGAAAGTCTCTAACAGTCGCTGGTGAGCTGTCAAACAGGCAGATCTGGCCAACGACGCAGCAGCAATACGGACCTCGCTGGAAAGGGAACACTAGCACGCCTATGGGCTGGGTCACTAACGATGTCGTTGTAATGGTGTCAAACACACCGATACATGCTGCGCAGTGGGAAACAAAGGACCAAAGAATGGTCCTGAATGACTTGTAGCGATCAGCGACCTCACAGCGGGGGCCAGGTCGCTGATGCGTGTCACACAGTGCAATGTCGCTGGGGAGGTCGCTATTACGTCACAAAACCGGTGACTTTACAGCGATATTGCAGTATGTAAAGGGGTCTTTAGTTATTAACAGGCAAATCATTTTCCTTTTGTGTAATGTTGAATGGTGATTATACAAATCAGTAAAATAGGAGAACTTTCATATATTACAGATACAATACAGGATGTATGTGTTTAGTAAAGTTTAAATCATGATTTTATTTTAGTATTCCTAATGTCTCTCGGTAAGTTTTGGTTAGTATTTTTTTCCGGCAGCTTTGCTATGGTATCATTGAAGGTAAAAACAAGTGGTGCTCAAGGATAAGTAAACATAGCTCCTTTTCTGTATGTTGTTTCCTCAGGCCACATGAATGATTAATTTACAAATAGTAGAAATACAATAATAAAATTGACTATTTTATAGCCAGTGTTTTCATTTGAACTTTATTGAATGTACTGCAGGCATACTAGAAGAAGAGAGTCATGTTTTTATTCTATAGTTTTATTTAGCAGTTACAGAAATATTATGTACATATTTTTGTACCGTGTTGACAGTTATGCTGTTCAACACTTTACTATATCTTACTGTTAGTATGGAGTTTACAGATGTAAATAATGGTCAATCTAATTAAAGCAAAAATAAGTAAATGGCACTTCCTCCATGCAGATATTAGTGGGTGTCGGGATGCACTTCATGTTCCAAGTAGAGTTGAGCGCGGTTCGTGGTTCTCCAGTTCACGGCTCGAGTGATTTTGGGGGCTGTTCTAGATCGAACTAGAACTCAAGCTTTTTGATAAAAGCTCGATAGTTCTAGATACGTTCGAGAACGGTTCTAGCAGCAAAAGAACCAGCTAATTCCTACCTGGCTTTCCGCTGTAATAGTGTAAGTCACTCTGTGACTCACACTATTATGACATTTCAGTGTATAGTGTGCGGGAACAGCGCGTTCAGATCACTGCTGTATGGATAATGGCGATCGACATTTTTTTTTTTCCTTGTCTTCCTTCCCTAAGCGCGCGCGTGTAGTGGGGAGGGCCAGCTTGTCAGCCAATCCCAGACACACACACAGCTAAGTGGACTTTTAGCCAGAGAAGCAACGGCATGTGTGATAGGATGTCCATGTCATATGTCCCTGCATTATAAAAATGGACATTTTCCTCAAGCACGCCATTATCTGCCTTCTGCGTCCTTGGTGTCAGACATCACTGGTGCAGCTCCTATCGTCGATACAGCTGTATACGCTCCATACACAGCGCTGGACAGCATAGGGATAGCACTTTCTATCAGTCCTTTTAAGGGCTCATACCGGCAGGGTCAGAGCCATAGGTGAAAGGTCCTGAAAACAGAGTTTAACAGCTACACAAGATGACAGCGTCTGTGTAGCTAAGGTCAGGGATTTCCTCGCTGCATTTCCCCATTAGGAGGGATAGAAAGGCAGGCTTCCTTTCCTCTACCCAGACCCACAATCCTGCCACTGTACCCTCCTGCCCTTTGCACACTCAAACTCATTGTTACTAAGCCATTATACTAGCAAACACTGAGTGAACTTAGTGGCATCCTAAACGTGGCTATTGGACTTCTGTATTGTCCCACTAGTGCAAAGATATTTGCAGCACGTCTGCCTGCATTGCACACTCAAAATCATTTGTTACTAAGCCATTATACTAGCAAACACTGAGTGAACTTAGTGGCATCCTAAAAGTGGCTGTTGGACTTCTGTATAGTCCCAGTAGTGCACAGATATTTGCAGCACGTCTGCCTGCATTGCACACTCAAACTCATTGTTACTTACTAAGACATTATAATACCAAAAATTGAGTAAACTTAGTGGCATACAAGAAGTGGCTGTTGTACTCCATTAGTGCCCCACTGGTGCAAATCTATATGCAGCACCTGTGCAGGACACCCTCCTGCTCTGTTTTTAATAAGCTATAATGATAGCAAAAAATACTGCCATTTAGTGGCATCGTAGAACTGGATGTTGTATTCCATTATTGTCCCACTGGTGCCAAGCTATTTCTACCACCTCTGCAGGACACCCTCATGCACATTTTGCTACGCTAATGTTATAGCAAACTCAGGAAATCCATTGCTGCATTTGATAATTCGGAGGGTTAGAAAGTGACGCTTTCTTTAGCTTTTCCTTCTGTTCATAGACAGCATCTCCAAGTCCACACCCGAAGAGCAATTTCTCCTCCACGTGTAAGTGTGGAGAGGCAGCTAGTGCGCATGCGTGTGCCGATTTACCCCAGCTGCGTCCTAACTACAGTGTTTTGCCTAGTGAGTATGCTCAGCCTGACTGTGCCATTCCTGAGGCTAAGTCTTCATTTCGGGATACAGAGCATACTCCCACACTTAGTGTGAAAAGCCTCTTTGCACAGGTACTTGCATTCCGTGCCGGGTCTAAGTTCTGTTTTGTGCCGAGACACCATGCTAAAGCTGATAGTCTTTTTTCAGAGACTCTATTTCATGCAACTGACCATGCTCAGGCACTTACTGCATCAGAAACTAGGTCCGGTAATGAACTCTTTGGCCCTGCCCCTGATGTGGGAGGGCCCATATAGACCACAGGGCATCAGGTGTCCTGACGATGTGGCCAGGCCACTCCCAAATGGCTTGCAGAGGCCCGCCCCTATGACTTGTCACCGCATTATTGATGGTCAGACGATGACTGGTGAGGTGTTTGTGTCGTGGCAGCCATGAGGTCATTATTGAAGTTGCGGTTCCAAATAGGACGCTAGTTATGCTACTCATGACGTGTCACTCTGCTTTTGTCTCCAGGAGGTGCATTGTGGTCCACCCTGGTTTGGGGCGGACCCAGGTTATAAAACGGGCTGGAGCCAACAAGGAGGTGCGCAGTCTTCTATTATGCTCCGAAAGAGCACACCTCCATGTGTTGAACCCATTGTGGCTTTAGGCCAGAGGTAGGCAGGGATAGGGAGTCGATGCAGGCCGCCACCACAGTTGGTAACGCAGAACGGTTAAGACCAGCTCCTGTCCTACAAGTCCTGCTTGTGCAGCCCAGTGGCATTAACAGGCCTGCTGCTGCTGATGCTTCTGCTGTCCACAGGTGTGGCCCCAATGCACACAGTCAGCGTACTCAATGGCCCCTGTGATGTTAACAGGGAGTTCCTGGGCTGGGTGGGCGTGTGGACCCTGTGACGCTAACAGGGCTCCCAGTCTCAAGATCCAAGTGGCGTCTAACTCGGTTCAGGCAACTATTAGTTTCATAGCCACACAGATCTGTATCCTCCACCTAACCTTCCATTTGCCAACCTCTCCTTTTCCATCTGGGAGCACGGTGGACACTGACTGCTGATGGGGATATATACCTTTCTCTTTCTTTTCTTATTAAAGTTCGTTATATACCGGTAACATAGTATATACCACCTTATCCAAATCTGCCAGTCCCACTGTAACAGATGGTGTTTCTTCATCAAATGTTACTTTTGCTTAACCACCAAACCCACGGACAAAAACTTTTTTCCCCTTTCCAACACACCTGTTCCCCTTTCCACCAGCATTTGTCCTTTTTCAACTCATTTGGTATATGACCAAAAGTGCAACTCTGCAGGGACACCGTACTCAATGCCATCTCAGCCCAGCAGCCTGCCCTCGATCCCTCAGATGTGGACAAGTAAAAGCCCATTTCCTCCTATCCATGACAAAGCGTTGAGATTCACTCTAAGCAGCACTGGTGTTTACTGGAAAAGCAGATCTAAGAATCCGTACCACCTTCTGCAGATACTCCTGTATACGTGCGTCCCTTTCTATGGCTGGAATTATTTCGCCAAATTTTGTCTTGTACCGGGGATCTAACAGTGTGGCAACCCAGTAGTTAGCATTACTTCGAATTCGTACAATCCGAGGGTCATGTTGTAGGTAGTGCAGCAAGAAGGCGCTCATGTGTCTTGTGCATCCAGGAGGACCAAGTCCTTGGTTTGTTGGTGGCAGAGAGGTGAGAATCGTGCCTCCTTCCTCTGCCCTCTCCCCCCAACCTCGCACAACCGAAATGTGATCAAGCTCTCACTCATCTGCTGAGTCTTCCATGCCCATCGCAAGTTCGTCCTCCATTTCTTCATGGGCTCCTGCACCTTCCTCAACAATTTTTGCTGATACTATGCGCCCTTGTTAATCCCTATCCCCCACAATGACTGCCGCCTAGGTGCCGCTCAACGTATGGACCTTGTACATCTTATTATCCCTTCTGCATATGACTCCTCCTGTACTTCCTCCCCTTCCTCTTGGACCAACACCTGACTCCGAATAATGCTTACAGTGTGCTCCATCTTGTAGATGACCAGAATTGTCACGCTGAGAATGGCATCGCTAGTGTTAAACATCTTCGTCGACATTTGTAAACTATGTAGAAGGGTGCATAGCTCCTTGATCTGACACCACTCCAGCAGCGTGATCTGCACCACCTCTGGATCAAGTTAGCCCAGGGTATACATCATACCGTATTTCAGCAGGGCTCTGCGGTGCTGCCACAGACGCTGCAACATGTGCAGATTCCAATTCCTGTGTGTCGGAACATCGCATTTCCGGCGTTTAACCGTCAGACCCTAAGACTTCAGGAGCGATGAAAGTTGTTGAGCTGCTGGGTGCGAAGGATGAAAGTGAGCACATAGCAGAGTGCCCGCTGCACAAGGCCATGTAGGCCGGGATGGTATTTTAAAAATTGCTGGAGAATCAGATTCAACACGTGAACCATACAAGGCACGTGTGTCACATTGCCCTGACGAAGGGCCGCAGACAGGTTTGCATCATTGCCGCACACGGCTGTTAAGTCACCAACGTAGTCCACTCAATCAATTTGTACTCCGGTCGCCAGGTGACAACGTGTTCCTTTCATGCATAGTGCTGATGATGGGAAAGGAGTCGATGCCAGCGGTGCAGGTGGACGCAGGTTATGGCCACCCACTGGGTTGCGTTACCTTGACAGATACAGAACCACAGGCTGAATGTAGGTGGTGGGTATCTCACAGATGAAGTACCATCATTCAGCTACAACCAATGGGAAGACACCACACCCTTTTTTAGGCCCCTCCTGTCTGCAGACCACTGCCAGACAAAGGTATGAACCTTTTGTTACTGTTACCCCCAGTTCAGTTTTATGAGTTTGTGTGCTTGTTACCTGACTACTTTTCCTGCTTGCTGTTTATGTACCTCGTTGGCCGATCCGCATTTCACCTCTGCTTGTTTTCTGATTAAGTCCTGGCCATCCCATTCTTTTCCTCTTCCTCAATTAATGTTTTTGACCCTGCATGACTACTATTCTCTGGAACTGCAGCCTTCCACAGGTATTGATCAACTTGGGCCCTGTGTAATTCCAAATCACTGTATAGGGGTTAAAGGGTTTCAGGGTTCTGGGTGGCCAGCTTGTTGAGTGGCTTGCCTCTAGCCTATCCTTTACAGCCCATCTGAGTGTGTCGATCCAGGCAGACGTTACACCGTGCCCTGGTCAGAAAGCCATGTAGGCCGGGATAGTGTTTTAAAAATTGCTGGACAACCAGGTTCAACACGTGAGCCATACAAGGCACGTGTGCCACATTGCCCTGAAGAAGGGTCGCAGACTGGTTTGCATCATTGTCGCACCCGACCTTCCCTGGCTGCTGGTTGAGTGGAGACAACCATTGATGAAACTCGGTCTCACTCTCCAGAGCTAACCGTCCACAATTCCTCAGCGGTGTCTCACATTTCCTCTACATTTCAAAGTAAACATTTGACCGCCTGATGGCCTTCAGCTCTGCTGCCAGCATAGTAAGGAGGTGTGTGGGATTCATTGGGCGCAGTTACAAGGAAGGGTGGACTGACCACACAGGGTTTGGGCGGAGGTGGAGGACCCACATGAGGTTGAGGAGACAGAAGCAGTGGAGGAACTTGTACATACAGAGGAAGGATTGACACACAACTCGTGGGGACGGCAAGACTTGTACAGCAAACCCTTCTCCATCTCTCACCATAGTTACCCAGTGCCCAGTCAGCAACATGTAACTCCCCTGTCCATGCTTGCTGGTCCAAGTATCTGTGGTGAAATGCACCCTGTCACACACAGAGTTTCTCAAGGAATCGGTGAGGTTGTGTGCGACTTACAGTGGTAGCGCGGGCACGCCTTTCTTGGAGAAGGAGTGACGACTGGCCATCGGCTCTTGGGGCACTGCAATGGGCATAAGGTCTCAAAAATCCTCGGTCTCAAAAGGGTGTAAAGGCAGCCTTTCTGTTGCCAACAAGTTGCAGATGATGAAACTCAACCTCTTAGGCATGTCATGCCCTTCGAAAATCATGTAAAACATAGCGAGGGGACTCCAACCACAGTCTCCCTCGTTGCCACTAATTGGGCCACACACACCCCACTTGACTGACATCAGTTGATGCCCCTTTTCAAAATGAAAAAGATGCTTTGCATGAAGCACTCTCAAAAATACGCGTGCCTTTCCCGTCCCCTGGCTGACCCAGGGGAAGAAAAGTCCTCTGAGAGCCATGACTTGTTCATATTGGTTCTTTTAGAAACACAGCAAGGGGACTCCAACCACAGTCTCCCTCGTTGCCACTAATTGGGCCACACACACCTCACTTGACTGGCATCAGTTGACCCCCCTTTTGAAAAAGAAAAAGATGCTTTGCATGAAGCACTCTCAAAAATACACGTGCCTTACCCGTCCACTGGCTAATCCAGGGGAAGAAAAGTCCTCTGAGAGCCATGTCCACATTGTCAGTGGACAGACGCGTGTGCTTATCTGCCAGTAGACCCCCAGCAGCACGGAAGACAGGGTCCGAGAGAACGCTGGCTGCAGGACACGACAAGATCCCCAAGGCGTACGTGGCAATCTCAGGCAATTTATCCAGATTGGAAGCCTAAAATGAGCAGGGCTCAAGTTGCACAGTAATGGCATTGATGTTTCCTTGCATATACTCATATCTGTGTGTCCTCCTCTTTTTCCTTGTCCATCTCTTTTGTTTTCGCATGAGTATATGTCCTTGTCACATCCCCATGTGTTTGTGTTGTGTTGTGAGTTGTTTGTCACCTTTTGGACACCTTTGAGGGTGTTTTCTAGGTGTTTTTATGTGTTTGTGAATGCCTGCCATTGTTTCCTATGCAGTTCGAGTTCGGTTCGTCGAACGTTCGACGAACCGAACTCGAACAGGACCTCCGTTCGGCGAATCGACCTCGAGCCAAACCGCGACCGATTCGCTCATCTCTAGTTCCAAGGCCACACGTTATAAAAAGTAAGCAGGGTACTCCCAAAATGACTGCAACATGTAATTTTATTCAATGTGCAAGAAAGAAGAACGTTTTCAGTCCTACATGGACCTTCCTCAGTAGCATATTAGTGCAGTGGAAGTCAGCATGGGATGACAGACGCGGTATTCACCACTGCATGGCCATCCCCTTTGATCCCCTCATCAGAAGAAGCAGATCTGCCTCTGAAAGATATTTTTGCTGGACATCAGCTCAGCTCCTTATAGCCTTGTCTCGTCCATCACGCAATGACTAATGTACTTGCTAGTAAAACTATTGCCTAGATACAGTGCCTTACGAAAGTATTCGGCCCTTTTGAATTTTTCAACCTTTTCCCACATTTCATGCTTCAAACATAAAGATAAAAAATGCTACTGTTATGGTGAAGAAACAACAAGTTGGACAAAATTGTGAAGTTGAACAATATTGCTTATTTTAAACTTTTATAAAAAAAATAATGAACTGAAAATTGGGGCGTGCAATATTATTCGGCCCCTTTAAGTTAATACTTTGTAGAGTCACCTTTTGCTGCAATTACAGCTGCAAGTCGCTTGGGGTATGTGTCTATCAGTTTTGCACATCGAGAGACTGAAATTCTTGCCCATTCTTCCACTGCAAACAGCTGGAGCTGAGTGAGGTTGTATGGAGAGTGTTTGTGCACAGCAGTTTTCAGCTTTTTCCACAGATTCTCGATTGGATTCAGGTCTAGACTTTGACTTGGCCATTCTAACACCTGGATACGTTTATTTGTGAACTATTCCATTGTAGATTTTGCTTTATGTTTTGGATCATTGTCTTGTTGGAAGACAAATCATCCCAGTCTCAGGTCTTTTGCAGACTCCAATAGGTTTTCTACAAGAATGGTCCTGTATTTTTCTCCATCTATCTTCCCATCAAATCTTCCCTGTCCCTGCTGAAGAAAAGCAGGCCCAAACCATGATGCTGCCACCATGTTTGACAGTGGAGATGGTGTGTTCAGGGTGATGAGCTGTTTTGCTTTTACGCCAAACATATCGTTTGGCATTTTGCCCAAAAAGTTTGATTTCAGTTTCATCTGACCAGAGCACCTTCTTCCACATGTTTGGTGTGTCTCTCAGGTAGCTTGTGGCAAACGTTAAACAACACTTTTTATGGATATCTTTGAGAAATGGCTTTGTTCTTGCCACTCTTCCATAAAAGCCAGATTTGTGAAGTGTACGACTGATTGTTGTCGTAGGGACAGACTCTCCCACCTCAGCCGTAGATCTCTGCAGTTCATCCAGAATGATCATGGGCCTCTTTGCTGCATCGCTGATCAGTCTTCTCCTTGGTTAAGATGAAATTTTTGAGGGACGGCCGGGTCTTTTTAGATTTTCAGTGGTATGATACTCCTATTTCAAGATGATCGTTTGCACAGTGCTTCTTGGGATGTTTAAAGTTGTGGAAATCTTTTTGTAACCAAATCCAGCTTTAAACTTCTAAACAAAAGTATCACAGACCTGCCTGTTGTGTTCCTTGGTCTTCATGATGCTCTCTGTGCTTTAAGCAGAACACTGAGACTATCACAGAGCAGGTGCATTTATACAGAGACTTGATTACACACAGGTGGCTTATATTTATCATCATCAGTCATTCAGGTCAACATTGGATCATTCAGAGATCGTCAATGAACTTCTGGAGTGAGTTTGCTGCACTAAAAGTAAAGGGGCCAGATAATATTGCATGCCCCAATATTCAGTTTATTCATTTTTACAAACGTTTAAAATAAGCAATACATTTCATTCAACTCCACCATAGTGTCCCACTTGTTGTTGATTCTTCACCATAACATTAACATTTTTATTTTTATGTTTGAGGCCTGAAATGTGAGAAAAGGTTGAAAAGTTCAAGGGGGCCAGATATTTTCGCAAGGCACTGTAGCTGTACCAATGGTAGCTGTGCTGCTGTTGCTGATAGTGGTTCCCATATTCTTATCTGTGGTATTTTTTTTTCTTTCACATTACCCCACCCATTTCCATTGCCAATTTTTCTTTAATTTTATCTGGATTGCAGTTATTTTTTTATTATTATTATTCATTCCCTTAATAAAATGATTGCATAAGAAATGCAAAAACTAAAAAATCGCTCATCACATGCCACAAGCAAGCACTTTTTTTTTTTACTAGCATTCATTTAATTTTTTCTTTCATTTATAGGTAGTAGGACAATATTGAAGTCCTTCTTGAGTATATCCCTGATCACTAAGTCTGCTGCTGTTGGAACCTATTCTATTTTTCTCTTCCACTTGCAATGAAATCTATGTATTAAGCACAAATTACTACTCACATGTGCACTCTGAACTCCTCTCTATATTCAAATTGTCTCTCCAGGAAAGAAGACAAACTCTAGCGCAGCGCCACCTATTGAAAGTATTGATCCTAAAAGTCAAAAGTGGATTTTTAACAATCCTTTGCATATGACTAAGGGGCACTTTGCACACTACGACATTGCAGATGCGATGTCAGTGGGGTCAAATCGAAAGTGACGCACTTCCGGCGTTGCTCTCGACATTGTAGTGTGTAAAGCATTTTTGATACGATTAACGAGCACAAAAGCATTGTAATCGTATCATCGGTGTAGCATCGGTCATTTCCATGAATTGGGAAAGACCGATGTTACGATGTTGTTCCTCATTCCTGCGGCAAAACACATCACTGTGTGTGAAGCTGCAGGAGTGAGGAACATCTCCAACCTGCGTCCCGGCCGGCTATGTGGAAGGAAGGAGGTGGGTGGGATGTTTACGTCCCGCTCATCTCCGCCCCTACGCTTCTATTGGCTGCCTGGTGTGTGACGTCGCTATGACGCCGCACGACCCGCCCCCTTAGGAAGGAGGCGGTTCGCCGGCCAGAGCGACGTCGCAGGGCAGGTGAGTGCATGTGAAGCTGCCGTAGCGATAATGTTCGCTACGGCAGCTATCACCATGATATCGCAGCTGTGACGGGGGCGGGGACTATCGCGCTCGGCATCGCAGCATCGGCTTGCAATGTCATAGTGTGCAAAGTGCCCCTTAGGATTTATTCCAGATCAGAATCCCAATTTGCAAACACGGTGTTTTGGGGTGTTTGCCCCTCGTCAGTGCAAAGTATGGGGTGTCTGATCTGTCTCATGAGAAGCTATGTGGGGACCACGGGGGAACACTATTCTCCTTAAGGAGACTTTGCAAGCCAGTCTGGATGCCAGTAAGGGGACTTATAGCTGCCACGCCCCTCTGGTAAATATTCAAATTGTCTCTCCAGGAGACAAACTCTAGCGCAGCGCCACCTATTGGAAATAGCGATCTCTATAGTCTTCAATGATGGAGTTCTAAATCACATTCTGCCTGAAATAGTTGACTAATGTTTTAGTTATCTATCTCCATATTTCTAATCCTGAGCTGTACACTATGAGGTTTTACCCAAAGCCTGCAACACCCTAAAATGACAGCTACATTCCCTGACTCAGCTTTTTTAGTAGCTCTGATAGTAGATACTGACTGGCTGTGATATACCATGTGATATGATATGGTAGATTCAAGGCATTATGTGAAAGACTGAGTGGTCGTGCTGTAAGTCATTCAGCTCTCTCATGCTGATTCAATTTTCAGCTGTGTGTTTTATAATTCATGCAAATCAAATTACAAATTGTTTGAAATTACCAGGACCTGCATATTTAAAAAAATATTGACAAAAAGTCAATTCACCTTGAATTAATTTGCTCATCTCTACTAAGTAAACAATGAAAATAAATATTTAAGGAATAGTTTTCTGGCAACAAATGTAATTCTTCTGGTAGCAAAACATATACAAACATTGACAGGTTTAGTAAACATGTCAGATTTTGGCTATTTACTGCCTATGCTACACAAAAATATACTGAGGGTATACAAGAAGAGAGGGGATGCAAAGGCAAGTAGAATGATAACAATCACACATTCCTTGGGCGTGATTCATCACTTGCAGAGGTTTTTAAAGGGAACCTGTCAGGTGCAATATGCACCACGAGCAGTTCTGGGTGCACATTGCTAATCCTGCCTAACCGTCCCTTTATCGAGTAGCATAGATACAGAGATCTTTAGAAAAAAGTATTTCTAAAGATCCTTTATGATATGCTAATAAGTGCAGGGACTTGCAAGGGCATTAGTTCCTTCTCTCATTCCTCCCTCTTAGCATGGTAGCACGCCCACAGGGGCGTTAACATGCTATTCAATGCAGCATCGGTGACGCATGTACCTGTGTCCGCTGTCACCGCTGATCCGAAGTCAGTCTTCCAGTCATGTGCACTAAACCTCTCTGAAGCCAAGACGCTTACACACGGTTTCATACTGCTCATGACTGGAAGTATCAGGCATTCAGATCAGCAGTGACAGCGGCCACAGGTACGCGTGTCATCGCTGGTGATGCTGCTTTGAATAGCATGGCATACTACCACACTAAGAGGGTGGAATGAGACAGGAACTAACACCCTTGCGACTAGTCCCTGGCTTCATTAGTATATCATAAAAGATTTTTAGCAATACCTTTTCTATAAATCTCTTTATCTAAGCCACTAGATACAGGGACAGTTAAGCAGGGATTAGCAATATCCACCCAGAACTGCTCGTGGTTCTGGGTGCATATTGCACCTGATAGGTTCCCTTTAAGTTAATTTTATTTTATACCTTGTTGCATTGGTTGATGTATTTTCATGCCAAATTTTTCAAGATGGCGCACATAGTTCATAAAATTTGGGTAAAGTAAAAAATGGTCTTCATTATTTCTCTTTAACCTTTTTTGCTACTTTTTAGCACAAAACGCCGTACGTAAAATGATCACAGAATTGGATTGCAGTTTATTTTTGACAAATGTTGTGACTTTGATTAAAAAAAAAAAGTCACAAATAATGAGTCAGGCGAAAACATTTGGAAACCAGATTTTACCCACAAAGGCATATATAACAAGAAAAATAGGCTAACACATAAAATAGAGTTTTTAAAAAAGAAGAACAAATGGAAAGATGAAAATAGTGCTTACAAAAAAGAGGAGCAAAACACTAAATCCTTAACAGAAAACAGGTGCATATGCAATAATGCATGGGTAATATACAAAAAGGCTAGGCTTTTTATGTATAAAGCTGTCTTTCTCATTCTATGTTTTGGCATCCTGTTGAATTTGGCACATTGTATTGTTAATGCAATTATTGTTGGGTACTTGATGAATTTTTAAATAAATGAATGACAGCTAGTTCGTGTGATCATATCAAGTTGTGTACTTTGCAGTGGTTTATTATAAGAATATTGTCAGCTGCTATGGGAATAGACAATTTCGTGGTGGGAAGACCTAGAAGAAAACTTTATCAAAAAGAAATGCATCCCATATTTATCAAAACAGAAACTTCTTATTGTGTCTTACAACAAACATTTCTTTCATACACATGATGCCGTTTGTTTCCTTTGCCTACGTTTACATCTGGGATTTCAGTGCATAACTCATACTTCTGCCTGCGCCTAAGGCTTCAAGATACGATTATCCCAACTTCAGGATAGCAGTTCTGCTTGATAAAATGAATTTATGGTGACATCAGGATGTTATGTAAAAGGCATAATGTTTTAGTTATTATGCCAGATGCCAAGTTACATTGTATTTCACACAAATACTGCCTTTTGCCTAATTAACTCATAAAAAACCATAAAAAATGCACTTGTGCATACAGTTTTACAAAACTCAAGGCAATGCCCACATGACATCTTTTTCAGGCAGATTCCACCTGGAATCTGCTTGAAAAAAAAAAAACACCATGAATGTGCCCTATAAAATGAATATAATGAACAGCAATTTCAAAACGACATTGCTGTTCACATGTTCCCCCTTATGTAACATTTTTAGGGTTTGGAAACCGAGAAGAGATTGAAAGTAGTGACCTGCTCATTTTTTGGGCCTCGTCCACTGGGAAGCTTCTTAAACTGTAACCTTTACAGGAAAAAGTGAAAGCTTCGCGAACATGACCGCCAGTATTAACCAAGGGCTGTAGTCACACTTGCGTGTGACTTGCACGAGAATCATGTCACACTTTTTGTACTGGACAGCTTCTCTCCTGTCAGGAGCGGATTAGCTGCATAGGAATACTTGAAGCTAACACACCCAGGTCAGGAGAGCCACGGCCGGTCGAAGTGATGGGATGCAACCTTCCCAAGAGCCACAAGTTTGACTCCAGCCTAAAGTAGCTTTACCTAGGAAAACTCTGAACTTGCACTGGTGTCTAAATGATGCCATGTGCACATGCCCTATACGTGATCTCAAAAAAGAATTCTAGGCCTTGTATAACATATAAACTTGCCGCTTCTAACAATTGTCAAGGTTTTAATTATTCTTAGCCTGCCAATTTTCAAGATTTCTCCTCTCCATATGTCCTGGATGGCTCATCTTTCTATCAACACTAAAGTCTCAAATCTGTGCCAGTGACTGCCTTGGTTGCACACTTAATTTAAAAATAATTTAGACTTAGTAGGGGTAGTTTACTTAGACCATAGCTTTATAGGCACATGTTAAGATAAACTTCTAGATAAAATGTGCCAAATGTATTAAAAGTAATATGTTGCCTCTTTTACTTACAGTGATTTGGGATACAGACAGATCAGATACCCAACAGAAAGACGTTGTCCGCTTTATCCAGTTTACAGAAGCATTCATCAAGGGTTAACTCCCCTTGAATTTTTGACATGACATACTATTTCTTAATAAAATATTTTTCCTATTTGTTTTATCTAATACAGATACCGCTTTAAACTATTACACAAAATATTTTCCTTTTTATTAAGTTAGAAAAAAAATTAAACTTAAACTTCATGCTTTTTAGTTCTATTATTTATAGTACTATAAGGTAATCCAATTGTCCTCTAGAGTAAATTACCTTTAATTAACACGGCATTTTCAAATTATACATTGTAGTAACTTATTGATGTTCTCACCTTGATATCACTTGCAAGTCAATATCTTGAACAGTGCATTGTCTCCATTCACTAATACCTTCTTTTACAATGTTACATTTGACAAATTGGTTAATCAATAATTTACAAAACACACTGTGTGAGGCATTAACTTACAGACTGAACAGTAAACAATTCAAAGATCTTGCCAGTAGAAATGGACATGATATTGTCCAATGTCCATCAAAATAACTCTGTACTTGATGTTATCATTGCTAAATGCTAACCTTTAACGGGACATTTACATTTGCCGATGATCATGAATGAGTAATCCCAGTAATACTCATTTCTTGATTTCATGATAATCGGCCAGTGTAGAATAAGACAAAACAATCATCCTATTAATGAGAAAAACTCTTGTTCGTCGGATTAAATTATTTTTAAGTTTACTTTAATATTATTGCTCTCAGCAACACATGATCCTGTGTAAAATAAACATGTGCTGCCAAGAGCAATGATAGTCTATGAGAACAGAAAAATAGAATATTGATAGTTCTGTGCGCATGGCAAGTGAGGTACAACTGTATAAATAGGCTAATAAATGACAATTAAATTAACTGGCTTGGTCAAAAGGTGGGGAGAAGGAAGCCAATGCTGATTGGAAGCGAGGTTCACATGAATTCACAATGTCACGTGAGTGTCACGCACTAGGGGATGTCCAGCGCATGGCAAAACACATGACAAACAAGAGGTACATCGATGAACGTTTAACAACGGTGGGCCTTGCCACTAGGGAGAGGGCTGAGGGGAAATCTCCTGAACTCACCTCATGCGGTTTCCTGAGCTACCTAGCAGGTGTTTCAACCCGTCACTGAGCCAGATACCTAATACTTCAGTAGCCCTGAAAACATCCTGGCTACTGAGACGGCCGATAAGAGATACTAGTCATGTTGTTGCACTAATCAACATGGAAGAGAAGAAAGAACAGACAGGGGAAACAACAAAAGGATAGGTCCAACTTCATGGCTGCAGTCAGACATCAGGACTACTTCTGACTACAAGGGTTTGACCAGCTACTAACACCTCCAGGCCTATCTTCAGAATGGAATCAGAATAACTGGCGCCCTCTACTGGGAGATGTGACCATATATAGGGGATAGGGGATGGGAGTGGTCACAAACCAGATGAACATGAAAAGTGCCAATTAACCTTTGATGCACCAAAAGAAAGGAAAATAAGTTTAATTTCCAGACTCTCACAAGGTAAAGTGAGACTCAGGGACCAAACTTGTCACAAGTCTACTAATACCGGAAGATGTTCGTGACAGTGAGCCCTGGGAATGCGAATTGTGGCACCGCTGGAAGGGGGGTGAGTACTTAATATTTTATTTGGGGGAAACATGGGGAATCAGAAGGGGTTGTCTTACTAGTGGACCACCCTTTTATACAGCATTCTCTAGAGACTGAATAATTCTTTGGTTTTCAAAATGGCCACTAATGGAGTATGTGGCCAGATCCAGCTCTGTCCATGCAGAGTTGAAGTATGTGGCATAACTTTTATCTGTATAACCCAGGGTTTTGCTCTTGTCTGAAATAATGTTGACAGGAAAAATCCTAGGGTTAGACCAGTTTCTGAGAAAAACAAACCATTCTTGCATCAAAAGACCTGACTCAAACCACTAAGTCTCCCAACCTGAGCAAACTGCTTCATATTGTATATGCCTATCAGTCAGTTATCTAATGCCGGGTCAACCAGCGATCGGGCTGATTCTTCTGATCCGAGAACGATCTACCTCATACATACACAATGCATGCCATATGTTATTAATGATATGAGCACTTTTCAATTTTTTTTCTAACTATATTAAAAAAAATTTTTCCATTTTCTTAAGGATAGTATGTCATGACAGGTTACTGGCAATATTCACAGCTGTAGGAGTGATAGAAAATATGCATTTCATTTTTTCTTTTAGAAGAAGTTATTGGCTCAATCCTAATTTGTTGATCTTGAGAAAGAAGTCAGTAGACTTCGAAATGTGTCGATCGAATAATGACCATTTTTTTAACCTATGCCGTATTATCTAAATGACTGTCAGCAGTGCAGGATATACACCACTTTTCCCTACACAATAATTTGCAGCCTTACCAGCCCATGACATGCAGTAACTGACATCTTTATGCTTTTTATATTCAACTCAAAGGGGAGCACATACCTTTATTTATTCTGCTCTATCAGGGTAAAACCCTATTGCGCTGTCTCTCTTTCTACAGTATGGTATTTTTTAATTGCAGTTTTTAACTTTATGCTGGGTGGCTAAATATGCTGCAGATGTTTTTAGCTTTAGTGGCATTTCATCATTTTTCATAAAGATGAACTGTCTAGGTATTGTCTTTTCATTTTATTCAATTTTTCTCAGACTTTTCTTTAGGGTTTTATGACAAGAATGAACAAATTGATATACAGTGAAAATATACCAAATACATCACTATATGTCTTTTTTACAAATGTATCTTTGTTTGTACAAAAACACCTAAAAAATTGCATATTTATCCAGCATTTTGAACATAAAAGTCTGGAAAATATTTGGATTCGGATTATGCTATCTGAAGTACCAAGTATTATTGCAGTATTTATCACGAATAGTGTTGAGCGAGTAGTTGACTATTCATACTCGCTATGCTGTTAGCGAATACTGTCCGCTACTCGCATATTCGTTACGAGTAGTGGGCGCAATGTAAGTCAATAGGAAATACTCGCTAAGTAGCAAGTAACCCGAAAGCCATACTTTTTGTGTGAGTAGTACGACTTTTGGGTTACTCAATGCTTAGTGAGTATTTCCCAACTTACATTGCACCCGCTACTTATAACAAATATGCGAGTAGCGGATAGTACTCATTAACAGCATAGCGAGTACTAATAATTAACTACTCACTCAATACTAATCACGAATAAAGAACCTAATTGCAAGTAAATGGGGAACACGAGCATTATGGAAATCTTTAAGAAACATGCTCGGGTTTCCCATTGGCTTGCATTAGGTTGTTATTCATCATGAATATTAGAATAGTACTTAGTATTCGGATATCATAATCCGAACTTGAATATTTCGCTATTTGCCCTTCTCTACTGGCAATATTTTAAATCCCACCCTATATAAAAGCAAAAAAAAAATACAACTAAAGTCTACAAGTGCTCTAATACTAATTAAAAACGGTATTTATTTTCTTGCAGCATGATATCTCATAGAACATAAAGATACAAACTATGATGCCTCAAGTGAAAAAAAAAAATGGAAAAATTGTCAAAGAAATAATAAATAATCAATCAATATCAGACCTGAAACTTGATTCACCGTGTATAATTAAATGTTAATTCATGCACGAGAAGTAGTAAAACAAACACAACACAATGAGGCAGATGAAGCATGACAGAAATCAGAACGGGAAGGCTGGCGGAGAACACAAGAGCTATTTGGAAGAGACAGTCCATGTGTATTGCCAATTACTCTACTCCATAAACCCTATTATGGAGAAGTTGTAGGTAGTCCCCATTGGCAGCACATGCGTTATTGTGTTAACAAGCATTGAATGATACCAAATGACAATACAGCATGGACATTAACTGATGACCTCACAGTGTAAAAAAAGGCGCTCCAGAGGAAATCCCCCGTTATATGTTACCAGAGAGGTGAATTTATTTTCAATTCATGTGTAATATAATGGTTTTAATATTCATGAACTGAATTTGAGGCTGAATAGGCAATTGCTGACCAACAGAAACCATCTAGTCTGTTAATTGATAGGCTGCTTGCTCTAATAATTGACTGTTTGGACCGTACTGGCCAAAGAAAGGAATTTATTTTGTGCTAATTGGGAAAAATACTAAATATTGTGTAAGAAAAATAATTACACATAACCGTATTGTATCCATTTTGCAGATCAACGCTTTTGGAGGAAATTTGTATGTCATCTGCATGATAATTTTTATTATTTAACGCCTGTTTCACACATCAGTGAAAAACACAGACATTCTTCACTGATATGTTAAAAACGCCTATGTCCCTCCGTGTGCCCTGATTCACGGCACACGTGTGTTGTCCATGTGCAATCCATGATACATGATCCGTCATACGCGATTGCACATGGCAATAAGCTCTTTTTTCCCAGCTCCTCCTGTCCATGGTGCTGAACTTTTCGACTCTGCTGTGTCTCCAGCCCCTGCTGCAGCTACTTCCAGATTGTGGTGTTGTGCATAACTGAATATGCATGACTGTAATGAGCCAGCTCCAAAGCAGCAGCCAGCAGAGGACGGAGACAAGCAGCGCTGGAGAAGATGAGTATAAAATGCTTTTTATTTTCAATGTCCGTGTTTTTCTGGTTTGTGTTTCACGGATCACACCATAGTGTGACATCAGTGAAAAACGGACATGTCTCCGTGTGGAGCACATGGACACACGTTTACGCCGCACAGAGACATGGTCAGTGAAAAATCACTGATGTATGCGCAGACCCATTGATTTTAATAAGTCTGCATATATCCATGATTCTGGTACATATAAAAACTAGCACATACATACCAGAATCACTGACGTGTGAAAGAGGCTAAAGCTGTGTACACACATTGCCTTCTTATCTTGTTTTTTGATGACTTTTTAGTTTGTCAAAGAACTGCAAGCAAATTCTGATGCTAGAAAAGTGAATGAGAATCCTGAAGTGTAATGCACACATTGAGTATTTGCTCCTTGGAAATTTGGTGAAGAAATAATCTTCAGCATTTCACTTCTTTCACCATTTTTGCAGCATTACCGTAACCCAAAAATACAGCCATATTAACAAAGCCAAAGAAGACAAATGCTCTAATTTTAAGCACATTCATTGACAACACCAGGCTTCTTTGTTATACTTTGTCCTGAACAATAAAGGTAAATTTAAAAAATATACAACTGAAAAACAATGTGCAGATGTATTGTAGATTGACAAATTCCAGAATGCTACATGAAAACACTCTCAAAGGAAATTTCCATTTGTGGCTTTTTACTTCTCATGTTAAAACATCTGTAGTTTGAACCATTGAATTCAATTTTAAACACACATGCAAAAACGCATCAGAAACAAGTAAAAAAAAAGCATTAATAACACATACATGCTGCAAAAATGCATTCAGAATGGGATAAAACGTACAATTTTGCAGTTGCAATTTTCCGGTGCAGAAATTTCTGCAAACAAATACTCAAACTGTGCACATACTCGTCAAGGTAGAAGGTAAGATTTTTTTCTTTTTAGAATAACATATACTATACTGAAGGTATAAACAGACACATAGACCAAACCTTAGATGAAATTGGACCCAGCACACTGCTAAAATATGTTTATTTCAAGGAGTGATCGAATACCTCAAATATTCGGCTTCGCGAATATCTGACAAATAGGTTGCCACTATGTAAATATTCGATGTGCAATGTAAGTCTATGGGAAGCCTGAATAGTTCCGAACAGTGGTTGTTTGGGTTTCCCATAGATATACATTGCGCATCAAATATTCGCGAATAGTGGAGACCTATTCGGCAAATTTTCGCGAAGCCAAATATTTGAGGTATTCTATCATCCCTATTTATTTCTCATACACAAGAAACCTGGCTGTCTGAATGAGGCAGAATAAAGCCTTGCCTGCAAGATGTCTAGAATTGATTGTGTAAGTGGGACCACCCTGAATTTTCTGCAACTTCATTACTCCAATTTATTCCAGTATAAAATCGATAGATTATCATGAGATGCTAGCAAAATTATTGACATGCCATAGTTCACAACTATTGGCCAAGCAGTTGAAAGAAACTTCTATGGCTACTTTCCCACAAAGAGTATTTGGTGAGGTTTTGATGTTACAGATTTTTGGAAGCATTTTTACATCTATAAGCTAAATCAGTTAACTTTCAGTTTTTTTATTTCATTTTTTGTGTTTTTTTACGTGTTTTTCTCACGTTTTTAACGCAGTTTTTACCTCTGATGATATTTCAAATTAAGATGCTTTGTTTTTTGGCTTTAACAAAAGTTTTTTCTTATAATCAAAAATGGATTACATGCATTTTTTACCTGCAGATTGTCTGCATCTAATGCAATTCTATGGAGAAAAATCCCCAGCTAAAACTCAGTGTACCCACAAGAGAAAGAAGTCAGTTTATTCTGCATCAGAAAAAGACCAGCGGGCATGGAAATTTCTATGTATTCCATTTACTTTGCTAGAACTGTAAAATGCCGCATTTTTTGCACAGCAAAAATGCGCAACATCAAAAATTCCCCAAAACTCATTGTGGGAACTTAATCTTAAAGTAGCATAAACTGGTCACTGAATTAACACCGCATCATGATGTTTAGGAGAGATGGTGGCAAAATAAGGTAACAAACTATGTTACGAAAATTCATAACTGTAATATCTGGAGGATAAGTACCGTAATTTTAATTTTAGAAGATTCACCAAATTATAAGATGCACCCCGAATTTAGAGAGAGAAAAAAAAATATATGGCGTTTACCTTATAATTTGGTGGTGTCTTACCGAAGAGGAGGTGGCAGCGGTGGTGGAGCGGGATCACAGGAGGCAGCGGCAGTGGTGGAGTTGGGCGATGCTGCGAGTAGTGCAGCTGGTGTCCAGGACCCTCGCTGCGGGCACTGTGAGGAAGGGGGAGCATCCAGAAACTCTCCGCAGTGCAGGCTTCAAAGAAATGGCGCCCGGAGTCGGCGCATGTGCAGATGGAGCTCTCGGGTCAATAATAAGCCAAGATCTCATCTGCGCATGCTCCACCTCATGGCACCATTTTGCTTAAGTCCACTGCAGGGAAATCAATGGGCTGGAGGCGGAGTGTCCACAGATGAGATCTTGAGCCAACAGCTCCATCTGCATACGCACCGACACTGGTCACCATTATTTTAACAATGCAGCCTGCAGCACAAATCCCGCAGCATAGCACACTGCCCGCAGTAAGCCCACAGCCCAGCGCCTGCAGCATCTCTCCTGGATCCTTTGACCCTCTCCACCATCCTTGATAAGATACATTTGGGAGGAAAATGAGGGGTGCATCGTATAATCCAAAAATATGGTAAATAGGAAAAAAGTTTAGTTACTATATAAAGCCTCTTTCATACATCCATGATTTTTCGTGTACGCAAAAAACAGACTGAGTGTCAGCAATATTTATGTTCCGAGTTCCATCAGTGCTTGGTCAGTGTGACAGTTTTCACCCTCAGTAATTTTCACATATTGGTAATATAAATGACAAAGCTTCTCCTGACCATTACATTGTTAGTCACAGACAGCACACTGACTGTACATTGACACCATCTGTGTGTTATCTAGTTTTTCATAGTTTCATAGACTGGTTTGGGCCATTTTGAACCATGAATCCAATCAAAACTAGACGTCTCCTGGATTTTTTTTGTCTAATTTGCCAAAAACCATGAACATGTGTACAGCTCCACAGATTATAATGGGTGAGTGTTCTATCTGTGAAAACCACGAATCGAACACATACGTGACAAATAGATGTCGGAGTGAAGCCTAAGTTATTTAGGATAATTAAGTATGGTAAGTTCTCTCTGAGTTAGCATAAAGGAAACGTCTTCATTGATTATACACAATCCTCTGAGGCTCATACTGTATAAATCATTGTTGGAAGATTGTAGCCTATCCATGTACAGACAAGTTTTCTTTATCTAGGTCTATTACTGAATATTTACAGATACAAAAAATTCTTGTGTGACCTTTGTGTAAGGAAAGTGGAGTCATGGAAATTATGTGATCTCTTAAATGACTTTATGAAAATCAGAGACCAGATGGACATTTTCTGCTAAACAATCTTTTTTTTCTATTTTTTTCTACTGACTAGCAACATACAAAGTGATTGCTGCACACCCCTCCCATTAGGTTTTGTCTGATCCCATCAGTCATACAATCAGCTCTATCATTATCACAGGGAGGGGTCTTTATCATGTAAGCCCCTGATCTATGTCTGCTTTTGTACTCTCACCAGTGACAAGCACCATGGAGCAGGCAAGACTGTGTTATTTCCATTGAGAACCTATAATTACTTACTAGAAGCAACACTTTAGCATGTTTAACGTATTAGACATCACATTCAGAGGATAGCAAGAATGACAAATCACAAAGCGAGGTGTTAGCATATGTAATGTATCTCGGATTCCTATCAGCATCAGTGTGCAAGAGGGTTAATTTCAGATTTGCTCTATCCAATACTGAATATACTACTAGTCACATTATTAGAAAATTACTGTCACAAATTCATCTTTTCTGGGAAAGAGCATTTAAAACAATGGATTGGTACATTATAATATAGGGAATTATACATTATTTCTATCCTGATGTGTCTTCATAAATCTAAAGGTTGTTTCACGCACACATAGTGAATACACCTATCAAGGTGTTTTCACACAATATTTTCTTCCAAAAATTCCCTTGTTTTTGGAATATTTTTTTTCCCGTATTTGATTGCATCCTAGGATAAACAGAGGAGCATATACTCTATTCACAAAAGGTTAGGGATATTTGGCATTGGCATGAACTTTATGGAAAACTTAAAAAGTTCACGCTACAGTGAAGTTTTATCATGACAGTAGGTCATTTAAGTAAAAGCATGCAATGGTTATTTACTCATCTCTAACAATTTAATGAAACAAAAGCCAACAGTATTGAGCCCCGCACCCAAAAATGTCAATGTTTCATCAATTTGTCATGTGGACTTGAGCATTAATTACAGCTTGACAATGACATCTCATGCTGTTCACAAGTGAAGTTATTGTCTGCTGAGGCATGGCATTCCACTCTTCTTGAAGGGTGGCCCTCAGGTAATTGAGGTTCTTTGGTACAGAGTTACGAGCCTCTGCAAGACGACTGCTGATCCCATAGGTTTTCTATGGAATTCAGGCCTGGAGAAAATGCAGGCCACTCTATTTTCAGTAGCCAAACGAGAACAAGTCCTGCACTGCCTGCCCTCAATTTACCTTTTGGTTCAGTGGCTCACGTGCTGATGGTTATCATGTGGCGCTGGTTTCAGGCGCAGCGTGCTGGTCGGTAGCAGACAGCTAGGGGATCCAACAGCAGGGAGACGAAAAATCGACCGCAAACAGCTGCTATGCCAAACAATTTCTTTTATTTAGACGATTTTCTCCATAGGTGCAGGTAAAAATGCGGGAGGTGGCTTGGATGCGAGTCCCTCCACAGGACGACGGCCGTTTCGTCTGTAAGTCAGACTTCTACGGGTCCCAAGCCACCTCCCGCATTTTTACCTGCACCTATGGAGAAAATCGTCTAAATAAAAGAAATTGTTTGGCATAGCAGCTGTTTGCGGTCGATTTTTCGTCTCCCTGCTGTTGGACACTCTATTTTCAGTACCCCAGCTGTTCCCTAATGATGCGACCTTGATGCGCTGGAGTATTCTCATCTATGCAGATTAAATTAGACCTGTGTTGTCCATGTGCGTGCTCAATGACTGGAATTATGAAATTATTGAAGTAGTAGGGGTTTGTCACTGTACCATTCACAAAGGGTAGGTCAGTTCTGTATTGACTAGACTCACCTGCCCACACTATAACACCACCACCACCAAAGGCTCCTCTGGTGACAACAGTGGCTGATGTATAGCGCTCTCATTGACGTCTCCAACATCATTGACAGCCATTATTTCTGCTCAGTGTGAATTGATTTTCAGAAGTGAAGAGCAGTAAGGCGCACTGGTCTCTCATACACTGTAGATGCTTCCTGGTCCTTGCTAGACAATGACGCTTGTGTCTGGTGGCGTGGTCAGGTACCCTTGTAGGTCATCTAGCACACAGACCACACTGATGTAAACTGTTTCGAATTGTCTGACATGACACTAGGGTGCCTCCTACCTCTCTTAAATGTGCCTAGAGTTGTGTGGCATTAATGATCCAGCTTTGAAGGCTATTGTTCACTATGAAGTGGTCATCGGTGTGTGATGTGGCCAAAGGACATGCACTTTTACGCCTTTCTGTGACTCTTCCAGTCTCTCTTTTTCTCTGTTGTAATTTGCTGATAACTCTGACACTCTAAGCTTAGTAGCCATTTCCGCCTGAGAACATCATCATGGAAGCCTTGAAATGGTGATGTATTGTTGATCAATTGTTAGATAAATGTGAACAGCATGACAAGGAAGGCTGTTTAAATACCAATTCTAATTGAACCCTGAAATGTATTGGGTGATTCATGGATCAAACATCTGTTGTGAATTTCGTTATTAAACTTCTTCTTAGGGAACAGCAACTTTGGCAAAAACTACTGAAACATTGACCAATTGGACATGTGCATTCAAAAGTTTAGAAAAGGGTCACATTAAATTCACCAGAAAAGGTTAAAGTGCATTTTAGGATCATTCTGAAATTTAATCTGAAAGCTAAATATCCTTAACTTTTTGCGAGTAGTGTATATATTTATCAGGAACATGACTGCTCATCTTTTTTTTTGTGAATTTATGCATCCACATCATGTTTAACTGCTAGGTTTGGAATATGCAATAGGAAAAATGCCAAATGCTTATACCAAACCTATTATTAGGACGCCACTAACCAACTGCAAGCCAAAAGGGTGTCTTATTAGCATAAACCAACAGTGGCTAATTCATTTTCTCGAGGGGCCAGTTGAGAGACCGCACTGTTGTAGAAGGTCAAACCAATATGCTGAAATTAACTTTGCTCAACATTTATATTAACATATTAATTTTAATTATTATTTTCTAATAATATCAATTGTATCACTTAATATTCAGCTTAAGTATGCTGACACCCCCTAAATACTGTATGATGTCACACATAGCTCTACCATATAAAGTATGAGTCCACACGCAGCCCCCTATATTCAATTTTAGCCCCCACACAGGCCTTTACATACAATATGAGCCCCAGATATCCCTTCTATATAGAATAGGAGCCCCACATAGCCCCTATATACAGTACAAGCCCCCACACAGTTCCATTATATACCGTATGAACCCTCACACAGTCTCTCTATAAAAAGTAGGAGCTTCACATAACAACCTATATACAGTATGAGTCCTCACATAGCCTCAATAGATACAATATTAGCCCCCACACAGAGCCGCTATACACAGTATAAACTTCCACACAGTCCCACTTTATACAGTATGAGCTCCGCATATAGCCTCCTATAATCCACCTATTTACAGTATGAGTCACCACAAAGCCCCTTATAAACAGTACAAGCCACCTCATAAGTTCTCTATAATCAGTATGAGCCCCCACAAAGCCTCCATATATTGAGTATGACCCTTCATTTAGACACAGATCCCATACACAAATATTAAATAAAAAAACAATGCATACTCACCTCACTACCATTCCCTTGATGCTCTGATCTGCTCTCTGGAGGATGGAGATAGTGGTGATATCAGCACATGGGTAGCAATTGCGATGGGGGTTCATAGTGCAGTCCGCAAGCAACTGTTTTAAGCCCTTCGGCGGTACGGTCCATGGGCCGGACTGGAGCAGCCAGAGGGCCAGATGTACCCTGCGGGCCACACTTTGCCAAGGCTTAGCATAAACCATGTTATTTTACATGCACATACTTTTATGTTTATTGTATGGACTAGTGTAGTAGAATACTCTATATAAACAAAGACAAAAAAATAAAAGTATAGCCCACAACATATTTTTCCTTGGAATGAGACTCTAGACAACTTAAGCCTGAGCTCGACTGGAAATCAGATCACTTATATATAGGTACAATACAAGGTCTAATATTGCTGAATTAGAGGGTATAGTAAAGCTTTTGTAACGCTTTTAACTCATGCTTATTGCACTTACAATGCATAATATACTGACCCAAATAACCTATAGGTATAGGCTAGTGAACACCAGCCATATTTTACACAGATCAATGGTTCTTCAAAAAAATTGCAGCATGAACTAGTTTGATCCATTTTCTGTCTCAGAATAGTGCATAATAACAGTAGACTGCTCCTGCACAAGTCTAATATGGATGAGCAACCGGGGTTGTACAAAGACCCAATTATCTCTGCATTTTTTAGACCTGACTGGCCTGTTTTTTTATATGACTGTCTGCGCCTGGCCTAAAGCTCAACAACAGTATAAGTTATCTGACATTGGAGAATACTTCAGATCATTAATGTTTCCCAAGATCTTTCATAATGTTCATTATTAAATGTCTGCAATTACAAGAGTTCTTTAAAGCTGTATATTGCTATTATTCCACCATAGTTCACTTGGTCTCTACTGGTTATGCTAAGAAATGCATTCCTTCTTTAAGACTTGATGGTTAGTTACTGAGGAAATATATGTGAGAGCTACAAAAAGCCTAAATTTCTATTGAAATGTATATATTCATGTCACACTGTGAAGGAATTACCTCTACTGTTGCATGGTGTTTCCGAGTCTGTCAGTGACTTAGAGCAGAAATTATAGGAATATTGATTTCTACAATAAATCATTTTGAAAGCCACAGTAAAACTCACTACCTTTGTCTTTTCCCATCAACAATGAAAATCCTACTGCCTCCTTCTCCATATATTATACACATACACTATGTACAACATATACTGTATATTACAGATGAATGAATTAATTCAATGCACATTGAATTCAAATCAAATTTCATTACACATGCAGGTCCAGCAAACTTGCATAATTTGTGATCCGAATTGGCAAATTGCCAAAAAAAGTCTGAAGTCTTTACAGACTGCAGAAGATTGCATCAAAAGGTTAAAATAATCTGAAGTATTACCACACGAGGTTCCCTATATTGTTTTCACATCACATGCTATAGTTCAGCCAATATCTACTATCATAGCCTGTATAAAATCCTACGCCGGGAATACAGCAGTCATTTTTGCATACTTTTACAATAGCGATAGTAAAAAATTGTTAGAGTTCACAGCTCAGCAATAGTGACAGAAAGAGAAAGCCAGAAAATGTACAAATACCCAAGACAGTAATGTGTTGTGTAATTGAAACAATGAAGAAAATGAGAACAGTCTGGGAATACTAAGGATTCAACTGATATTAGGAAGGGGGTGGGGGAGGAGTGGAGGCTTCAGAAGCAGTACCAGACTCAGTATAATTGATCCATGAAATGGTTCCACTGGCATCTATCCTGCTGCATTTAACTTTGGCCTAAGCAACACGACCTGAAAATCGGTGCGAGTGGAGTGCGATAAAAAAAAAAAAAAAAAAAAAAAATCACATTCCACTCGGATCAATATTAGCCTGTGTGTCAGTGCAGATGAGCGATTATTTTCTCAGCCCTAATCAGACCAAGAAAACATCGCAGCATGCTGCGATTGTACCGCGAGTGCACTGTGAGGATGGCAATAGCCGGCTACGAAGGAGAGAGATAAATTTCTCCCTCCCCTCCTCAGTGCCGGCCCGCCCCCCCCGTAGTTGAGGTCTGCTCGCATGGTCGGATCTCAGTCGCAGGGACACTCGGCTCTGCTGTACTGCCAGCATGAGTTGAGTGTCATGTGAGGGGATCGCAGTAATCTCCATGTGGCCCCAGCCTTACAATTATACCTTTTTTTCTTCACACATAATGAACTAGAAAGGAGCAGTAAAGCACCACAATATCTTGTACAGAAAAAAAATCTGAAATCAGTTTCAGTCAGAGACAGTGTTCTTGCTAGTCACAAACAACTATAATGAGTTTTTGCAGTTCATCTGGAATCTTTTTTTGTGAAGCGGTAATAATTGTTTTTTAAAAATGAAACTTTTGCTACATCCAGATTATGTGTGTATCGCAGACAATTGTTTTTTACATATCGGTTTTACCAGTCAAATTTTACATCTGTTCGTGTCAAGTAAAAATTTTGTTTCAGGTGCTGGCTTCTTGGACATCTACTTATCATATCTTATATCAGGCAGGAAGGGAACTTGAATTCTTCTGACCAGTTTATCACTTTTCAAAGTTCAATTTCTAATTTGCAATCCACTGGGAGTTGGGAAGAAGAGACCAGCTGTAGTTATCTCTGCCAAACACAGCACAGCACACGCAGGGTGATTCCTGCTCTTAATTCCTTGTAACAAACGGGCAAGCTTCAGAAGCATGGAGAAAATTATACAGTAGACAGATTTATCTGAATATGACTCAACAGTGGGATGAGGTAACAGAGTTATTAGAAAATTCCCCTCTTGTTTTCTGTTTCTCCTACTACCTGTTTTCTCTCTCTTCTCCTTATTCCTCCTCCCACTTCTCTTCTCCATAAAGTAGTAATTGGCTGTGTTACATGACACCTGCCTTCCATTTTGTCTGAGCAAGACAGAATTGAGCTGATTTTCCAGAATGGATAACAAGTTAAGGAAGTAGTAGCGGGGGTTGAGAGGAGAAAGAAAATGGCTGAAAAGTGGGGAAGGAATCTGATTTCTCCACTGAAATACATTGCAAAGTTTTCTATATTCCCCTGTGATTTATGCAAGGTTTGTTGAAAGTACAATTCCTTTTTAACTGTGCATATCTGTTCTTGTACACTCATTTTACTAATCAAATTTGGTAATTATAAATGCTAACCCTAAACTGTGACCTACTGCCACATTTTTCTTTTTTTAAGTATACCTACCTAGTATTTTTTTGTTATCTCCTGTTTGGATAGAGTTGAACTATTGGAGTTGAAAATATTTTCTAAAATTAATTGTTATTTTTTAGGATGTATTGTAAAGGAAAAAAGTCTATGTAATAGACAGAATAGTCTAGCAGAAGAAAATAACCCATACTATGGCTAAGAAAATGGAGCTGCTAGAAACATCAGAAGCTCCACAATGACTTGCACCAGCCATACAGAGAGTAGTACTAACAAAATGCAGGTCACAATTGGCCTACTTTGCCTTCAGCAAGTGAATTAGTGGAGTGGAAGTAGAGGACGATATGGAATATATGGCGCATCACATGTATCAGTCACAACATAGTTACCTCTGATAGAGACACCATCAGTTTGAGTCAGGGTTCTGCACAGTATTGAGTGCCTGATCATACATGACTAAGAGGCATAATAATTGGACAGCATTACTATTTTTAAAATCATGAAAAGTCTGTCATTTTGAGATTTTATTTTTTTTTAAAATTGGCTTTTGGACACTACCAGATTACCATCAGTTTGCAGTGTGGTGACTTTGAGATTACTAAGGATATGTTTGTGTTATTGAGTGCTACTCGTGTCTTTTCAGGGCAAACTTCACAATATTGCGAATCATGGAGAATCGATTTTCTGCAAATCAAATTTTTGGGAAAAATTTGTCAAACCTGACAAATTCAAATTTCAAAAGATTTGATCAGCTCTACAACATATGCAGTAAATACTACATGTGTGTAAAATATGGAGAATATCTATTTAGAAATTCATTATACAGTCTACAAATTAAGGTTCTGATCTGGCATAAATCCGAAGTCGTATGAAAAGGCTCATTAAAGAGCCCCCTTTAACTTTTAGAATTGATACTTCCAATATTTCCCAGAGGAGCATTGCAGCTATAAGATTCCTCAATGGCATCCAGATTGGTTTGTCAGTCTCTACAAAGAGAAAAGTTTTCCCCTTAGACCTCATTATAGCTTCTCATACAGCCAGATCAGATCTCACGCTTTGCACTGACGAGGGGCAATCACCCCGAAAGAACATGTCTGCAAATTGAAGTTCTGAATTGTCATGAATCCTAAGTCATATGAAAAGTCTCATTAAAGGACCACTTTTGACTTTTAGGATTGCTACTTCCATTAGGTGGCACTTCAGTTTGTCTCCTTCCTCCCTAAAGAGACTATTTGAATTGTACAGTATATTCAGTATATAATGCATCTGAGTAAAATATGGAGACTATGAATCCAGAAATTCATTATAGAGTATATTCAGAATATACTTCATGTGCGTGTGTGTGTGTGTGTGTGTGAAAGATGAAAAATAAGGCAGAAGGATTTTCTCAAAAGTAGTAAGGTCATAAATAAAAATTGTTTCTGGGCTGGTTACTTTTTGACACCCACTCGACTCAGCACCAAGTGACATACTAAATGTGATCTAAAAAGAAATTCTGCTTTGCTTCTGTAGAGTTCTGTAACTTGAATGACCCCGCTATAAATGACTGAAACTAACAAACTACATTATGGTCAAGGAAAGGGCTATATGATTGCAAGAATAGTTTATCAATGACCTTGAGAAACTGTAGCTTTCAAAACTCAATTGTACAAACAGCACGCACAGTTTTTCCAATTATTTTCACAGTCATCGAGGAGAATCTGTCAGGTTTATGCTAAAGTAAATATGACACCAGAAAATAAGAAAAGATTTCTTTCTAGATTTTTATTATTCTGTGCATAATTTCCAGAAATATGGAAAAGTATTTTTATAAAATGTATTTCATTTACAAGTATATTAATGATGCTTCAGTTGTACTGTAAGTTGTATTTCTATATCTTCAGCATATTTATAAAAGATGTTATTACTATACTCACAGTGGACATCATTGCAAGGGAAATCATGAAAAATAACAAAACTACCATCACTGAATGTAAAAACAATTCCTACTCATTATAGAGGAAAGAAAATACAAGATTCACTAACACGAGAAGTATTGTTCGTTTACACAAAATACAGCAAACTATATTAACACAAGGACATTATTTAGGGTTCACAGCATTGTTCTTTTTATATACTTCCATTATACATCATTAAACAGCATTCAGAAATTCACTATAAAACCATAATTCACTCATCATATTACTCCCATGAAAAGCAAGTAATCTAAAAAGAGAGCTAATATCAATCTTTTGATTCTCTACATCATGTATGCATTTTATATATATATATATATATATATATATATATATATATATACACACACATATATATATATATATATATATATATATATATATATATATATATATATATATATACAGTATATCACAAAAGTGAGAACATGTATCACATTTTTGTAAATATTTTATTCCATCTTTTCATGGGACAACACATGGGACAAATTCGGGGTCCGTACCGGACACCTAGTGTCTGTGGCTCGAACTCTAACAAGGGCCTTATTACAAAAGTCTGTGTCTGAGTTCAGGTGCAGTTCGAATGCTGAATAAAGTTTGTTGAAAGGCTGCAGTGTAGCCAATCAATAAGCTTTTCAGAATGGTAAAGATGCCTGTACGCTGCTGTGACAAAAATAAATAAATAACACAAATAAAAAATGACATGGAGTCCAGCCTATTTTTGCTAACCAATGCAGGTAAAGTAGGCTGCGACCCTCAGCTGTCTGCTTTACCTTGGCTGGTTATCAAAAACAGAGGTGTCCCACGTCGTTTTTAAAAATTATTTAAACAATTAAAAAAAAATATTTATGATCCCCTCCATTGCTGACAACCAGCCAAGGGAAAGCTGCTAGCTGGGGGTTGGTATTATCAGGATAGGAAAGCCCATAGTTATTAACCTTTCCCAGCCTAAAAATAGCAGCACTCAGCCACCTCTGGTTGCTGGCCTCTACTCTTCCTGATTGCCTTGGTGTGGTGGCAATTAAAGTAATACTTTTGGTATTGATTTCAGCTGTGAATTGAAGGCTGGCATCAAGCACAGGGGTTAGTAATGAATGTCTGTCAGACACTCCAACTTCTAACCCAGTAAGTGTACCATTAAAAAAAAAACCACACACACAGGAAAAAATAGTTTATTTGACTAAAGACTCTTCCACACTACCTCATCCACCAATTTTTTAATTAAAAATAATTATCAAAATTCCAACGTAATCCAATGGTGTAATGTTTCAATACGCCCATCGAATCATATGGAGCCTTGCTCAATAAGTCACTCGTGGTCAGTGGAATTTCATAACTGCCATACCTGTGCTGCCACAGGATCCATGGAAGCACAAGGAGTGCGAAATGGCCCGCTGTCATCCGGTGTTGTGAGCTTTCCTCACCCTCCCCCACCACTTTTACCCCCTTTCCTGCATGAAAATGTTTGATTAAATACTGCTACTTGGATGCCGATGAGTGCCACCTGCTTCTGTCTCTCCTTGGATCTTACACATGGTCTGTGCTCTGGGATGTCCACCCGGCTCTTCTGCTAAAAGGAATGATTCAACAGCAGTATTTTGTTTTGGATTAGCTGTGCCCGGTTCCTCTACCCCTTCTACTATTCCTAAAGGTGCTACTGACATGAATTTCTCACCAGATGTCAGCAAAGGCAGAGGCATTATGGATATACAGAGAATCGGAAGATTCACAGGACAGCCTGCATGTACTACTTGGTGGGACTTTCCAGATAAGTCTAAAACTAGAAACAAGCTATATCAAGGGGTCCACCTGAACGAAGAATAAAGATTGTAAAAATGTGTCCTTAAAATTAGGGCTTTAACAATGTATTGCTCAAATTATTTATATAGTATAGAGAAAAGGAGGGCAAATCCATAGTTTGTAATGCTAAGAATGCCAAGCACTTTTCTGGGCAATATCTAGAGATCTTAGAAATATCAGCTAGTGGTATTTATGGAAGTCTCTGGCAATTGATGCGTGTTGTAGGAAAAATAATCTAAACACCCGTCAGTTGTAATGCAATGGTGGCTAAATTCTATAAATGAATGAATTAAACTTCTTATATCTCAGCAGAGACATTTATCTTTTGCCCAAATATTGGGCCTAGTAAATTATAAAAATGAGGCTAACTCAACAAATCAAACCACCTACAACTAAGCTGAATTCTGACTAACTGATTTAAAGAGCTTTTCAATATTCTCCTTAAAGGGGTCGTCAACTACTTTGACATTGATGGCCTATCCTTAGGATAGGTCATCAAGGTCTGCTCAGTTGGGGTCCGACACGCCATACCTCTGCTGATCAGCAGTTCTCAGTGGCGGCAGCAGGCGGCTAGAAATGCTCAATTATGGTGTTGCAGAGTCTTATGATAGCAGCCGTAGCCTATTGATTAGAATGGGAGGCGAATGTGCAGTACCCAGCCGTGGTCACTATCAGAAGATGAAGCAGTGCTGGAACTGGGAATTTCTGGCTGCCTGCTGGCGCCACCGAGACCGAGCTCAACTGATCGGTGGGGGTTTGGCATGTCGGACCCCAGCCGATCAGACATTGATGACCTATCCTAAGGAAAGGCCATCGATGGCAATATACAGTTAGGTCCAGAAATATTTGGACAGTGACACAATTTTCGCGAGTTGGGCTCTGCATGCCACCACATTGGATTTGAAATGAAACCTCTACAACAGAATTCAAGTGCAGATTGTAACGTTTAATTTGAAGGTTTGAACAAAAATATCTGATAGAAATTGTAGGAATTGTACACATTTCTTTACAAACACTCCACATTTTAGGAGGTCAAAAGTAATTGGACAAATAAACCAAACCCAAACAAAATATTTTTATTTTCAATATTTTGTTGCGAATCCTTTGGAGGCAATCACTGCCTTAAGTCTGGAACCCATGGACATCACCAAACACTGGGTTTCCTCCTTCTTAATGCTTTGCCGGGCCTTTACAGCCGCAGCCTTCAGGTCTTGCTTGATTGTGGGTCTTTCTGTCTTAAGTCTGGATTTGAGCAAGTGAAATGCATGCTCAATTGGGTTAAGATCTGGTGATTGACTTGGCCATTGCAGAATGTTCCACTTTTTTGCACTCATGAACTCCTGGGTAGCTTTGGCTGTATGCTTGGGGTCATTGTCCATCTGTACTATGAAGCGCCGTCCGATCAACTTTGCGGCATTTGGCTGAATCTGGGCTGAAAGTATATCCCTGTACACTTCAGAATTCATCCGGCTACTCTTGTCTGCTGTTATGTCATCAATAAACACAAGTGACCCAGTGCCATTGAAAGCCATGCATGCCCATGCCATCACGTTGCTTCCACCATGTTTTACAGAGGATGTGGTGTGCCTTGGATCATGTGCCGTTCCCTTTCTTCTCCAAACTTTTTTCTTCCCATCATTCTGGTACAGGTTGATCTTTGTCTCATCTGTCCATAGAATACTTTTCCAGAACTGAGCTGGCTTCATGAGGTGTTTTTCAGCAAATTTAACTCTGGCCTGTCTATTTTTGGAATTGATGAATGGTTTGCATCTAGATGTGAACCCTTTGTATTTACTTTCATGGAGTCTTCTCTTTACTGTTGACTTAGAGACAGATACACCTACTTCACTGAGAGTGTTCTGGACTTCAGTTGATGTTGTGAACGGGTTTTTCTTCACCAAAGAAAGTATGCGCCGATCATCCACTACTGTTGTACGCCCAGGCCTTTTTGAGTTCCCAAGCTCACCAGTCAATTCCTTTTTTCTCAGAATGTACCCGACTGTTGATTTTGCTACTCCAAGCATGTCTGCTATCTCTCTGATGGATTTTTTCTTTTTTTTCAGCCTCAGGATGTTGTGCTTCACCTCAATTGAGAGTTCCTTAGACCGCATGTTGTCTGGTCACAGCAACAGCTTCCAAATGCAAAACCACACACCTGTAATCAACCCCAGACCTTTTAACTACTTCATTGATTACAGGTTAACGAGGGAGACGCCTTCAGAGTTAATTGCAGCCCTTAGAGTCTCTTGTCCAATTACTTTTGGTCCCTTGAAAAAGAGGAGGCTATGCATTACAGAGCTATGATTCCTAAACCCTTTCTCCGATTTGGATGTGAAAACTCTCATATTGCAGCTGGGAGTGTGCACTTTCAGCCCATATTATATATATAATTGTATTTCTGAACATGTTTTTGTAAACAGCTAAAATAACAAAACTTGTGTCACTGTCCAAATATTTCTGGCCCTGACTGTATTTGTCATTTCTAATTACATAAGCATGAATATCTAATCAGTCACATTTAAGCCGAAATACATAACTTTTGTGTATTTATTTTGTACTTGTAGACATATATATTTTTAGATTATATTATGTCTTGTTTATAAAAGTGAGTCCACCATTATGATGGTTACATAATAATTTTGATACTTATGATAATTAATTGCATTCATGCCTGCATTTTTGTATCTTATCACGTTCTTGTTTTCAAACTCAATTGTTTGTACTGGAAAGGGTTAATTTTGCATTGCGTATCCTAATCAATGTGTTCCATCTGTTCATCATTTCCTGTCTTCAGCATTGTATATATTGTGTTTTATTTGTATATGTACAACCTATGAGTAAAGGCTGCATTACACACAACGATATCGCTAGCGATCTCGTTAGCGATGTGACACGCCAAGATCGTTGTTATGATTTGCCGAAATCGCTCATAGGTCATTTTGTAGCGGTCACACGTACACATCTCACAAACCCACGCTACATCATTCAGCGATATATTGTTTGACCAAGGCGGTCGTGTGGATGTTGTTCGTCGTTGGCAAGGTGTCAAACGTAGCAATATGTCTGCTGCGTTCCAAACAACGAACAAACTTTTGAAACTTAACGACGTGTCAACGATCAAAGATTTTCACCCTATTTGCGATCATTCAGAGTCGCACGTAGGTGTCACACGCAACGACGTCGCTAACGATGACGGAACTGCGTCACGAAAACCGTGACCCCAACGACATATCGTCAGATAAATCGCAGTGTGTAAAGTGGTCTTTAGGGTCTCTATGATCTGAAACGCATAAGGCTGTTCTGATTTTAAACATGTATGTTTTTAACATGTTTTGTGAATAAAGGATGTCTTAATTTTCACTGAAGACTGAAATACGGGTGCTGGATTACCACTTACTGTTATTTAGACTGACTTCTGCAGGGGTGGACCGCCCCTTTTCTTCATCCGTGCACCCTAGGTGGTTTGGATCACATGGCTATGGTAGGCTGAAATTTACTCCTTTTCACTTGGAATTTACTATCCTACGTATATTAACCGTACAGTATCTGTCTATTAACTCCTGTACTTTTTCACATATCTCATGTTTCTCCTTATTTGCCACCACCACTCATAGTCCTAATCTTGCAGTACTTCATCACATAAATTTAATGATAACACAGAGTATATTATTTTACTGAAAATAACTAAATGTACACCTAAAACATGTCTCTATTTTCCTGTATCAGAAACTTTGGTATTTCAAAGGAATCAATTTTCTCTTTTAAATCAAAGATGAAACACAAATTACATAAAGTCTTAATATCAATTCAATATACCAAGGTATTTCAAACTGAATACTTATGAAGAATGGATGTTACAGAAATGGTTTGCATCTCTAGGTATCTATGACTTATAGTAACTTTGTTAAAACTTTAAGAGGAAAAACTATTGAAGGAACAAAGTAAAAAAATATGGCATGCATGAATTAGTGAAATAAATGTTATGTTTGGAGTGAATTGCATGTCTGCCTCCCTTAGTGCATGAAAACCAATGATACATGAACTATAAAGTTTCTCATAATTATGTTTGCCATATTTACAGGGGAAACAATGTATTGCCCAGGGTGGTTTTAATTACAATCAAGTGCAAGGTGATTGAAGTTTTAATAAGAAATCTAGCACTTAAAAGACATTAAACACAAAATTATCATGAAGAACTATCACTAATGAGCAATATCTTCTCAGGGTGTACTCTACAACACTTTGATACCAAGAAACTTTAGCTGCTTAAAAATGATGAACATTAATTAGGAGAAATATTATATTACTGCTTGCAGTGATTTCATTGCCGCAGAAACAAATTCAGCTTCATTTCAATAGCTTCATTTTTATGTGCTGGATATTCTGAAAATATATTCTCCATCATATTTCCAGGCATGGTGACTAAATGTATGCGCATTTTGCTAAGGATCAACCTGAAAAATTAGAAGCAATTTATTGCCTAAAAAAATATAAATTTATTAGTAATCTCAGAACAAAAATAGACAATTAATGAAATGTAAATAGGTGATTACTTTTCTTGGTTGGAATGGAAAACTGTTCTATCTTTAGTCAATAAAATAAGAAGACCTGCTGTTTTATAAATGTCAAGAAAGGGCAAAGCTACGACTAAGGCAATGTGTACAAGCTCGTATAAACTTCAATAAACACCTTGGATATACCTAAAAAAGAATAAACTTAATTACTCAGTGTTATCCTCAGTTGTAAAAATCAAAAAGTGATAACGTCAAAATAGCTAATTATATTGCCCTTCAAAAAAGGAGATAGATTATTTGTGGTTTCAGAATTTACTCAAAGGGGGCTATTCATTAAGACTGTGCACACCAGTCTTAATTAAGAGCTCAATGGAATAAATAGACCTGATTTATTAAGTGGTGTGTACCAGTAAATTAATCGACTTGTGTGGGTGAAAAAGTGAGTGGTATCTGGGCGCTGCAAAATAGTGGACGCCACATAGAACAATAAACAATTTAATCAGTATGGTGTGGCAGTGGGGTGGACTCCTTGGATCATCCCAACTTATCTCTGACTCACCGCTGGAATAAAGACACACGTTGACTCACATTGGCCTGGCCAGGGTGAAAGGGTGCTGTGGATACTGCAGGACACTGGACCGATTGAGTGTGCGGTGCCTGGAGGCTGGCATTTTGCGGCGAGCAACTGATCCATAGTCTATGGTGGGACCACTTGCAGTTGCGGAGGGAGCTTCACTCGGGATCAGTGGTACAAACCTGGCAGCTATCCCAGGATATCCACGGACACATCTGTAAAAACCATGGTATAACAGCATTGTTCAACCAGCGCAACAGGCACTGGTGCGTGCAAACTCACCTACCTTTTTTTCATTATCTGAAAGCATTTAGACACAGAAGTGGCTCCTGCTTTCTCTTTTTCTTTCCAGTTAATGAATCAGGTGCATCTGATACACAGCATGCATCTTTAGCTGGCATACATCTCTAGGATACTTCTCTACGTTGGTGGAATACCTTATGATGAATTTGATGGTCTGGATGACCACACCTCGTACCACCCATTTGCTCGCCTATCCTATGCCCATAGCAATGTAATTGGCCAGGACTGACAAGTAAACATCAAAATTTGCAATATATTTTTCAACTCAGCAAAATATTGTGACATATTATGACTCTGACACACGCTGCTGTCACTGGAGCGATGGTAAAAATTCTCATTAATTTATCTGGGAATTTTGGCCAACTTTGCTCTCAAAGCCTTGCATGCCGATCGTTCATTCTTGCGATAGATGATGGATCCAACATACTACACATTTTTGGAATGTCCCATGCAAAAGCTAAGATGGGAATTCCCTTTTAAAATTAATGGACTGTGGAAACTTTCATTTGAGTGCTCGATTGTGATGACCACTCTATGATATCATACAGAAAGTCATTTAAAACAAACATTGCACTGATGACAAATAATCAAATTATGTTGAGCCATCTGCCTTACAAAAAGATCCCATGTTCAGCTAAATACAATTCCTCTATTAACCCATACCTGCCACAGAGAATAACTTTTTTTATTTTTACATGTACATAAAATCATGGTCATTTTTGTTAAATATGAATTGTAATTTTAAATACCAACATGTCACCATACAGTGTACTGAAAAATGGGTAAACACTACAAGTGCAGCGAAATGGTGCAAAAAAATACAATTATTTTTTGCTTTTTCAATATTGTTCATTGTGTGGTAAAAAATGACTTGGCAACCTTCCATTTCTCCAGGCCAGTACAAATATGTTAACACCAAACTAGCATCATTTTTTTTTATTTGAGAGGTAAAAAAAAATGGAATCTTGAGAAAAATATTGCCTAAAGTTTGAGACCTATAATGTTTTTACTTTTCTATCACTTTGTGGTAGGGTTCTTTTTTGTGTGTGGCAAGATAGCATTTTTATTAATAAAATTATGGGGTATATACATCATTTTCTTTTCTTTTTATTGCCTTTTAGGTAGGTGTTGTATCTGTTATTTTGATATTTATTCTTTCTTTATGACATTTGTCATAGGTGTTTAAGAATAACTGTCACCTCGGAAAATGCTATTTGCCTGCAGATATAGGGTTAATCTGCAGGTAAAGAGCATCACATTGCTGCCTCGACACTTTTTTGAAAGTCATTGGGTTGTGAACGGTACAGTCAGGCACACGTTGAGCTTTTGGAGAGTTTTTTATTGTAGTAGTTGTAAGACAAAACCAGGAGTGGAGGAAAACATTGAGTTAGAAATGAAAAGACGGTTCTGCACCGCCACAACCAGCCTGACAATAGTCCTGGGGGGAATGGACATCTCATGGAAACCCCATTTCACTCACCGGTCCTCGGTGCGTGATGAAAGGATAAAAAGCCTCAAAATAGCCAATGTTATGAGAATGAAACAACCACACAATCCAGCTCAGATCAGGTAAAAAACTTCTTTATTTTACAAATAGGTGCATATAAAACGCAGGGTGAAGACCGGGTGCAGGTCCTGCCATGACGACAGCCATTTTGCGTATAATCACACTTCCACAGGTCCACAGCAGTGATTGCAGACCATCCTCCTTAAAAGGAACACCCGGTCTTCATCTCCGCCAGTAAAAACATCACAAGTGCATATACTTAAAAAGGAATAAAGAACTCCTGGTATACATACTATATTGAAGTTCCATTTTACAACATTCACAAGGAAGATTCAAAAGAGGACTCAAATTCAAACATGGTTACAAAAACGGTTACAAAAACACTGATAAATCGTTGCGGTCATTGAAACCTATCAATCAGAGGAAAAGTATAATAGAAATATACGTCACTACTTCTGTATTTATTACCCACTCCTGATTTTGGCTACAAATACTGAGGCAAGAAACTCACCAAATACTCAACGTGTGCACTTGGCCTTACAGTCACCTCTCAGCACACTGCGAGTGTCGGCTATATGCATATTCCAGCACTTTGATTAACAGCTCGTTCTTCACAGATGTGCCGCACAGCAGGCTGACAAAGTGCCAGGGAGTTCATTTCGGCCAGGTTTCAGAAAGGCAGCCAGGCAGCATTGTAACTTTTATTGCATTATTAACCTAATGTTTGCAAGTATATAGCATTTTCTGAGCTAAAATTATTATTACATATTGATAGATCTTTTTCAGATGCCATGATAATATGATTGTTTTATTTCTTTATTTTTGATAGAGATAAAGTCATTGAGTCAAACGTTTATATTTTCAAGACTATTTTTAATTTTTTAACATTTGTTTTACTTTTTTGTCCATTTACTAGTCTTGAACCTGTCATATTTGATCACTTGTTCTATTTCTGATAAATAGAGAAAATGATGACCTCCTAGGTAACCCAACCTTAGGCTTGTATCAAAGGAAGAGCAAGATGGCAGCTATGGGGACCCATAGGTGTCATGCCAAACCAACTATTTTTTAAAAATATTACATTGCATTGCAACACTGGGGTCCTGGTTTCAAATCCCACCAAGGACAACATCTGCGAGGAGTTTGTATGTTCTCTCGGCGTTTGTGTGGGTTTCCTCTGCGTTCTCTGGTTTCCTCCCACACTCCAAAAACATACTCATAGGAAATTTAGATTGTGAGCCCCAATATGGGCAGTGTTGCCAATGTATGTAAAGCACTGTGGAATTAAGAGCGCTATATAAGTGAATCCATATTATTATTGATATTATTATTACTACTACACAGATCTCAGGATATATGGAGCCAAGAAAAAAGGTAAGGAAGGACAAATTTGTATATTGATGTTAGATGATAGAGATAATCAAATCTTTTAGGGTTCAAATTCACCAAGTTTGTCGAATTTCTGCAAACAAATTTGATTTGAGACATTTTCAATTAATTACAGGTATTTCAATTATACTGAAAAGATGTAAACGCTCAGAGTTCTTCCAATACTGTATCAAACCTCTTTTCATCTCTTAATGTAAACACAGCTTCAGTAATATCAAAGTGATTGCATGATATACCATACCATATACCATGCAATAGACATTATGGAGAAGTCGCACCTGAGGTTATGACTGATGTAAGCTTATGCAATGTGTAATGCGGGCATTTTTTGGGCAATTTGCACAAATCAGGACTTGCAAATTCATTCAATTCGACTCTAATTCGATTAGCATTGCATTAATTCGATCACTTGTACTACATAGCATACAGTGGTAGAATGTTCCAGGATGATTCCCTTTTCTACACAGAAATTCATTCATGTTACAGGAAATACATAAATCTCTGATGTTTCTAAATGTAAGTTCCTGGTTGCTTCATCAAACACTTTTATTATGCATCACACATCAAAGATAGAGTTATACAAAACTCATTAATGAAGAATGCGTGCATAAATTACATACAGAAGAGAGCAAAACAAAATAAAAAAAATCATAATATAAAATAATTATATCCTGATAGCAGATTTATGTCAGCTCTCACACACTGTCTGGTGATAAAACTTCAGAAAAGCTAAAATGTCAACTCACAAGGTAACAGTAATGGCTTATTGCATTGTAGTAAATGTGTTATTTGCAAATCGACCTTCAACTGTATTAGCTAAATTCTGTAGATTTTGTTCTTAAAGGAACATTTAACCAATAAATAGAGTGCGCAAAAGTGAACAAGAGATACATTTGTCCATACTGTTAGTGGGCAATACGTTCTTCATGATACTAAGACAGACATTTTGGTAAAAATTTTGCAGAGAAGTTAAACTTCTGCTCATCTGTTCTTTCTCTGGCTGGTGAGATAGTGGGATGTATTTAAGACAAAAGTGTGGAATTTAGCAATATTTTACCTCCTGGATCCTAAACATAAAAGGGAGGTTTCAGCTCCAGATGATCAACTTACAGCCAGACATAGGACAGTAAGAAGAAGAAAGGTCTAGCTAATATCATGGAACATACAGGTAAAAATGGATCACCATGGAGGTCGGCATTGAGCCCTCTTCTTTTTAGTATAATTTCTTCATGGCTTACAGATTAATACTTCCCAATTTGCCCTTGATACAAGCACTGTAAAAGTAGACAACATAGAGAAGATTATTCTATATTATTTATTAACCCCTTCTCAACATTGGACGTACTGGTACATCCTATATTGTGATGCGTTCCCTTAAAAGGATGTGCCAGTAGGTCCTGGTGGTCATGAGAGAAGAGGAGCTTTGCCCATGCGATCAAAACTTGGAGCTTGTCTTAAGTCATAGATGAGACCCGGCATTGTCCCTGGCTGTTTACCCTCCTAAATACCACGATCAATAGTGATTAGTAAGCTTGGAGAGGGAGGGAGTTCCAGACTTCCTGGCTCTGCTGTCCTTTTATATCATGTTCTGTAAATATGACACTAGCAGGTATAATGGATTGCAAGGCTAGTGCATGGCAATGAATTGCACCAGCAATAGGACTAATAAAAGTTAATGTCATTTTCCATAGGGAGACTAAGTAAAAAAGTTTAAAAAAAGGTTAAAAAATTATGTAAAAATATAAACAAATTCCCTAAATAACAAAAAAATAAAAAATATACCAATAAACAAGTATAATTATTTAAAAGCAAAAATAAAAAAGTACCCATATTAGATATTGCCTTTTCCTGAATGACCCAATCTATAAATCTATCACACTAGTCAAGCCCTCCAGTAAACACCGTAAAAAAATAAAATAAATACAAACATGGAAAAATTAGGCTTTTTCACAAAACTGTCAATAAAAAAATGAATAAAACGTGATCAAAAAGTAAAGGGATATTTGATAGATGCCTCCTCATTTCTAATCCCTGCACTTGATGCCAGCTGTCAACTCAAAGCTGACATAAACCCCAAAAGTATTACCCCAATTGCGCCTCACCAAGGTAATTGGGAACAGCCAGGTAAAACACTAGAATTGGCACATCTAATGGATGCTCTACTCTAGGGCGGCTGTAAACTACTTTTTTTCAGGATGGGAGGGGCAAAATTATCATGGGCTTTCCTATCCTGATAATATTAGCCTTCAGCTATCTGCTTTATCTTGGATAGTTATCAAAAAAAGGATGGATCCCACGCTGTTTATTAAAATGATTTATTTCAATATTCAGAACATAAAGAGCAGGATTCTGATAAAGACTTTCACACTAGTCTGAAAGAGTCACAGCTTTTTTTCACAGCTCAAATTAAATGATTTAGTCAGGGACTTGGACCTAACTAAACATTTTGCAGAACTTTTAGGCTTTAAACTAAAGGAGAAGAACTTGCTAGCTCTTGGTAACTGATTTTCATGGTACAGAAGCAGAGAAAAGGAATTCTTTCCATACTTCTTTCAAGACAGAGCTCTATTGTATAGCAGTGATGTTCCTTTTTTGGAGATAGAAAAATGTAACATTGAGTATAATGTGAGAGAGAGTGGAGACTTTTTATTGACTTATCCAAAAAATGTCTGAAAGCTGGGCTAGTGCACAATGGAACCAAGTATGCTTGAATGCCTGCAGGGCATTCTGTGAACTGGAAGGAAAGCTATGAGAATTTATACTTTATTACCAAGAAACGTAACTACAAGGTTCAAGGATGATCAATACGTGATGAATGATCTGAATTTTTTTTCTTTACTTCTTGGCAGGATGAATGATACATGAAGTACCCATGTTTTTTGTGTGAATAGGATAGCCATGATATAGGAATCATCACTGGAGCCATAAAAGTTGGCCAACAAGAACATCTTTGCAACTTTTACTCAGGAACATAGTTGCAAAAAGTTTAGTTGATCCCACTAAAATTCTCCTGCCAACACTGTACATTACTCTTGGATGGATGAAGCAATATGAGAAAGGTCTACCAAAAGAATGAGAAACTTTTAAGTATCAGTGTACCATGTTTCAGGGACTGTCTGATGCAAAACTGAAGGAGTGCAGTTTTGTGGTTCCGGATATTTGGAAACTCATGAAGGACGACGTGTTAAAAACAAAAATGAAAGCAGTTGAGAAAAGGGCTTAGGATTCTTTTAAAGAAGTTATGAAGAAATTTCGAGGTAACAACAATGATCCAAAATTTAAGTCTGTTGTGAAGAACATTCTGAAACATTTCAAAGGCTTGTATTGTCTGATGAATTTCAAGTTACATTTTTTACATTCCCATTTGGACTTCTTTCCTGAAAACTATTGTGCTGTTAGTGAAAAGCAAGGAAAAAGATTTGATCAGGATATCAAGGAGCTAGAACATGAACATGATGGGGGACTACTGCTGGATGCTTCACAGAGAAGATCCGCAGGCCTTTTGAAAGAAAAAAAGGTATCTAGAAAAGCTTTAAAGTGAAATGGAAAAAGGTACAAGAATTAGTGTCCAATAAAGTTTCAGAATGAATGTTAAATACATTTTTACATATAATATTGTGTACATTTTTGGCTACAATAAAGATTTTTCTTTTTCATGTTGCTTGTAAGTAATTTCACTTGCGTTTTGAGCAAAATCCATACTTGATGGTTTAAACTAGAAGTTTTATTTATTTTTTTTTTCTTAAATCAGGGCTAAGAAAACATAAGAATCATTGGATTTGAACCAATTTTCATAAACCCAAATCTCCGAAACGTGTTGAATAAAGTCATTTGTCAACTTTACAAGTTCTTTTGATTTTTCATGGCAGTGCGGGTTGATAACCCATTCCTCCATCTTTTCCTTTGATCCTCCACAAGGGCCACAAAAGCCGTGTTTCTACACACTCAGCAGTTGTGACTGATCACAACCATCTAAGGTGAGCGGTTCCACGCTATTTACTCCACTTCTGTTAATAAGATAGAACCCTATCTGCGACATTGTTTTTCCAGCACTTAATTTCTTTATTGTAAAATTTGTAATAGATCATCCTAAAAGCCATTGTTCACTTGTGATGCTAGTCACTACGTACGGATAGTATAGACTTAAGAGTAGTCAGGCAAGCTGGGTTCAGGAAACAGGAGGGCACATCAGGACACAGGGAAGTGTAGTCAAATCACATGCCAAGGATCACAATTCCAGGAGAGTACATATTAGATTCAGGGAGCATACAGAGACATAATCAGGTAACGGTCCAAGGTCAAAAGGCAGGAGGTCACGACAAGAACAGGGAGTAGGCAGGGAGGAGTCAAATAATAGTCCAGGGTCATAGAGCAAAGATCAGAAAACTACCAGAGACACAAGCCAACAGCACACTGCAGTACCAGAAAATACAACTGGCGATGTTACGGGTGAGCATGCTCAGTAAAAAAGCCTAAGCAATTTCCAGGAAGGTGGGACACCTGAGTAATCAGCACAAAAATGGTATCCTGTGTTTTCAAACACACTGCTAGCTAGTAACACAGGAAAGTGCAGCAGAGCATCTCCAAAAGCAAGATGCTGTGTACAGAGGAATATTAGCAGGTGCAGGACTTGAATAATTAGCACCAACATGGAATCCTGTGCTGTCAAACACACTGCTAGCTTAGTAACACAGGAAAGTGCAGCACAGCATCTTCAAAGGAATCAAAGGCAAGATTCTCTGCACAGAGAAGTAGGATGTATGGAAATACATGCAGCCTACCCGCTCCTGTCGGGAGAGTCTGCGCCGTGCCGGGTGATGCGATTCGACACTCGCACAATGAAAATCAAAGTTCATTAACGGGACCTTCGATGACATCATAGCCATGTGACAAGTCTATAAGTTAATGTCTGTACAACATTAACACCAGACTGGTCACATGGCTATGATGTCAAGGAAGGTCCTCTAGTCAGTGGTGGTTACCAGGGAGCACAGCAATGATCGGACGCGGAAGCAGAAGCGGCCAAGAAACAGAGTCTCCAGGACGTGTCGCGAGACCTGTAAGTACGATCATCATAATGTTTTTTTTAATAATGTGCTTTTTTATTTAGACCCTGGACCTGAACTGGACCTTAACTGTAACACGAGCTTCCCAGAAAGCTTGTGTTCAGGATCGTGTACACAAACACTATGTGTTTGGTTCACCCATCACTAGTAAGGATAATAAAATCAAAACAGAATGATCAGACATTGGTATGGCAGCCATTGATTGACATTAGATCACAGTAATATCATAGTAACACAGGCTAAAAAGACACAGGTATAACAAGCGCATACTTTTACCATGTATAACTAGTGATGGGCGAATAGTAACTATTTGAGTTCGGATTATTCGTAATGAATCCCAAAGTACTATTTTGGTATTAGTCATGAAGTGACTGAGTGTGGTCTGAGAGTGACTTTATCAAGTGGGACTTTTTAAGTGGGCTATCAGAAATATACCAGAAATGTTCCAGAAGTGACCAGAAGGGAAGAGTTACCTCTAACTGTGCTACCTGCTTGTATTGTTTTTGTTTTTTTTTCAAACCTTAATCTCACCATGCTTACCTATGCCCTTACAGTCTTTACTCCACTAATCCTCACTCTCCTTCGCTATCCCCAAACCCCAGCAAACAAATAATTATTTCCCCTTCCTTAATATCTGTTCTCTTCTGCTAACAGGCTCTTAAACCTCAGATCTCTCCTAATAACACGCACAACATGCCGTCCACTCTCCTCCCACCTGCTCTTCCTTTCTCTACTTCTCCTAACTGCTGGCAACATATCTCCCAATCCTTGACCCCCACAGATGGTACACCCCTCTTTTTCACCCACGTATCACTCCCCACCTACTAGAAACTACCGTAATCTCTCCACTATAAAATCCATTCCCTTGATGCCCACTCCACCTCTCCCTCTCTCTGTAGCACTCTGGAATGCCTGTTCTGTCAGTAATAAACTACATGTCATTCACGACCTCTAGCAATCTATTCTTCCTAGGCCTCACTGAAACATGGCTGATACTGCCTCCCCTGCTGCGCTGTGCTACAGCAGCCTGCACTGGAGTTGGTCTCCTTCTTTCTAACAACCACAGCTTTAACTCAATCTCACCTCTACCCTCCCTTATCCTCCCTTCTTTTGAAGTGCACTCTATCCGCATCTATTCTCCCTCCAGCCTCCAAATGGTCATCATTTACTGACCCCCGCGCCCAGCCACTGCCTTAATCGAACAGTTCTCTGCCTGGCTTCTACATTTCCTCTCTGTTGACATTACCACTATCATCATGGCTGACTTCAATATCTTCACTAGAGTTGAGCGCGGTTCGTGGTTCTCCAGTTCGCGGCTCGAGTGATTTTGGGGGCTGTTCTAGATAGAAGTAGAACTCGAGCTTTTTACTAAAAGCTCGATAGTTCTAGTTATGTTCGAGAACGGTTCTAGCAGCAAAAAGCCAAGCTAATCACTAGCTGGCTTTTCGCTGTAATAGTATAAGTCACTGTGACTCACACTGTTATGAAATTTCAGTGTATAGTGTGCGGGGACTGCGCATTCAGATCACTGCTGCTGGGATAAAGGCGAGCGCCATTTTTTTTTTTCTTGTCTTCCTTCCCTAAGCTCGCGTGTAGTGGGGCAGGCCAGCATGTCAGCCAATCCCAGACACACACACAACTAAGTGGACTTTTAGCCAGAGAAGCAACGGCATGTGTGATAGGCTGTCCATGTCACATGTCCCTGCATTATAAATACGGGCATCTGCCCGTCTGGACACCACTATCTGCCTTCTGCGTCTGGGTGTCTGTCACCGCAGGTGCAGCTCCTGTCTCCGATAGTGCTGTGTACGCTCTACACACCGCGCTATACAGAATAGGGATAGAAGTGTCTTTCAGCCCTTGTAAGGGCTAATAACAGCAGGCTCAGAGCCATAGGTGACAGTCAGATCCATGGAAAGAGGTTTTAACAGACAGCTACAGATAACAGCGTCTGTGTAGCTAAGGTCAGGGAGTTCCTTGCTGCATTTCACCATTAGGAGGGACAGAAAGTGAGGCTTCTTTCCTCTACACTGACCCACAACCCGGACACTGTACCCTCCTGCCCTTTGCACACTCTCAAGCTCATTGTTACTAAGCCATTATACTAGCAAACACTGAGCAAACTTAGTGGCATCCTAAAAGTGGCTGTTGGACTTCCATTAGTGTCCTACTAGTGCAAATCTATTTACAGCACCTCTGCATTGCACACTCAAACTCATTTTTACTAAGCTATTATACTAGCAAACACTGATGAAACTTAGTGGCATCCAAAAAGTGGCTGTTGTACTCCATTTGTGCCACACTGGTGACAAGCTATTTCTAGCACCTCTGCATTACACCCTCCTGCTCTGTTTTTAATAAGCTATAATAATAGCAAAAAATGCTGCCAGTTAAAGGCATCCAAAAAGTGGCTGTTGTACTCCATTTGTCCACACTAGTGTCAAGCTATTTCTAGCACCTCTGCATTACACCCTCCTGCTCATTTTGCTACGCAAATTTTATAGCAAACTACAAAACTATATAACTATAGCCAAGAAGAAGCTGCCCAACACCATTTTTTAGGCCCCTCCTGTCTGAAGACCACTGCCAGACATAGCTATGAACCTCTGGTTACTGTTACCCCCAGTTTAGTTTTATGAGTTTGTGTGCTTGTTACCTGACTACTTTTCCTGTTTGCTGTTTAGGTACCTTGTTGGCCGATTTGATTTCACCTCTGCTTGTTTTCTGATTAAGTCCTGTCCCTCCCATTCTGTTCCTCTTCCTCAATTAATGTTTTGACCCTGCATGACTACTATTCTCTGGAACTGCAGCCTTCCAAAGGTATTGATCAACTTGATAAAGGGTTTCAGGGTTCTGGGGGTCCAGCTTGGTGAGTGGGTTCCCTCTAGCCTATCCTTTACAGCCCGTCTGAGTGTGTCGATCCAGGCAGGCATTAAACCGTGCCCTCAACAGAAGGACATGTAGGCCGGGATAGTGTTTTAAAAATTGCTGAAGATTCGGATTCAACACGTGAGCCATACAAGGCACGTGTGTCACATTGCCCTGAAGAAGGGCCGCAGACTATTTAGCATCATTGTTGCACCCAGCATTCCCTGGCTGCTGGTTGAGTGGAGACAACCATTGATGAAACTCGGTCTCACTCTACAGAGCTAACCGTCCACAACTCCTCAGCGGTGTCTCACATTTCCCCTACATTTCAAAGTAAACATTTGACCGCCTGATGGCCTTGAGCTCTGCTGCCAGCATAGTAAGGAGGTGTGTGGGATTCCTTGGGTGCAGTTACAAGGAAGGGTGGCCTGACCACACAGGGTTTGGGCTGAGGTGCAGGAACAACACGAGGTTGATGAGGCAGAAGCAGTGGAGGAACTTGTGCATACAGAGGAAGGATTGAAACACACAACCCGTGGGGATGGAAAGACTTATACAGCAGACACTTCTCCATCTCTCACCATAGTTACCCAGTGCCCAGTCAGCGACATGTAACGCCCCTGTCCATGCTTACTGTTCCAAGTATCTGTGGTGAAATGCACCCTGTCACACACAAAGTTTCTCAAGGAAGCGGTGATGCTGTGTGTGACCTGCTGTGTTAGCGCGGGCACCCCTTTCTTGGAGAAGGAGTGGCAAATGGCCATCGGCTCTTGGGGCACTGCAATGGGCATAAGGTCTCGACAATCTTAGGCATGTCATGCGCTTCGAAAATCATGTGAAAAACAGCGAGGGGACTCCAACCACAGTCTCCCTCGTTTCCACTAATTGGGCCACACACACCCCACTTGACTGGCATCAGTTGACCCCCCTTTTCAAAATGAAAAAAATGCTTTGCATGAAGCACTTTCAAAAATACGCGTGCCTTTCACCTCCCCTGGATGACCCAGGGGAAGAAAAGTCCTCTGAGAGCCAGGACTTGTTCATCTTGGTTCTTTTAGAAACACAGCGAGAGGACTCCAACCACAGTCTCCCTCGTTTCCACTAATTGGGCCACACACACCCTACTTGACTGGCATCAGTTGACCCCCCTTTTCAAAATGAAAAAGATGCTTTGCATGAAGCACTCTCAAAAATACGCGTGCCTTTCGCCTCTCCTGGATGACCCAGGGGAAGACAAGTCTTCTGAGAGCCATGTCCACATTGTCAGTGGACAGACGCGTGTGCTTATCTGTCAGCAGACCCCCAGCAGCACTAAAGACAGATTCCGAGAGAACGCTGGCTGCAGGACACGACAAGATCCCCAAGGCGTACGTGGTGAGCTCAGGCAATTTATCCAGATTGAAAGCCTAAAATGAGCAAGGCTCAAGTTGCACAGTAATGGCATCGATGTTCCCTTGCATATACTCATATATCTGTATCTCCTCCTCTTTTTCCTCGTAACGCTGTTTTGTTTTCGCATGAGAATTTGTTCTTATCACTTTCCCATGTGTTTGTGTTGTGAGTTGTTTGTCACCTTTTGGACACCTTTGAGGATGTTTCCTAGGTGTTTTTATGTGTTTCTGATTGCCTCCATTGTTTCCTATGCGGTTCGAGCGGTTTGCCGAACCGGTTCGCCGAACCAAACTCGAATGAGACCTCCATTTGGCGAACCGAACTTGAGCCGAACCACGACTGGTTTGCTCATCTCTAATCTCCACTGAAACCTGCCAGTCGGCAGCCTCCAAACTCCTTTCCCTCACTTCGTATTTTGATCTATCTCAGTGGTCCATCTCTGCCAGCCATAAAAATGGATACACATTAGACCTTCTCTTCACCTGTCTCTGCTCTGTATCTGACCTCACAACAACCTCCCCTCTCCCCCTATCTGACCACCACCTACTGACCTTTACAGCCCTCTCCTCCTCACATGCCCCCTGTTCAGCACCTAGCATACACCCACAGAAACCTAGAGCATCTCAACATGCACACCCTCTCTTACTCTATCTTACCACTGTCCTCCATATCTTCACTCCATGAAAAACATTGCCACCATTTTCTACAACGCCACTCCCACATCCGTTATTGATTCAGTCGCCCCTCTCATGCATGGTAGAGTGAGACAAATCAATAGACTACCCTTCTACAACAGCCTCACTAAAAAAATCTTTGGCAAGTGTCTAGAGCTGCTGAGCGGTGGTGGAAGAAAACGCACTCCCAGGAGGATTTCACCACATTCAAAAATGCAAGTCACACATTTTGTTTGGCCCTCACCTCTGCTAAACACGATTACTTCAGAATCCTCATATCATCTTTATCCCACAACCCCGAACAGTTATTCAATACTTTTAATTCCTTCCTGTGCCCACTACTGCCCCCTACAACGTCCCTCATCTTCACAGAAGACTGCCACATATTTCAAAGATTAGATTGATCAAAAAAGGCAAGTCTTTTCTGCTCAATCACCCCAACCCCTTCATATAACAGACCACTGCCCCTCCCCCATAAACTTCCTCCCCACCATCACCGAAGGAAAGCTTGTACATCTTCTCTCGAAAGTGCACCTCACCACCTGCGCACTTGACCCCATCCAATCCCAACTCCTCCCCAATCTCACCACTATGCTTATTCCAGCCTTAACCCATCTTTTCAACTTATCTTTAACCTCTGGTACCTTTCCTTCTGTTTTTAAACCTTCCCTCGATCCAAACTCTACTACCAGCTATCGCCCGCATATCACTACTTCCGTTTGCTTAAAAATTCCTCAAACAGCACGTCCATGCTAAACTTTCCTCCCACCTCTCATCTAACTCTTTCTTTGACAATCTACAATCCGGCTTCCGTCCACATCACTCTACTGAAACTGCCCTGACTAAAATCACGAATGACCTACTACCAAGGCTAACAGCCACTTCTCTATAATCCTACTTCTAAACCTGTCCTCAGCCTTTGACACTGTTGACCCCCCCCCTCCTATTACAGATCCTCTCTTCCCTTGATGTCAGAGACCTTGCACTCTCTTGGATCTCTTCATACCTTTCCAACCACACTTTTAGTGTCTCCAACTCCCACACAACCTCTTCATCCCGCCCTCACTCTGTTGGTGTCCCTCAAGGCTCTGTCCTGGGATCCTTACTTTTTTCCATCTATACATTTGGCCTGGGACAACTCATAAAGTCTCATGGATTTCAGTACCACCTATATGCTGATGACACTCAATTCTTCCTCTCTGGTCAAGATGTCACATCTCTGCTGTCCAGAATCCTGGAGTGTCTATCGGCCATATCCTCCTTCTTCTACTCTCGTTTCCTAAAACTCAATGTGGCCAAAACTGAACTAATCATATTTCCTCCATCTCCCCTACACTCCCTATATGATCTATCTATTACAATAAATAACATCATGCTCTCCCCAGTACCCAAAGTTCACTGCCTTGTCCTTCATACCAGACATCTAATCCCTCACCATATCCGGCCGTTTTCAACTCAAAAATATTTCCAGAATCTGTCCTTTCCTCAATTCTCAATCTACAAAAATGCTACTGCGTGCCCTCATAATCTTTTGCCTTGATTACTGTAACATCCTCCTCTGTGGCCTCCCTGCTAACACTCTCGCACCTCTCCAGTCCATCCTTAATTCTGCTGACCGACTGATCCACCTTTCTCCTCAATACCACCCCACTTCTCCCCTCTGCAAATCCCTCCATTGGCTTCCAATCCTCTACCGTATCCAATTCAAACTACTAAAACTAACCTACAAAGCCATCCATAATCTGTCTCCTCCATATATCGCCGAACTAATCTCCTGCTACACTCCAACACATAATCTCCGGTCCTCCCAAGATCTCCTTCTCTCCTCCTCTCGCTCATTCGCTTCTCATGCAACCGCCTCCAAGACGTCTCCCAACCATCACCTGTCTTCTGGAATTCGCTGCCTCAACACATCAGATTATATACTTGCAAACTTCAAACAGAACTTGGAAACTCATCTGTTCAGAAGTGCCTATAATCTCCAATGACTCCCCTGCTTCACCACCACCACAGCTACTGTCTCACCACCATGCCGGAACTGCCGCCTGACCAACACCCCACCTACTGTCTCCTCCCCAAAATCCTATAGAATGTAAGCCCGCAAGGCCAGGGTCCTCTTCCCTCTGTACCAGTCTGTCTATTGTAACTTGTATATGTATTCTGTATGTAAATAAACAAATGGACTGATCTTTGGTATATTTATAAAGTTCAAGGGTATATACTCTTTTGCATATTTAATGTTTTCTATTTTTGCATATTTAATTACATTGACCATGTAATTTCTTCTTTTAGCTTTCATAAGACTATTCTTATTAGACTAGTTTGTTTTCCTTATGATTACGACTAAAGATCCAGCGTCTGAAACGCGTCAATCATAGGAAATTTTATTGTCACCATGTATTTTATCTATTAGGAATTAAAGATGATTTTTTAATCCTCACAAATATATGTTTGTATGGACGGTTTGTGCCGGAGTCCCTCCCTACTTTGATTCTGTATGTAACCCCTTCTCATGTATAGCACCACAGAATCATTCATTGACTGATTAATTAGAACCCTTAAAGTGTCAATTTGGTCCCAGGTAACATAGCCACAATTGGGTGGATCATTTTCCTTATCTAGAAATTAGAAGGATGATACACCAAAGGCCTCTCAAATGTATCAAAAAATGCTTTGGATAAATAAGAATGGGGTACACTTTACATTGGACAGGACAAAGCACCAGAACATGAATTAATTTCCACTTTTTCAATTTTGAAGGCAGAACACAAGCATAATTTTAATAATGATAATTTATTAGCCATGCAGACCCTTTACCAGGTGAGTATGTTCTACTTCCTTATAGCAATGAATAATTCATTTAGCTTTCCTTAGTTTCTTTTGTTCTGTCCACTTAGCTAGAATTGTTTGGAAGGTCAGTTTTGGAGCACCTATATAAACGGTTATCGTCTATACGGGTAAAATGGGGAAGTTTACATTCACACCATAATTATGTTAGATTTTAGAGCTGTTTATATAATGCACAATACCCATTTGGATTCTTACTTTTTATCATATCATTACAGAGAAAATCGGAAATTATATTTGCAGATTAGACCATCTAAAAATATGCAGGAACATGTTGCAAAATAAATGCATAAAAATTCTGCCCAGAATTAGATCCTGTCACCCTTGAAAAAATGGCAGAAAGGAAGGATTTTATTTGATATATTATTTACATAATAGTTCAGAGTAGAATTGTTTTGTGTGTTTTGTGCATCCCATTCTGCCCATTATTTAGTATCTTCGGGGAAAAGCTGCAAACAGCAGTCGTAAACACAGCCAACGGGGCACACAATTCTTCCTGATGCTGTCTTACTTGCAAAAAAGGTCATTTTGCATCACTGGAATAATTATTTTAGTAATAATCATACTTGGTTTTAATGAAGTATACAGAGCTTTTATTAACCCCTAAGGGATACAAAACAATTTTATTCAGCATACAAGTCACAAATGATCAACGTATAACCCATACTGTTGAGAATTCATTCACATTTGAAATTAAATATGTTGTGAAGTCATTGGGGATGCTATCATTCATAAACTGTGCTCTTTTTGGTTGCAGCATTAACATACAGAGCTGTACAGTCCTATTAGATTCAGTAGCTGGAAAATGTGCTATTTCACATTACTGCTAACAGGCTTCAAACCTGATGTAAAAGAAGGTCAGCAGTGACTTAACAACTCTTTGCCTCTTACAAGTCACATTCTCTCATTTGAGAAAAAAAAGAAAAACAAATAGATTGGCTCAGAGCCAGAGTCTAATTTTCCTTCGACTCTCACCCATGATATGTTGTACTTTGGTCGGACTAAATTTACTACATGAGTCACAATGTACTTTCTTAATGAAGCATTAATGCAGAAAATCCATCACAAGTTTCAGTGAGCTGCTGCTCCTGAATTACCACCTGCTTGCATAGTACATTAGGCTTCTTTATTGTCAACTGACCCACACCAGCCGAACTCCAGCAACAGAGCTGTGCTCCTGTACAATGCCTGCTGTAAGCATTCCATGGAAAGAAAGTTGTCAGCCTTCTGTAAATTTTGCTTTCAAAAAAGGTAGTGGTTAGCCTTTTTTTTAAATTTTACTTGGAAAATGTTAAAATATATATATAATATTGCATTATATATGAAGAAGATAGTGGTTACTCTGCGCTGCTGTGTGACCAAAAATGTTAAGTCGGATGAATAAATTGACAGGTTTATTAATCTACATGTTTCGGAGCAATCTGGCCTCTTCCTCAGGACAAAACCATAATGTACAAGGATCCAACAAACAAGAATGCGGTTCTGCACTACCTTGCTGAGCTACTTGCGGTGCCAGGGAGGAGTGAGCTGGTCGATTCCTTCCGTTATGTGGGTTTGTGGTGCACGTGGAAAGAAGGCAGATGAAGTTTACAAGCATCTATAGGAGTAGAAAGTCCATGGCACATCCAGTAAGTCTCTATAGAGACCTGCACCCGGTTCTCTGCCCGCTCGTTTAATGCACACATGGAATTAAAATAAAGCACTTTTGGGAAACCTACTGGATGTGCCGTGGACTTTCTAGTCCTATAGATGCTCATAATGTACAATGAGCAGTGGACAGTATATAAATTTGCAGTTAAAAAAAACAAACAAAGAGCCAGGGGGTTTTGCTGCATCCTGTTAGTGCATTTGATTGTGTGACCTGGGTAGGTAAACACTGTTACCCTTTGTTTCTATGAATGTTTCTGAATTTTTGGGGAAAAATGTAATTCCTCTTTTTGTGGTTCAGCTTTTAAATTTAGTGTGGTGACTCACAAGACATAAGAACCCTTGTATTTTGGCCAAAATATCATATAATACCTCATATATATTATAAATAATTTTTGCACTTATCTTTATACAGGATGCATCCAGGCCCATTTATGTAGGCCTTGCAAACCAGGGTTCCCATTCCTGTGTGGTGCACTTATATAATGCTGGGCAGTCTGCCTAATCTAATAATATGGGCATCATCAATAGGCTGTAAGCCAAACACTGTGCACCTACATGTGTGAACGGCGCCCTATACAAGCCATTTGTGTGCAATTTTTATAATAAAGCCGCTCATAAACACTTTAAAATGTTGATCTACCACTACACTGCTAGAAATATGACAAATAATTTTAATACTAAGCAATTACCTCCTCCATAGAGTGGCAGTGTGTGAGTGGTTGTTCCATCAGTGATTTGCACCTGTTGCCTCCATCTTTATTAAGGGGTTTTGCTCCATCCTGTTAGTGAATTTGATTTTGTGGCCTAGGCAGGTAAACACTGTTGCCCTTTTTTTCTGAAATTCGTGAGCAACTTTTAATTGGAAAAGCCTTTTTGAGTATAGAGAAAAAAATCCTAGATCTTTGAGTTGAGTTCAGCTCATGAAAAATGGACGCAAAAGCAAAAGTGTTGCGTTAATATTTTGTTCAGAATATATAAGTTCAAGGTGCTTTCTTTTAGGAATGATAATGTTGTTAATAATAATCCTGCATTGAAAACAAGAAATGGAAAGACTGCAAAAGTCTGTTGTTTAGGGTTCACATTCTGGTTATGTTCACGTAAAATGTCCAAGACTTGCCAATAACAGTCAATGGATGCGAGAAAAAAAAGGAAAAGGACTATACAAAATGGACAGCACCCGTATTGCTATCCATCTTGTACAAATAAATCACCATTGTCACATGATGTTTGGCTCTAAATGTACCAGGTGCGTTGGCGACTTCTGACTCTCTTGACACTGCAGACACTGACACGCCACCTGGTGCTCTTTAGGTTGCTCAGTTAGAGCCTGTTGTCAATCAGTTGTAAGTATACTGGTGGTCAGTCTAGCAGGCCTGTAAATTGCTGCTTGGGTCATGGGTTTCTGGAGGCCCATCACAGTGTGATCTGGTGTGTTCTGGAAATATTTTTGTCATTTATTATTTCCTCCCCTTTTTTTATTTACCTCCTCAGCACATTTTGTGAGTGTTTGCTGTGAGTTTGTGTTTTGGTTTCTCCATCTCCAGTTCAGGCCCTTTCCTGGACTGGGTGTGAGAGGTTTCTAGACTAGGACTATTCAGGAGTTAGGACTACGCTGGCAGTCCAGACTTCTCCACTATCAGGCGTACCTCTGGGATAAGGGACAGTTAGGAACTCCTCAAGCCTGAGAGCCAGTTTATGGGTCCCATTGACAGTTCTATGGCACGTGACAACCATTCTGTAGCATACAACACTGTAAATGTTCCTGTAAATCATTGACGAACAATAGTTACTGAGGAAAAATGCATTGCATACGGATGGCACATGCATGTCATATGGATGCTAGGTGACTTATTTTTTATATGCAAGTGTGAGAGATAGTTTAGCTAGGCAATAGAAAATATTTACCTCTAAATAATTAGATTTTTAGACAGATTGCATTAATTTCTGCTAGACATCATTCCTAACTCCCTTACTTAAAACATGAAATCATTCATCAGAACCCTTCTGGCAGCGGCCAGGTTTCTCATATCCACTATTCTCCCATTAATCAAACAGTGGATATTTGAAGTGAATTATACCTATACAATCAAAAGGAGTACTCTAGAGACTAAAAGGTCCCTAAACACAATTATTTCTTGACAGGTGATGAATTGGGAGGTTGAAATGTTAAAGCCCAAACATTTTGTTAGAAGTGTTTGTCCACATCTTTTTCCTCTCTACCATACCTCTAAAGGTATTATGTGTATGGGAGAATCGGGAGAGATATATTTCAGTTAAATGACCGTTATCTTGCATATACGACCAGACTAAGACACTGGGGTCATTCATTAAGACTGGCATAGTGCACACCAGTCTTAATTATGCATTCACTGGAGTACATTGACCTGATTCATTAAGCAGCGATGGTCGCTTGATGAATCAGCCGTGTCTGATCCCAAACAAACACCTCCACCAGAAATGTGCATCAGCCCGAGGCTGGAGTACATATCTGGAGTTATTCACCCCACTTTATTGCCATAGTTTATCATGAATTTGATGGGTAAGAATCACCAGACCCCATCCTACTCAAGCCATGCCCATATTGGCATATCTTGTCAGGACTGACGTGTAAACACCAAAAGTTGCAATATTTATGTGCAACTGTTAAGTTGAGCCAAAATATTGTAATGTAATAATGTATATATGCTCAATTTGTGGTGTAAGCACCCTGAAGAGTCAGCCCCATTTACTTTTGTGCTAGTATTTGCATAACTTGTAAGGATTCATTACTTAATCCCCTTTTACCTCTTACTATCACCATTGTTTTTTCCTTATGATTGCGTATATTGATTGTTTAGGCCACTTGACTTCATAAACCTTAATGTCTTCCATTTTGCAATATAATCTTTTTAAGGGATTTTCCCAAGAGCAAAGCTCATTTTAATCAATAGATGTTGGAATTTACAATTGGATGTTTAAATTAAATGTTTAAATTAATGTTCCTGTTCTGAGATATCTTATATATGTGTCTCTGCTATGTGCTGTGTAATGGCCGTGTCTGACCGTACAGGGACATGGTCTGATCATGCCGCATCTCCTGGGCAGGGAAGGAAGAAAAAAAATACACAGATGTTATAGCATTGGATGACAATTCTTCTTTGAGGTAAAACATTTTTTAAAAAAACAGGAAAGGAATTGCTTTACCTCACAATTGTAATAATTCAGGTTTAATACTTCATTATAGCAAAACTAATTTATCTTTTGGGTTGTCTCTCTTGCTCTTAGGCCTGTATTCTTCTGAATTAGTTTTATTTTGGAAGAATTTAGCAATAATTATGATTGATAGCAAAATTACAAGGTTTTATCACAAACCTCTCCTGCAATTAGCATCCGTATTTGAGAATATTTGAGACATTGAGCACTTTCAAGATATATTTATCTCTGAGCACAGTTTGATATTAAAAAAAACAGACGGAACTACAGTGTGCCCATGCGGTAATTCTATGCCAACGCTCACATGGTGTGGCATTGGCTGTAGAACTTATGTAAGGTTGACAATGCGGCAGCCAATCAGTGAGCTCAGTGGAAATGCCAGCCTAGGCAGAGCCTCTGAGTTCACTGATTGGCTGTTGCTCTGTCAATGTGATGTCACCACCGCAGCCAACGCAAAACACAAGTAGCAGCCAAGGGATCACTGGAGGACACAGGGGAGGTGAGTGCATCACAATTAGTGTATGTATATATATATATACACCAAATATTTTGTACATAGTAACTTAGCTTTGTTTTTTTGTAATTTTGTTGAGCAGAGAAAGTTATGAGCTGAGCAAAACACTTTATTAGGGGATTTTTCTTCATGCCTGTAGAAATGGTATGTAAGTGGCTTCCAAATCTCTGCTTTTCCTCAGTCTATTTGCCTGCTGTTAGATACCTTAATATTAGAATATACTCAATTGGAGTACAGGTGACAGCAGTAAAAGCGCCAGTGTCTTCCTCTGAGTGTTGTGCTAGTTTTAACAATGTCCTGCAGCAAACGTTTTCCTACAGCCAGTGAGACACAGGTGCTGAAACTTTCACATCCATCATCTGTACTCCAAATGAGTTTGTTCAAATGTTAATGTCACTAAAGACAGGTAAACAGACTGGGAGAAAACAGGAATTCGGAAGCCACTTACAAGCATTTTTTTTTTTTAAATGAATGACGATAAAATCCCCAAATAAAGTGATATGCAAAATTTCATAAATTTCCATGCTGAAGAAAATGACTTTAAATTAAAAGTTTAGTTACGCTATAAATTAATAGAATGGAAAAACATAATATTTACTGAACAAATAATATGGAATTTATTAAGTACTTTCTGAAGTTGTGAGTCCTACTGGAGAACATACATCCCAGGTATTTGGCATGACTTAGCATGTCATGGAACAAAGCAGCATACTTATTAAAAGAAAAGAAATAAAGAACAGTTTTATGTAACCTGATTCTGGTACACTTAGTATAAGATACCATGATGGTCACCGGACTGTCCTGGTAACCTTGGCTAAGTAATGTTATCTCATGGAATTCAACAGAACAAAATTAGACTATTGTAAGGCCTAGGAAATGGAAGCACATTGTGAGCATGCCTTCCTGACTACAATGGCAGTGCCATGCCATCATGTAGCGTAATAATAAATGTAAATACACTAAGAAAGAAAATTCTAAATCATGAAAATCTTTCCTATTGTCTGCAGGGCATTCCAATGTAAAAGTACCACATTCTGATAATTTGATAAAATGATTTGTTGTTTCTAGACCTCAAACGTCCACTATATGTTATTTATAATACTGATGTCTTATGATGTCCATGAATAGTCTGTGGGGCCCTTGCACACAAAGGCTTAGGTATGGTTGCTGCCACTTAACCCCTTATAACTACGCCTCTGCTGATAATGGACTAGCTACAATGAAACTAATGCTTGCTCGGGAACAGGACAATTTAGATAAGACTATCATATTAAGTAAATGTCAAAAGTGCAATTTCGTCCTGGTTTATACATTACGAACCTTTGCATTAATGATCCTGTAAGTTAAGACATTGGATATGGTATTGGGCTGAATATGATGCAGTAGATTAAATATTTCATGCCTATTAGTTAAAATGTTTGGATAACAAAATTTGTTTGCAATAGGAAGGATGAACATTTTTTGGCATTCATAGTGAGAGGTGTATAAATAATATGCAATCACGGGAATAACCTAAATCTTCTTTAAATTTCCTTGCAATACTCTTACAAAAATACATTTATTGCAAGATGACCCTTGTAACAAAATATTGTAAGCATCGCTCCAGTGTTTTTTTTTTATTTTACTGCTTGAGTGATACTTCTAATCCAAGTTCCCTGCATATAATCTTACACTTACCCTCCATCGTTTTCACATATTGCCACCACTGCCATCGGTTTCCAGTAGTTTGGGACCTGCTGGATTTCTCCAGTGTTTCATGGAGTGTCACCCTTCATTGTAAGTCTATGAGAGCCTCATTATCCTCTCATAGACTTGCACTGAGGACATATATACAAAAAGAAAGTCCACAGCACCTTGGTTAAATGTTAATAAGTTTTTCTTCACCCAGAGGAACGCTGTCATCTTTACTATTTGCACTGAGGACATGTGATGTATCTTTTGACTTCCAACCATCAGAAGTTGCGGTCACAAGATGGCGCTATGGGGTCGGAGCGACACCGGTAAAAGGTGATGATGTCAGTGGGTAACTATAAGGGCTCGGTTCCACTTGCATTTTGCACAAGTGAGTGCAATCTGATAAAACATCAGATTGCTTTCACTCTAGTGCAAAACTATGAGGTAGTGTCCATCTGTGATTGATTTCTCATGCCATAGCGGCATGCGGAATAAATCGCATCATGCTGCGTTTGGCATTGAGTCTTGGCTCACACGCATCCATACAAGTCTATGGGAGCGTGTGAAACATTACACTGCACTCGCATGTCATCCGAGTGCAGTGCAGTATACACAGAGACAGGCCAGGGAGGAGATGGTGAGAAAGTGCTCCCACCTTCTTCTCCGCACCTGTGACCCGATTGCAAGATCGGATCACAGTTGCATGACCCTCGCTTGACGCTCACAACAGGGGGTCAGTAGTATATAGCTTCCAATGCTCTTGTATCGGAAGCTATGCACAAGTGCAACCAAGGCCTTAGAGCAAGTACAGGAAACTTAGATTAGAAGCACCACTCTAGTGCAGATTTGGCTTCTTGACTTTTTATTTTTTCTGGACGACTTTTCAAAAAATAATGGACAGACAATATTTTTCAAGGGCACATTGTAAAACCATAATAAACCATTAGAATTAAAGTAATACATATCTACAGACCATAATTCAGATATGAAGACATCAGCTGCATTCACTGTAAACTGTAAAATGGTGATAATTACTATCAAAATATTCTGTATCAGTTTAAAAAAAATCACAGAAGCCTTGAATTTTTTATCGACAGAGCAAAAAAGTTCCCTACTTTTACGGAATGTCCTGGAATTTCTGGCCTATTGGCAACCCAGCTTCAGCATAGAAAAAAATATTTAAAATGTTGGAGTAATTCTATAAATGCTAATGATGAATGAAAAAAAGTTACAAAAGGTACTGGGGAGCAATAAAAAGTGCATCTTAACTGGTAAAGATGAGAAAAAAGTAGGGAGTGCTACTTAGGTATTACTCAGTGATGTCAGAGTTGTAGGTGGTAGAGCCTGAAGCAGACCCAGTGGCTGGTTTTTTTCCAACTCTCACGCTCTACTGACCTAGTTCTCACGCCTACATTATCCACCTATTCTGTTCCATTAGCACTCAGGATGACCAACGATAACTTTCCTCTTTACACGAACCAGTTCCACTCCACTGGTTAACCGTTCCACTACCATGTTACCTCTCCCCATACCTTTATTACATTCCTTTCACTATTTTTTAATCAGGCATCTATTATAAACTGTTACCACCAGGTTTAACCACAGGTGATTTTCTTCTTCCTACTCTCCACTTGGCATGAATTGTCAGTATATGATTCTTTATCACCAATTCTTTTCCTTTTATTTCATAATTATTAATTCACAAACACTAACTATTGCACACAACTAAATCACAATTTTTTGTATTAATATGTTTAACACTTCTTTTTACGATTAAGAACTATTTTTGTTCTTAATTTCACTGATCTCATGTAGCTCATCTTGTAATGGATTTCACGGCAAGCGGATACTTATTCCGACATCATTATAATTTTTCAAGAATACAATCTAACATCCATTTTTTCAGTATTTTTATTTGCCAATTTTACTAGAAAAAAATGACAAATGACATCAATCACAGAGGTGAATATATGTTTTCAGTTTTATTTGAGGGGACCATAGTATTTAAGAATAGGTTATTCAGTAATGGAAATCCCCTATAATCCCTTTACCATCTGGCAAATTTGCATTTTTTGTTTTCATTTTTTCCTCCCCTTCTCCCAAGAGCCATCATTTTTTTATTTTTCTGTCAATATAGCCATATGAGAGCTTGTTATTTGCAGGACTAGTTGTGCTTTTGAATGATACTATTCATTCTGCCCATATTGGAATGGAAAAGTGAGGTAAAATTGCAAAAAAGTGCAATCGCACGATATTTATTTATTTTTTTGTTTACCATAATCAATATAGGGTAAAACTGACCTGGCAATATGATTCCCCAGGTCAGTATGAGTTTGTGGACACCAAACGTGTATATTTTTACTTTTATCTAAGTGGTCAAAAAAATGAAGTTAGTAAAAAAAAAGAATTGCGCTTTTATCACCATTTTCTAAGACTGGCAGTGATTCTCAATTTTTGGGATCTGGGGCTCAGTAATGGCTTACTTTTTGCATGTTGAGCTGATGTTTTTAATGATACCATTTTTGGGATATATGATGTTTTGATCGCCTATGATTGCATTTTAATACAATGTTGCGGTTCCCCCAAGAAATGTAATTTTTGGGTTTTGATTTTTTTTCTTGCTATGCCCTTTACCGATCAGAATAATTGATTTTATAGTTTGATAGATCAGGCATTTCTGAAAGCAGCAATTCCAAATATGTATTGTATTTTTTTTATTATTATTATTATTATTATTATTATTTTATTTTCAATGGGGCAAAGGGGAGTGATTCGAACTTTAAGTTTATTTTATTTTTTCTTATTATTAAAAACTTTTTTTTTTTTTACACTTTTTATTGATTTTACTAGTCCCTTTAGGGGACTTTATGCCTGTACTATCAGATTGCTTCTTCTGATGTTACAGTATTGCTCTGATCAGCAGAAATGCTGATTTCCTGTCAGTGCTGGCGCTTTGCCAGCATTTACAGGAAGTGAGTCATGACAGCAACAGGGGCCATCAGTTGACCCTCCCGAAGTTATGAGAACCTATTGGCACCCCATTATTGCATCATGGGGCCACCGACGGCAGTGGGGAACAGTGCAATCCCCTCCGGAGGGCGTTAGATTGCTTTGAAAGCGCGAGCTAAGAGGTTAAGAGGCATGGGTGGATCTTTGATCCAGACATGTGTGGGAAATAATACGGGCCGGCCGCGCGAGCCCCCATTAAAGAGAGGGAGGCAACGTACCACATATATTTGTCCAAGGTCATAAAGGGGTTAAAGTAAAGAATGCAAAAGAAAAAAAAATTATGGATAAAATAAAATTTGGTTCCATTAGTCACATAGCTGCAAAGAGGATGTTCCATCATATATTCCACTAAAGGATAATAAATGTATATTTTGACAGTTTGTGTAATGTAAGAATATATGTATTAGCATGAACACTACATATTCAGTTCAATGAATCAGCTACTATATACCATCGCTGAAAAATATTATCATGTACATATATGAGAATTTTAACAGAAACACAAATATGGAAAAAATAAGTTTCACACTGGGAGGTCAGCAGGGTCAGTAATGTCTAGTCTATTGATAGCTGCTGTATGATTTGCATGTATGCTGCTTGTGTCCTATTCTAACCTGTAGATGTGAATACCCATCTCCCATTGGAAGGGAACAGAGCCAAAATACTCATGTAAAATGGCAAAACTGAATTAAAGTTGTATGAATATAAAACTACTGTATGAATAAAAATATATCTCTAATTCAAGTATGATAAACCGAAAGGATGTGGATACTGAGATTGCTAAATAATTCATTCTGCAAAAGTGTGCAGGGAAACAAAGAGCCTGTCACAATGCTTAATGAAATCCAACTGCAACAAATATATTTGTCCAAAATATATACATTTAAAGTTAAAAAATGCCTGAAGGTCAACTGTAAAAAGCAACAAATTTACAAGTGACTCACCACAAGTGCTTTGGATCGATTTCTTAGGAGTTTTTCTATATTGGTCGCTGCGCTTTCCACCAGCTGACGTGCATTATTGGACTCAACCGTGTACAAGTTTTTATTTTTCAAATAAATCTAAAGCAGAAAAAATTTAATTTTAGAAACAATATAGAATCAATTAAATATAACTTTAGTTTAGCTCAGATTTTATAGTTTCAGCTGCACATAAACAAATCCATAGAACATCCCCATAGTCTAAGAGACACAAGTTATGAAAAGCAAACTTCACATCATCTCATAAATGCAATTATGAGATGTAATTAAGAATTGTTATTGAAGTGGTAGTCTTCAATCTTAACATATATCAGGTGACATTTAATATAAATTAGCTTTTATTTCTTTTAGTTTTTTATTATAGGAGGTGACATTAAATATAAATTAACCTTTACGTTATTTTTCTCATATAATCTTAATAAAATGGAATAATCTATTCTAAAATGGAGATTGAGAAAGTGTTACTGACTGGCATAATAATAATCCCGGTCCACAACATGTGACATTATAATGGAAAGCCTATGTTATTGTAGCATGACTACACATTTTAAGCCAAGCACATCTTGACATCGTTTTTGGTGATATTCTGCTCCTCTAAACACAAATTCATTAAAAAAAAAACACCAAAAAAAAAACAAAACAGAAAACAATAGAGCCTTTATTTAAATGTGTTTAAATGATTAATTTTGTAACATCAAATAACACTTATCATGGCACTAAAACAGAAATATTATAAAATATCATACAATCTGTTCAGACTTCAACCTATACAAATATTTTGTGAAATATTCTTTATAACACAAAAGAAAAAAAAAGAAAAAAAAGAATTTAGAAACCTTTCCGGGGGAATCCGCTATATTGATTAACCTCCTCTTCCCAACAAAAATGTGACATACAGTACCTTGCGAAAGTATTCGGCCCCCTTGAAATTTTCAACCTTTTCCCACATTTCAGGCTTCAAACATAAAGATAAAAATTTGAATGTTATGGTGAAGAATTAACAACAAGTGGGACACAATTGTGAAGTTGAACGAAATGTATTGCATATTTTAAACAGGGACAGGGAAGATGGTTAAAATTAATGGGAAGATGGATGGAGCCAAATACAGGACCATTCTTGAAGAAAACCTTTTGGAGTCTGCAAAAAACCTGAGACTGGGACAGAGATTTGTCTTCCAACAAGACAATGATCCCAAACAAAGCAAAATCTACAATGGAATGGTTCACCAATAAACGTATCCAGGTGTTAGAATGGCCAAGTCAAAGTCCAGACCTGAATCCAATTGAGAATCTGTGGAAAGAGCTGAAAACTGCTGTTCACAAATGCTCTCCATCCAACCTCACTCAGCTCGAGCTGTTTGCAAAGGAAGAATGGGCAAGAATTTCAGTCTCTCGATGTGCAAAACTGATAAAGACATACCCCAAGCGACTTGCAGCTGTAATCGCAACAAAAGGTGGCGCTACAAAGTATTAACTTAAAGGGGATGAATAATATTGCACGCCCCAATTTTCAGTTATTTATTTTTTTAAAAAGTTTAAAATAAGCAATAAATGTCGTTCAACTTCACAATTGTGTCCCACTTGTTGTTGATTCTTCACCATAACATTAAAATTTTTATCTTTATGTTTGTAGCTTGAAATGTGGGAAAAGGTTGAAAAATTCAAGGGGAGGGGGGCGAATATTGTCGCAAGGCAGTGTACATGTATAACACATGTAGTGTAACGTTTCTCCCACAGAGGAGTGAGGAACTGATCACTGAGTGGTGCAGTAACAGGTAGTAAGCTAGATGGCACTGATGACACCAGAGATGGAAGGAAGTCAGGCAGTCAGAACCAAGAGGACGTGATGAGACTCCGGGAGCAGACATGAGCGAGGTCATAAAACAAGCCAGAGTTCAGGTAACCAAGAGCGTACATACAAATACAAGGGACAGGCAAAGGTATATTCAGGAGGGGAGCCGAAGTCAAGAACCAGATGAGAAGTCGGGGGGGGGGGGAAGAGATGAGTCAGAGTTCAGTCCGAGGTCGAGTACCAAGATCAAATTTCTGAACAACCAGGAGCCATGCGCTTACCAAAACTAACCAGAATATATGACTGGCGCTCATCCGGGCATGAACACTGTCAGATAAAGCAGAGCAATTACCTGGAAGCGGCGCATGAGAGTAAGCCCCTCCTACCACTAGCAAACAACCAAGTACAGGGAACGGCCCGCCACAGGACAAAGAATAACAAATACAGCACACAAGTTGCGGCACAGCTGCGGATACAGGCTCCGCAGGAGGACACAACAGAAGGCTCTGGCACAGGAGCCGCACTGCAAGTCAGGGCTGTGACATGTAGGTTCTTGATTCATTCATTGTCTACATATAGTAAAATCCAGCTCACCATTACGGTTATCCAATTTTAGATCAGAGGTCGGACATGGGCTTTGCTTTGGCTTGGGGAAAAATAAGTGAAAGAAAATTCTCCAGGTCAAATGAACAACTACTTTAATGATTAAGGGTGCATGCAAACCAGAAACGCGTTAATGCATACACCACTATAGCATTTTCTGTGTAAACACTTGATGTTTCGTGTATAAGAAATTTTCAAGCAATGAAGAAGAAGTTGTTCATTTGAGCTGGACCATCTTGTTTCACTATTCATTGTCTATCCCTTTCCACAATCCATTTTTTGTTGCTCATAACCCTAAACCCCTATAAAGAGCACCCGACAGTTCTAAAGAATTGTAACATTCTTGATTGGTGCACAAAATATAAATAGTTGGTGCAAAGATTATAATCCATTTACTCATGAAAAACTGTAATCAAAGATTCAGCAAGTCAGGTGCGCCTGATGGCAAACGGTAGACATACACTGGTCTATTTAGTGTTGTGAGTGCACTCTTAGGGGTACTTTGCACACTACGACATCGCAGCTGCGATGTCGTGGGGTCAAATCGAAAGTGACGCACATCCGGCGTCGTTGTCGACATCGGAGTATGTGAATCCTTTTTACTATGATTAACGAGCGCAAAAGTGTCAAAATTGTATGATCGGTGTAGTGTCGGGCATTTCCATAATGTCACTGCGACAGGTACGATGTTGTTCCTCATTCCTGCGGCAGCACACATCGCTGTGTATGAAGCCGCATGAGCGAGGAACATCTCCTTACCTGCGTCCCGGCTGCAATGAGAAAAGAAGGAGGTGGGCGGGATATTTATGTCCCGCTCATCTCCGCCCCTCTGCTTCTATTGGCCGCCTACTGTGTGACGTCGCACGACCTGCCCCCTTAGGAAGGAGGCGGTTCTCCGGCCAGAGCGATGTCGCAGGGCAGGTAAGTGCATGTGAAGCTATCACAAGATATCGCATGTGCGACGGGGGCGGCGACTATCGTGCTCGGCATTGCTACAATCGGCTTGTGATGTCGTAGTGTGCAAAGTACCCCTTAGACTCTTAAAGGGAATCTGTTATCAGGTTTTTATCACCTAATTTGAGAGAAGCATAACGTAGGGGCAGAGATTCCAATGGTGTGTCACTTAGTGGGGGTAATAGCGTAGTTTTGATACAATCACTGATTAATTAGCAGTAGATTATCATTAGAGGACTAGTTCGCATATTCATGAGCTCTGTATAACTGCTAGACCTGCTGCAGAGAAAACATTGATTTTATCAGAATGACAGAAAATCACTCAGTAAGTGACACATCGCTGGAATCAGGGTCTCTGTCTCTACATTATGCTGCTCTCATATGGGGGAGCAGATTCCCTTTAAGCCTGTTTCACACGTCAGTGATTCTGGTACGTATGTGCTAGTTTTTATAAGTACCAGAATCACGGACATACGCAGACCCATTATAATCAATGGGTCTGCGCACACATCAGTAATTTTTCACTGACCGTGTCTCCGTGCGGCGTACACGTGTGTCTGTGATTGCCGCGCGGAGACATGTCCTTTTTTTTTCTGGCATCACTAATGTCCCACGGACCACGCAGTGGTGTGATCCGTGAAACACATACCAGAAAAACATGGACATTAAAAATAAAAAGCATTTTTAACTCCCCTTCTCCAGCGCTACTTGTCTCTGGCCTCTGCTTCCTGCTGCTTCAGAGCCGGCTGCTTATTCTTATGCATATTCATGTATGCAGGCACAGCCGACCCGGAAGTAGCTGCAGCGGGGGTGGAAACACAGCAGAGCCAAAGAGTTCAGCACCACAGACAGCAGGAGCAGGGACAGATGAGTTTATGTCCATGTGTTCACAAATTATAGTTATGAGGTATTAAACCCAAAAGCATAGATCACTAACTAAAACATAACATTTAATGATTAGCTTAAAATGGTCTATAACCACAAGCAATACAATGTGTCAAAACGGTGCACAGAGGGAAGGAGGAAAAAAATCCCTACAATGTCCACTCCCTCCTGTGCCCTACACAGCCGTGGAGGTTGGCACCCTAGATGTGTGATATGGCTCCCCCACTCACCTAAGGCTGTCCCTACCCTTATCCTGTAAACCCCTTTAACAACAGATAAAGTGCAGTGCTCAAAGATAACAGTGATTCAAGTGCAATAACTGGGTCATATAAACCCCCGAGGAACCCAGGAGGTCACAAGAGTTCTCTATGAGAACAACAACGTAATCCGGGACAGCCTATTAAATAACTTATCTTTTTAACGCCTCATGCCTCGACGCATTTCCCCAAATCTGGTTCATCAGGAGGTCGATAGTTACCAAATGTGGCTAGATAAACCAAAGAGCAGCAACTATACTGCTGGATGTGAATGATACTAGAGCCGAAGAATTCAGCACCATGGACAGCAGGAGCAGGGACAGGTGAGTATACTGTATATGCAATCACTGCTAACAGAGCATGGATCAAGGATTGCACATTGACAACCCACGTGTGTCGTGAATCACGGCACACGGAGGGACATAGGCATTTTTTACACGTCAGTGAAAAAGTCTGTTTTTCACGGACGTGTGAAACAGGCCTTAAGGGTATGTAGTAAATAATTTACTGCCAAACAAAAATATTTATTTTTAAAAGTTCAAGAATTTATATTTCTATTACTATATGAGATGTAAAAACATTACCATGGAAACAAAGAGGCATTTAAAAAGAACTGGCAATGTGCCATACATTAAAACTATTAACTTAACACAAGCCAAAGTATCAAGTCAGTCATTCAGTATAATGAGAATACAGATGGTGCAACTTCCATCATAGCTCCACAGCCCCAAGTGAGTAAGAACTGAATGTTTAGTGTACCAACATAAATGTTCTTGTACCATGTTGTAGTGGACAATAATTACCAAGTGACAATGTTTAAAGGGAATCTGTCAGGTGGAAAAATCCTATTAACCTGCAGATATGGGATTAACCTGCATGTTATTAGCATTCTGAACCTGCCCGGTGTCTGCACATTAAATTCCGCTGCCGGGAGGAAATTAACTTTAATCCTTCTGGCTGAATTCTGGTTTCAGACACGGGGTGGCGCTGATGCGGGTTCAGTCATCGCTCTATGTATGGAGAGCGACAGCTGTAGCCACTAGCCACGCCCCGTCACTGACGGACAATCTCCTCGAATGCAGAGCGGCTGTCATTAAGTACAGGGGGTGCAGTTACAGCCACTGCTCTCCATACAAAAGCAGTGACTGAACCCAGGCTGGCACCACCCCCATGACTGAAACCGGAAAGCTGCCATTAGAATTAAAATTCTTTTCTTCCCAGCAGCGGCATTCAATGTATGAGCGTCGAGCAGGTACATAATGCTATTACCCTCGAGATTAATCCCATATCTGGAGGCTCAGAGCATTTTTCCATGTGACAGGATACCTTTAAAACACTTGCAGATTAACACTTTTATTTCTGGCCACTATCATTACCATGAAGAGTCTTAGGAATTGTGCACACAATGTTTTTCACATGGGTCAGGTCCAAAACGTACCTGAAAAAGCCCTAACAAATGCTCAAAAAGATGAATATATTTATTTCTAAGTAGAAATAACTTGCTGTTCAGTATTCAGTCTTTTGTACGTCATTAAATCGCTTCAGGTGTCCAAAAGATGCCAATCAGTTAAAAGAAGTGTGCACTGTGCAGACCATTTCTCAGGCATTTTCCACTCTGAGGACGCTCTACACTTTCCAATAGTCAATGAGAAGGCTCTAAAGATGCCTATAAGATGCCCTGGCAGTTTTTGAGCATTTTGCCAACACTTTTGCTTGAAAAAACACTAGCTCTTTCTTCATTATGGAATGGAGTTAGAAAAACATCTGGAAGATGCCAGTGAAAAAAAAGAAAAAGGACCACAAAACACAAGAGAACACTCAATAAACCCATCTGGTGGCCTAAAATGTAGTAAAAAATGCCTGAAAACTGAACAAAAAAAGCTAAAAAAATATACTGCAGGAAAAAATACCGGAGTCTCCTGAAGCAGTGTACACTTGTAAAACTAGCTGGGTTTACTGGCCTGACTACTTACAGTCAGGGCCAGAAATATTTGGACAGTGACACAAGTTTTGTTATTTTAGCTGTTTACAAAAACATGTTCAGAAATACAATTATATATATAATATGGGCTGAAAGTGCACACTCCCAGCTGCAATATGAGAGTTTTCACATCCAAATCGGAGAAAGGGTTTAGGAATCATAGCTCTGTAATGCATAGCCTCCTCTTTTTCAAGGGACCAAAAGTAATTGGACAAGGGACTCTAAGGGCTGCAATTAACTCTGAAGGCGTCTCCCTCGTTAACCTGTAATCAATGAAGTAGTTAAAAGGTCTGGGGTTGATTACAGGTGTGTGGTTTTGCATTTGGAAGCTGTTGCTGTGACCAGACACCATGCGGTCTAAGGAACTCTCAATTGAGGTGAAGCAGAACATCCCGAGGCTGAAAAAAAAGAAAAAATCCATCAGAGAGATAGCAGACATGCTTGGAGTAGCAAAATCAACAGTCGGGTACATTCTGAGAAAAAAGGAATTGACTGGTGAGCTTGGGAACTCAAAAAGGCCTGGGCGTCCACGGATGACAACAGTGGTGGATGATCGCCGCATACTTTCTTTGGTGAAGAAGAACCCGTTCACAACATCAACTGAAGTCCAGAACACTCTCAGTGAAGTAGGTGTATCTGTCTCTAAGTCAACAGTAAGAGAAGACTCCATGAAAGTAAATACAAAGGGTTCACATCTAGATGCAAACCATTCATCAATTCCAAAAATAGACAGGCCAGAGTTAAATTTGCTGAAAAACACCTCATGAAGCCAGCTCAGTTCTGGAAAAGTATTCTATGGACAGATGAGACAAAGATCAACCTGTACCAGAATGATGGGAAGAAAAAAGTTTGGAGAAGAAAGGGAACGGCACATGATCCAAGGCACACCACATCCTCTGTAAAACATGGTGGAGGCAACGTGATGGCATGGGCATGCATGGCTTTCAATGGCACTGGGTCACTTGTGTTTATTGATGACATAACAGCAGACAAGAGTAGCCGGATGAATTCTGAAGTGTACCGGGATATACTTTCAGCCCAGATTCAGCCAAATGCCGCAAAGTTGATCGGACGGCGCTTCATAGTACAGATGGACAATGACCCCAAGCATACAGCCAAAGCTGCCCAGGAGTTCATGAGTGCAAAAAAGTGGAACATTCTGCAATGGCCAAGTCAATCATCAGATCTTAACCCAATAATTGAGCATGCATTTCACTTGCTCAAATCCAGACTTAAGACGGAAAGACCCACAAACAAGCAAGACCTGAAGGCTGCGGCTGTAAAGGCCTGGCAAAGCATTAAGAAGGAGGAAACCCAGCGTTTGGTGATGTCCATGGGTTCCAGACTTAAGGCAGTGATTGCCTCCAAAGAATTCGCAACAAAATATTGAAAATAAAAATATTTTGTTTGGGTTTGGTTTACTTGTCCAATTACTTTTGACCTCCTAAAATGTGGAGTGTTTTTAAAGAAATATGTACAATTCCTACAATTTCTATCAGATATTTTTGTTCAAACCTTCAAATTAAACGTTACAATCTGCACTTCAATTCTGTTGTAGAGGTTTTATTTCAAATCCAATGTGGTGGCATGCAGAGCCCAACTCGCGAAAATTGTGTCACTGTCCAAATATTTCTGGACCTAACTGTAGATAATAAAATAGCATAATGCAAAAGCTGACCATTTTACAGTGCAGCCGTAGTTCACAGGGGGTGAGTGGGTATACTTAAAGGGAACCTGTCACCAGAATTTTCGCTATTAAACTAAAAGAATCCCCTTCTGCAGCTCCTGGGCTGCATTCTATAAAGGTTCATCTTGCTACTGGCCCCCCCTTTCAGACCTAAATAACAACTTTATAAAATATTACCTTTTGCTATGGTAATGAGGTTTGCTGGCCCTGTGGGAGGGCTGTATTTCGTCTGTTCTCCCCCCTCCTGCCACTGTTCGCAGTCCCCCAGTGTCCATTTACATAGATGAGGCCACTGCCCTCATATTCCGCAGTGCTCCGGGAGTCTCGCGTATGCGCAGTGGCACTATTGTGGGACTGAGCACTGTTTTCAAAACGCAAGCGCTGGTGATGTTATTGCGCAGGCACAAGATTATGGGCGACGCTGTGAATGTCATCACCAGCGTCATTGTCCCTTGGAAAAAGACTGCATGTCGAAACGCACGTCGGGTGTCTGGACAGAGCATACATTAGGTCAGGTAATGATTACATCCCATTGATTCTTATTTGTTTTCACCTCCTTATGTGATTTATATTATATATAGCAGTGCACTTTAACCTGTTATGTGGACTGGCTGATAACCACCTTTAACTCTATACATGGTTGGTTGTGCTTCTTGCTGTATATGTGCACATACTATTGTTTTGGGCAATAGTCCCTTATTATTATCTGTATGGAGGTGGCATGAATACATTCTGGTAGTAGTATTACTTCATGTTATCCACGCCTGCCGTATTGTGTGTCTATTGTCCTTGCTGTTCCACTGCTGATTCAATGTCCACTTTTTGATTATTTTAACCAGAATATCAATAAACAATTATATTGTTTTAAGGGTGCTTTACGCGCTGTGACATTGCTAGCGATCTCGTTAGCGATGTGAAACGCCAGATCGCAGATAAGATTTGCCGAGATCGCACATAGGTGATTTTGTAGCGCCGGTCACATGTGTGATCTCAGCAAATCGTATGTGCGATCTGGAGTGTTACATCACTAACGCTAATGAGATTGCTAGCAATGTCATAGAGTATAAAGCACCCTTTAGTCTAAATGTTCTCATGTGCAATTCTTTCTAAATGATTTCATGTTGTTTCATAAGTAGTCCATACGGATACAAACTATGGCCACCATATGGTTTCCTTTATAGCTCAGTATTGCACAGGTATTTTACGTCTTCTAAGGGGCTCAAGCTCTGCAATAAATCTTTTGATTACACCATTTTTCTATGATTCAATATAAAATTTGGGGCATAAGGAGGTAAATCACGCTACTGGGGTTCAATAAACAACAAGGAGGAAAAATTGAATTTGCATCAAATATATTCTGTTCAATTTAAAGGGGTTGTCCACTACTAGGACAACTCCTTCTGAATCCACAGGTTTCCCACAGGTTAAGCAATAAAGCCTACAGTCACCTCCCTTGCTGGTGTGCCGCCCCCGTGCCAGCAGCCGGCGCTGCTCGGATCCGGGCCTTCAAGGGTGGTGACTCAAGGGTCTCGCGGACACGCTGAATAAAAAGGGGGATGTAGATATACGGACTAGGCTGTTATAAGTTCGTGACGCCACCCACGGTGTGTGGTGAGGTGGGACACCGTCGCTGCTGTAACGGGGAACCTGGGGGAGATGTTGTGCAGCAAGTTGTTAACCACTCCGTGGGTAGGGATGGCGGCCCCGAGACCCGGTGGCTCAGTGCAGGGGATGGCGACTGCAGCGGATGTTGGTTTACACACAAGTCTCTGGTAAACCAAGGTGATGGTGGCCGGTGCCGTGGCCGGTCGCGTTCGGGTCCCCCACCCGGCTGGTGGTCTCTATCCTTTTCCTGCACTGCTTTGAGTAAGGTGGACTTTCCTAGTGTGAAACTCAGGAGTCCGCTCCCGGCTGGATGTGGCCTAAGGAGCCATGCCTGCAGACGCTGGCCCGTGGGATCTATGGGCCCTGGCGGTGACCTCTTATCCTTAATCGGTGGGCTGTTGTCTTCTATGAGGGACTTTGGGTGGGACAGGACCTTTAGTCCTGGCCTCAATCAGTTAATTAACTAGTTCCAGTTGGTTCTGGTCCTGGCTTCAGGGTCCGAGTACCACCCTTTGTGCTCCAGTTTCCGGGTCGGTTCCCCGGGTCGGTATCGGCGGGCTACAAACATGCCCCAGTCCACCTCGGTTCCACCGAGCCGTCTTCCCGTCTCCTGCTGACGGAGACCACAGTCTGCCACCTAGCCAGTGGCACCAGGGTTCCTACCCTGGTACCGTCCAACTTGAACTTCCTGCTGGAGTTACACTTAGCTCCAGCCCACACTCCTCTCCAAACTGAACTCTAAGCTAATCTAAAACTAGACTGCTTGTTTTCACGCACCGGGCTGTCTAGACCCCTGGGTGGGTGTGTCCCAACCACCTGGTCACGCCCACTGATGTGTTTATCTTTCCCTAAGGGGGATTACTAGGGTTTTCTGGTTGGCTGTGTGTTTCCTAGTGAGGGAACGGTGTTATGCAGGGTCCTAGCTGTGGCTACCTGGTTTTGCCAGGGCGTCACACTGGCACCCTTCCAGTGGTGTGCGGGCTCATGGTGTTGAGGCTCCCGTGGGGTTGGGACTTTACAAAAGCCCTGTTTCCAATCACTACTGGATACTGCCTCTCCACCTTCACAGCAAATTAGTAAATCAACAGGAAATGAGCACAGTGACTACTCTCACTTCCTGTCGATTGCTTGTTTGGTCAGAAGGCGGGGAGAAGGCTCTGATTGGATGCAAGTCTTGAGTGACGTCACAAACATATGTGAACCCCAGCTCTCCAAGTCCAGACATTGCTTGAAGGGTGCCAGTACAGGAGATGAGTAAGGGCTTTATTATGTTATGTGGGGGAAACATATGGAAGCAGAAGGGGTTGTCCTACTAGTGGACAACCCCTTTAAACCTGCCAGGACTGGAAAAGCCTTTCCTCAGCCCTCTCCATACCAGCTCCACTGCTTCCACTGCCAACCTAATTCTCTGATCAGCTTCCCCCTCAGGTTCCACTGCTGGTTAGATCCCATTGAGAAATGTGGACAGGGTACACTTCATTGATGTTACATGGCCCAAGTGCGAAAGTGCGGGAAGAGCAGAGGAAAAGTCAATATTAGAATTTATTGGATTTTTAACATTTTCCAAGCCCACAGAATTCAGCAAAATGGTGGCTAACAGACCACCACTCTACTGGACTCACGCACATCAAATCCCTAAAAAATTAGAAATCATTATAATTCATATTTTTAAAAAATAAATAAAATGTATTTATAATTGATTTGCATATCTCTACAAGCTACTATTTCTTTACCTGTATTTTAGGGATTTACTTTACTTTTTTTTTCAAGTATAGTGTTCTACTGCAAAATGAATCAACGCAAATACTTTCAATGTGTTCAGAGTAGACATCTACATAAAGTAATTTGTCAATATATTATGATGTCATGTACATTATAGGTTATATATTGCTATAGCGATAGCATTTACTTTAGCAATTAATCTGAGAAACACATTCTAGTAAGCATTGTGGGAAGCAGCTCATTAGAATGCGACTACATGAATTTCAGACCCTAAAAGACCGGTGTAACGTATAAGCAATGAGATTTGTGCCAGTAATCATTTCCATGCTTTATATTTCACACCATCCCATGGGGATTCCTTATGCTGTTTGAAACTCCATTAGTGGATGTCTGTGTTGTTTACTTTCCTATATCACTGTTTTACTTACTAACAGAAATAGACTTCAAATGAGCTGAAAAATTATAATGTATATGTATCTCAAATTAAAAAAAGTAATTCTGGTCAGAAATTCAATTAGCTTCTTCACAAGCAGCGCAGGTATTCGGGGATTTTATAAGGCGTTGGAAAGTAAATATATAAGTAATAATTCGACTTTACATTTTCTAGACCACAGTGAAAAGGAATCTGCCAACAGGGATTCACTATGTAACCCAAGAGCAGAATGATAGTGGGATGCGTGATGAAGTTTTGTTAAAATCACAGTTTTTTCTGCTGTAAATAGAGCAGTGCGATAAATACTGAGCTGTGATAACCCCACCTACACCCCTGATTGACATCTTGTAGTGTACACAGAAAACTGCTAATCAGTGGTGTAGGCTGGGTTAGGCTGCTTTCACACTTCCGTCTTTTTCCATCAGTAGCAATCAGTTTTGCAACTGATGAGACGAATCCAGCACAGATGAGAGTGAAGAGAGAGAGAGAGAGAAAGAGAGAGAGAAAGAGAGAGAGAGAGAGAGAGAGAGAAAGAAAGAGAGAGAGAGAGCAAGAAAGAGGGAGAGAAATAGAGAGCGAGAAAGAGAGAGAGAAAGAGAGAGAGAAAAAGAGAAAGAGAGAAAGAGAGAGAAAGAGAGAGAGAAAGAGAAAGAGAAAGAGAAAGAGAGAAAGAGAGGGAGAGAGAAAGAGAGAGAAATAGAGAGAGAAATAGAGAGAAAGAGAGAAAGAGAAAGAGAGCGAAAGAGAAAGAGAGAGAGAAAGAGAGAGAAAGAGAGAAAAAGAGAGAGAGAAAAAGAGAGAGAAAAAGAGAGAGAAAAAGAGAGAGAAAAAGAGAGAAAAAGAGAGAGAAAGAGAGAAAAAAAGAGAGAAAAAGAGAGAGAAAGAGAGAGAAAAAGAGAGAGAGAAAGAGAGAGGGAAAAGGAGAGAAAGAGAGAGAGAAAGAGAGAGAGAGAGAAAGAGAAAGAGAAAGAAAGAGAGAAAGAGAGAGAAGAGAAGAGAGAGAATAGAGAGAAGAGAAAGAGAGAGAGAAGAGAGAGAAGAGAGAGAGGAGAGAGGAGAGAAAAGAGAAAGAGAGGAAAGAGAGAAGAGAGAGAGAAGAGAAAAGAGAGGAAAGAGAGAAGAGAGAAAGAGAGAGAGAGAGAGAGAAAGAGAGAGAAAGAGAACAGAGAAAATAGAGAGAAAAGAGAGAGAGGAGAGAGAGAGAGAGAAAAGAGAGAAAAGAGAGAGAAGAGAAGAGAGAGAAAGAGAAAGAGAGAAAAGAGAGAATAGAGGGAAAGAGAAAGAGAGAGAGAGTATAAGATAGGGGGCAGGGAACTTAGATTTAAAGCCCCCCTCAAGTGGTACAATAATAAAAAAAAAATCACTGGAGTGGTTCTTTAAAAGGGAACCGGTCACCAGTTTTTTGCCCTATAAGCTGTGGCCACCACCAGTGGGCTCTTACAGTCATATGAAAAAGTTTGGGCACCCCTATTAACATTAACCTCTTTTCTTTATAACAATTTGGGTTTTTGCAACAGCTATTTCAGTTTCATATTTCTGACTGTGTAATATTTCTGGTTTGAAATGAGGTTTATTGTACTAAGAGAAAATGTGCAATCCGCATTTAAACAAAATTTGACCGGTGCAAAAGTATGGGCACCTCAACATAAAAGTGACATTATTATTTTGAAGATCCTCCTTTTGCAAAAATAACAGCCTCTAGTTGCTTCCTGTAGTTTTTAATGAGTTCCTCGATCCTGGATGAAGGTATATTTGACCATTCCTGTTTACAAAACAATTTCAGTTCAGTTAAGTTTGATGGTCGCCGATCATGGACAGCACGCTTCAAATCATCCCACAGATTTTCAATGATATTCAGGTCTGGGGACTAGGATGGCCATTCCAGAACATTGTAATTGTTCCTCTGCATGAATGCCTGAGTAGATTTGGAGCGGTGTTTTGGATCATTGTCTTGCTGAAATATCCATCCCCTGCATAACTTCAACTTTGTCACTTAATCTTGCACATTATTGTCAAAAATCTGCTGATACTGAGTTGAATCCATGTGACCCTCAACTTTAACAAGATTCCCAGTTCTGGCATTGGCCACACAGCCCCAAAGCATGATGGAACCTCCACCAAATTTCACTGTGGGTAGCAAGTGCTTTTCTTGGAATGCCGTGGTTTTTTTTGCCTCCATGCAGAACGCCTTTTTGTATGACCAAACAACTCAATCTTAGTTTCATCGGTCCACAGGACCTTCTTCCAAAATGTAACTGGCTTGTCCAAATGTGCTTTTGCATACCTCAGGCGACTGTTTGTGGCGTGCTTGCAGAAACGGCTTCTTTCGCATCACTCTACCATACAGCTTCTCCTTGTGCAACGTGCGCTGTATTGTTGACCGATGCACATTGACACCATCTGCAGCAAGATGAAGCTGCAGTTCTTTGGAGGTGGTCTGTGGATTGTCCTTGACTGTCATCACCATTCTTCTTCTCTGCCTTTCTGATATTTTTCTTGGCCTGTCACTTCTGGGCTTAACAAGAACTGTACCGGTGTTCTTCCATTTCCTTACTATGTTCCTCACAGTGGAAACTGACAGTTTAAATCTCTGAGACAACTTTTTGTATCCTTCCCCTGAACAACTATGTTGAATAATCTTTGTTTTCAGATCATTTGAGAGTTGTTTTGAGGAGCCCATGATGCCACTCTTCATAGGAGATTCAAATAGGAGAACAACTTGCAAGTGGCCACCTTAAATACCTTTTCTCATGATTGGATACACCTGCCTATGAGTTCAAAGCTCAATGAGGTTACAAAACCAATTTAGTGCTTTAGTAAGTCAGTAAAAAGTAGTTAGGAGTGTTCAAATCAAGAAATTGATAAGGGTGCCCATACTTTTGCACCGGTCAAACTTTGTTTAAATGTGGATTGCACAATTTCTGTTAGTACAATAAACCTCATTTCAATCCAGAAATATTACTCAGTCCATCAGTTATTAGATATATGAAACTGAAATAGCTGTTGCAAAAACCCAAATTGTTCTAAAGAAAAAAAGTTAACATTAATAGGGGTGCCCAAACTTTTTCATATGACTGTATATACAGCCTTCTAACATGCTGTATATAAGAGCCCAGACCACTATGTAGAACATAAAAAAAAACACTTTATAATACTCACCTAAACCGGTCGCTGTGGTGGATGTGGCTCAAATGGGCGTCTTCATTCTTCAATGCTGGTGCCTCCTCTTTTGGCCATCTTCATCCTCCTTTTGAAGCTGCGGTGCATGATGCGTCTACGTCATACACACTCGCCGTACCCGCGCATGCACACTACAATACTTTGATCTGCCCGCATGCACACTAACCTTTTCTCTGGCCTGTTTGGAGAATTTGTAGTCTTCATATTACTTCCTTAGCTGTGTTGCAGTCCAAGGGTATTTTTGTAACTGGTGGAGTTAAACATACTTTATTGATCCCTGAGAGAGCATGTCCTACAGACCTACAGAGTAGCCACTGCATTTTAACCCCTTTAACCCCCGGGCGAGTTTCCGTTTTTCGTATGTATGTTCGGGGGTTTTTTGCTCCCCTTTTTCCGAAAGCCGTAAATTTTTTATGTTTCCATCAATCTTGCCATATGAGGGCTTGTTTTTTGTGGGATGAGTTGTACTTTTAAATGAAACCATAAGTTTTACCATATAATGTACTGGAAAATGTCAAAAAAATATCAAGTGTGGAAAAATTGCAAAAAAGTGCAATTGCATGATAGTTTTTGGGATATTTTATTTACCATGTTCACTATATGGTAAAACCGATGAGTCGCTGTGATGCCACAGGTTGCTATGAGTTAATGGACACCAAACATGTATAGGTTTTCTTTTATCTAAGGGGTTAAAAAAAATTCAGAATTTTGTCCAAAAAAAGTGGCACACTTTTTGAGCCATTTTTCATGAACGTGTTACACGAGCAGTGGACTCGGCGTGATTCCTTGGCGTTTGTCACATACATAGACCCTGCACACAGTACTGAGACCTGTGTCCACTCACTCAAAGTGGCTATGCCTATTACTGTACTTTAGTATTCACCACTTCACACACAAGCAGCGGACATTACCTGCTGTTAAGCAGTACTGTTTATCCCATAAGGTAGATTCCTATTGAGCAAGTATTAGTCTTTGACTCTGCTACCTAGATTCCATGTGCTTTTTATCATTCTACAATCTTCACCATTGTGTTCTTCAGTGATTTACATCGCGAGTTGTCAAATCCATGCTTATTACCCTACAAGCCTCTTCCTAATGTGGGGGATCACCAACCCCTACCCACAGAGGGGCAACACAACAACTGGCTGCTCCATACTATCCTTCCCGGGATCCCCATACAGAGCAGCGGTGGTGTCAACCAAATCACCACAACCGTGGGTGGCACCACGGACAATGAACCATCCCCCCACCCAACAACCCCCCTTTCACTCACGGGCGAGGAGCGCCGCTAGAGTCCCCGGGATCCGGCTCATCGCTCGAGCCACCGAGCAGCAGCAGCAGGCCGCAGCAGCCGCGGCAGCCGGACCCGAGCAGCAGTGGGAGAGCGCGGCGTCCCCTCCTCCGCCCGCGACAACTTGGCGTCACAAACAGGATCTTACCGCTCTGCCGTTGGGTAGAGGTGCGCCTTGTAACCACCGGAGGTATCCGGCTGAAAATTTCCAGAAGTCGCCATCTTTGGCGCAAAAAGTTCCCGCTTGAGCGTCTTCTCGAGTAGCAGAGGCGCGAAGGCCAAAACTCCACCCCAATAGAGGAGGGGCCGGAAAGAAGATAAGGGGGACGCGATGGCGGCTGGCTGCATGTGAGCGCAGCTATAAAAGCAGGAACGCCAGGACTCTGCAGTCACCCTGTTCCTGGAAGGAGTTGCCAGCAGAATGTGGATGCCGTCCCGAAGCACCGTAGCCCCCGCGCCGGGAACCGCGGCGTGGGTGGAAATCCGTACCGCGCAGCTCTACCTGAGGCTGCAGGTCAAGATGCAGCTCCTCATGGAGGAGTGGGAGACCGACATGGCGGACGTTATAGCCACCGTGCGGAGACGCGAGGAGGAGACGGAGGAAGGGAGGGTGAGTGACCCACGCCCCTATGTCCCCGAGGGACCGGTCGCTGCGGCTGAGGGACCCGGTCCAAACCCTCTCCCTCCGCTGCCTCCTTCGCCACACGTCCCGGAGGCCATGACCCCGCCACTAGGCCCGCTACCACCGCAATCGGTAGCGATACCCAGCCCGTCCGCCCTCGCGGACCGACCTGCAGTCAGAGCCCGTGTCAAGTCGGAGGTGCTGCCATGGAAGGCCCCGAAGTCTGCACCGAAGGCAGTCCCTGAGAAGTTCCCCGAGCCGGAGCTGGGGACCCGTTCTGAGCCGAAGGCCCAGCCGCGGAAAGCCCCTGTGCCCATCCCCCACACCTCGGCCGAGGTGGCGCCGGGTTGTCGCTGTAAGGCGGCGCCCAAGGTCAAGACACCGCGGGCAACGTGGAGTGTGGAAGGAAATGATCCGGCACAAAATCTCCTTAGGTAAAAACATCCAAAATTTATTGAAACATCTTAAAAAATAGCGTGAAGACCAAGTATCCACTCAGATGGTAGGCATGGGGATCATGATAACTTAACGCGTTTCGGACTATTATAAAAACAAAAAAAGTCCTTAATCATAAGTGTCTCATGAACACTGCAGAGCTACTAAAATAGACTGATCTGAAGAGTAAGTAAGAGGGAGGAGTGAAGGTATGCTAATTACATGCAAACATCAGGTGGAAGTCAGGATTGATGGAATCACCCTTCAATTGGGAGTATGTGATTAATATGTGAAATTAATAGTATAAAAAGAAAATCCTAGGCACCCGCAAGGCTGAGCAGTCTGGGCAGCAGGTGAGCTGAAGTTACCATTCTATTTACCAAGACACCGCGGGACCTGCCGCCCAGAGCCCTGACAGTGGGCAATGTCCAGGATGTCCCGCAGGGCCTGATCCGTGCGCCGGAGCTCGCAGCAGCACCGTATTGGGACAGGGAGCCGGTACCGCTGGGCCTGGAGATCGGTGAGCGGGAAAGGAAGAAAGCGGAGCTGGTGGCCAGAGCCATTAGAGAAAAGGAGAATCTCCAGCAAGCAACATTCCGTGTCCGGGGACCGCTGTACGAGGGGCAGGTGAGGCGGTTTGATGTCCGCCGGGGCTACGGGTTTATTTATGAACCGGGCCTGGAGGCCGAATTGTTTGTAGCCCGGCGAGATGTGAATGCCCACCTGCCTGAGGAGCACCCCGGCCGTAATCTGATGCCGGGGGATATTGTGCAGTATACCCGACACTGCGGAGAGAGGGGATGGTTTGCCCTAGATGCCAAACTGCGGGGCAGCCAGGAAAGCAGAGTGAGTCCTGCACCCCCTCCCTCGGATGAAGCTGAAGGTCTGGAGTAGGGCAGCGGAGTACCGTTGTCCAGTCCCCGTTGGGACCACCAGAGTGTTGTTGAATGTTTGGAAAAAGTTTAAAAAGTTTTGAGAATGATGAAAAATGATGATTACCGTGTACTTCACCTGATTACCAGTGATTAAACCGGCCGGAGCCAGCACCATTGTCCCCGTGGGGACCGTTAAAAAAAGTTTGCATGGGAACTATCCATGGACAAGCCCGTGAACTTGCAGGGCAACCACAAACGTTAAGTGGCTTGTAAATAAGTTGTTTTACCGTACCGTTGTCCGCAGTTGCCGCCTCCGGAGAGGCAGGTTGGAGGGAGGGCCCTCAGCAGAGCAGGCTGGGGCCCAGCCACCAAAGGAACCGGTGGCTACCCTCTGGAGGGGAAGGACAGATCCCGCTCGGGTAACTGGTGCTGGACTTGGGTCAAGGGGGGCTGCCTGGGCTTTAGGGGCAGCATCAGGGCCAGGTTGCTTGGGTGGGAGAGAGCGGAAACTGTACCCGTAAAACCGTTTAGTAACGTTTAAGAAATGTGCCTCCCGTTGTGGGATGATGTTATAATAAATATGTTACCGTTTATTTTTATACATTTACAGAAAATAAAACCAGTGTTGGAAGGGCAGCCCGCGGACGGTCTGCATTTTGCTAAGGGGGAATGTGACGCCCTGGGCAAGCCAGGGGTCACAGGTCATCACACCACCACACCCTACATCCCAGTTAGGAACACCAAAGCTACAGAAATCCTTGTTGCCTTCCTCCAGGGGCTGATGTTCACACCAGGGGGTGGGCCAGGCGGTTGGCTCCGCCCACCGAGGAGTTCACAGCCCTGGAGGTGGGAAGAACTGGGGAGTTGAAGTCTAGCTGAGGGCGAGAGTGGGGTCCAGCTAGGGACGAAGAGGAGTAAACAGCTAAGTGAAAGTGAAGTAGTAGTGGAGCAAAGAAGAAAAGGAGTAAAAGTGAGCATAGAAAGCCCTGAAGTTGGTCCGGCTAAGTGCAGGACAGTGTCAACAAGGTCAGCAACAGCGGTGATTGTCTGGAGGGGGACTGCTCGGAGGTTGCTGGAAGGACCGCGGACGGGTAGTGGCCCGTCGGTCTGGAGCAGTATACGAAGGACAGTCAGCACCAGGGCAGGGGCCTCTCGGACCCCGGCAAGGCTAGGAGTCGCCATAATTTGCCAAATCCGTCAGTGAAGGGGACGTCGATCCCCCAACAACCAAGTCCCGACTGAAGGCAAAAGTCCAACCATTAAGGAGGAACACCGCCACTGCCAGGACACCAGTTCCTCGGGGCCAGCGTCTGCGGGCAAAGCAGGGCTCCTCCGGCCCATATCCAAGCCGGGGAGCGGGTTACCGGTGGGAACCCATCGCTACCAACACAGAAACACTAGGTGCAGGTCAAAGGGACATCACCGTTACCTACTGGGAGAGCAAGTGCAGCCGTCCGTGGGAACAGTCTTTCCAGCCGTGTGGTTTACCGTAAAACTGTGTCAACGTCTCAGGCTGAGTGAGTACCACAGTACCGCAAGGCATAGCGCTGCCCCCGCGTCCACCAGGCCCTGCATCTCCCACTTCCTCACTGGGGCCCGGGATCACCAACCCCTACCCATGGAGGGGCAACACAACTGGCTGCTCCATACCATCCTTCCCGGGATCCCCATACAGAGCAGCGGTGGTGTCAACCAAATCACCACAACCGTGGGTGGCGTCACGGACAATAAACCATCCCCACACCCAACAACTCCCCTTTCACTCACGGCGAGGAGCGCCGCTAGAGTCCCCGGGATCCGGCTCATCACTCGAGCCACCGAGCAGCAGCAGGCCGCAGCAGCCGCGGCAGCCGGACCCGAGCAGCAGTGGGAGAGCGCGGCGTCCCCTCCTCCGCCCGCGACACTAACATCCTCTCTACAAGTGAGGAATAACGGACACCTGTCTCTTCAATTCAGTGTATAAGCATTTTCATGTTTTGTCTCTTCACCTCTTTCCACAATTCACTTCTCTGATATAACTCTGTGTCTGCATCACAGATTCTCCCTCTTATCCTATTGACTTCTCTGTCTCTCTACTAGAGATGAGCAAACCGGTCGCGGTTCGGCTCGATGTCGGTTCGCCGAACCGAACTCGAACTGCATAGGAAACAATTGCAGGCAATCACAAACACATAACACCCTCAAAGGTGTCCAAAAGGTGACAAACAACTCACAACACAACACAAACACATGGGAAAGTGACAAGAACATATACTCATGCGAAAACAAAAGAGCTGGACAAGGAAAAAGAGGAGGACACACAGATATATGAGTATATGCAAGGAAACATCGATGCCATTACTGTGCAACTTGAGCCCTGCTCATTTTAGGCTTCCAATCTGGATAAATTGCCTGAGCTTGCCACAGACGCCTTGGGGATCTTGTCGTGTCCTGCAGCCAGCGTTCTCTCAGAACCTGTCTTCAGTTCTGCTGGGGGTCTGCTGGCAGATAAGCACACGCGTCTGTCCACTGACAATGTGGATATGGCTCTCAGAGGACTTTTCTTCCCCTGGGTCAGCCAGGGGACGGGAAAGGCACGCGTATTTTTGAGAGTGCTTCATGCAAAGCATCTTTTTCATCTTGACAATTGGGTCAACTGATGCCAGTCAAGTGGGGTGTGTGTGGCCCAATCAGTGGCAACGATGGAGACTGTGGTTGGAGTCCCCTCGCTGTGTTTCTAAAAGAACCAAGATGAACAAGTCATGGCTCTCAGAGGACTTTTCTTCCCCTGGGTCAGCCAGGGGACGGGAAAGGCACGCGTATTTTTGAGAGTGCTTCATGCAAAGCATCTTTTTCTTTTTCAAAAGGGGGGTCAACTGATGCCAGTCAAGTGGGGTGTGTGTGGCCCAGTTAGTGGAAACGAGGGAGACTGTGGTTGGAGTCCCCTCACTGTGTTTTACATGCTTTTAGAAGGGCATGACATGGCTTGGAGGTTGACTTTCAGCATCTGGAAACTGTTGGCTACCAAAATGCTGCCTTTCCAACCTTTTTAACCGAGGATTTTTGAGACCTTATGCCCATCGCAGTGCCCCAAGAGCCGATGCCCAGGCGCCACTCCTTCTCCAACAAAGGCGTGCACGCGCTACACCAGCATGTCGCACTAAACATCACTGATTCCTTGAGAAACTCTTGTGACAGGGTGCATTTCACCACAGATAATTGGCCCAGTAAGCATGGACAGGGGCGTTACATGTCGCTGACTGGGCAATGGGTTACTGTGGGGAGAGATGGAGAAGGGTCTGCTGTACAAGTCTTGCCGTCCCCACGAGTTGTGTCAATCCTTCTTCTGTATGTAGAAGTTAATACACTGCTTCTGCCTCCTCAACCTCATGTGGGTCCTCCACCTTGGCCCAAACCCTGTGTGGTCAGGCCACCCTTCCTTGTAACTGCGCACAAGGAATACCACACACCTCCTTACTATGCTGGCAGCAGAGCTCAATGCCATCAGGCGGTCAAAGGTTTACTTTGAAATGTATGGGAAATGTGAGTCACACCGCTGAGAAGTTGTGGACGGTTAGCTCTGGAGACCGAGTTTCATCAATGGTTGTCTCCACTCAACCAGCAGCCAGGGAAGGCCGGGTGCGACAATGATGCAAACATGGGTGCGGCCCTTCGCTGTGACAATGTGACACACGTGCCTTGTGTGGCTCACGTGTTGAAACTGGTTGTCCAGCAATTTTTAAAGCACTATCCTGGCCCACATGGCCTTCTGCAGAGAGCACGGTGTAACGCCTTCCTTGATCCACACACTCAGATGGGCTGTAAATGATAGGCTAGAGGGAAGCCACTCACCAAGCAGGACCCCTAGAACCCTGAAACCCTTTAACCCCTATACAGGGATTAGGAATTACACAGGGCCCAAGGTGATCAATACCTGTGGAAGGCTGCAGTTCCAGAGAATAGTAGTCAGGCAGGGTCAAAACATTGAGGAACAGGAACAGAATGGGACGGCCAGGACTTAAATCAGAAAACAAGCAGAGGTGAAATGCGGATCGGCCAACAAGGTACATAAACAGCAAGCAGGAAAAGTAGTCAGGTAACAAGCACACAAAATCATAAAACTGAACTGGGGGTAAAAGTAACCAGAGGTTCATAGCTATGTCTGGCAGTGGTCTGCAGACAGGATGGGCATAAAAAAGGGTGTGGTGTCTTCCCATTGGTTGTAGCTGAATGATGGTACTTCATCTGTGAGATACCCACCAGCTACATTCAGCCAGAGATTCTGCATCTGTCAAGGTAATGCAGCCCAGTGGGTGAGCATAACCTGCGTCCACCTGCGCCGCTGGCATCGACTCCTCTCCCATCATCAGCACTATGCATGAAAGGAACACGTTGTCACCTGGCGACCGGAGTACAAATTGACGGAGCGGACTCCGTTGGTGACTTAACAGCCGTGTGCGGCAATGATGCAAACCTGGCTGTGGGCCATCGTCAGGGCAATGTGACACACGTGCCTTGTATGGCTCACATGTTGAACCTAATTCTCCAGCAATTTTTAAAACACCATCCCGGCCTACATGGCCTTGTGCAGCGGGCACGCTCGCTATGTGCTCACTTCCATCGTGCGCACACAGCAGCTCAACAACTTTCGTCGCTACAGAAGTCTTTAGGTCTGGTGGTTAAACGCCTGAAATGCGATGTGCCGACACGCAGGAATTTGAATCTGCACATGTTGCAGCGTTTGTGGCAGCACCGCCGAACCCTGCTGCAATACGTTATGACATATAGCCTGGTATAACTTGATCCAGAGGTGGTGCAGATCACGCTGCTGGAGTGGTGTCAGATCAAGGACCTATGCACCCTTCTACACAGTTTACAAATGTCGACGAAGATGTTTAGCACTGGCAATGCCATTCTCAGCATGACAATTCTGGTCATCTACATGATGGAGCACACTGTAATTATTATTCGGAGTCAGGTGTTGGGACAAGAGGAAGGGGAGGAAGTACAGGAGGAGTCATATGCGGAAGGGATAACAAGATCTACGAGGTCCAGATGGTCAGCAGCATCTAGGCGGCAGTCATGGTGAGGGAGAGGGATTAACAAGGGCGCATAGTATCAGCAAAAAGTGTTGAGGAAGGTGCAGGACCCCATGAAGAAATGGAGGACGAACTGGCGATGGGCACGGAAGACTCAGCAGATGAGTGAGAGCTTGCTCACATTTCGGTTGTGCGAGGTTGGGTGGAGAGGGCAGAGGAAGGAGGCATGATTCTCACCTCTCTGCCACCAACACACCAAGGACTTGTTCCTCCTGGATGCACAAGACACATGAGCGCCTTCTTGCTGCACTACCTACAACATGACCCTCGGATTGTACGAATTCGAAGTAATCCTGACTACTGGGTTGCCACACTGTTAGATCCCCGGTACAAGACAAAATTTGGCGAAATAATTCCTGCCATAGAAAGGGACGCACGTATACAGGAGTATCTGCAGAAGGTGGTACGCAAGCTTACATCTGCTTTTCCACTAAACACCAGTGCTGCACAGAGTGAATCTCAACGCTTTGTCATGGATAGGAGGAAATGGTCTTTTACCTGTCCACATCTGAGGGACTGAGGGCTGGCTGCTGTGCTGAGATGGCGTTGAGTATGGTGTCCCTGCAGATTTGCACTTTTGGTCATATACCAAAATGAGTTGAAAAAGGACAGATGCTGGTGGAAAGGGGAACAGGTGTGTTGGAAAGGGGAAAAAAGTTTTGGTCCGTGGATTTGGTGGTTAAGCAACAGTAACATTTGCTGAAGAAACACCCTCTGTTACAGTGGGATTGGCAGATTTGGATAAAGTGGTATATACTATGTTACCGCTATATAACGAAAATTAATAAGAAAAGAAAGAGAAAGGTATATATCCCCATCAGCAGTCAGTGTCCACCGTGCTCCCAGATGGAAAAGGAGAGTTTGGCAACTGGAAGGTTTGGTGGAGGATACAGAGCTGTGTGGCTATGAAACTAATAGTAGCCTGAACCGAGTTAGATGCCATTCGGATCTGGAGACTGGGAACCCTGTTAGCGTCACAGGGTCCACATGCCCACCCAGCCCAGGAACTCCCTGTTAACAACACAGGGGTCATTGAGTACGCTGACCGTGTGCGTAGGGGCCACACCTGTGGACAGCAGGCGCATCAGCAGCAGCAGGCCTGTTAATGCCACTGGGCTGCACAAGCAGGACTGGTAGGACAGGAGCTGGTCTTAACCGTTCTGCGTTACCAACTGTGGTGGTGGCCTGCATCGACACCCTATCCCTGCCTACCTCTGGCCTAAAGCCGCAATGGGTTCAACACATGGAGGTGTGCTCTTTCGGAGCATAATAGAAGACTGCGCACCTCCTTGTTGGCTCCAGCCCCTTTTATAACTTGGGTCCGCCCCAAACCAGGGTGAACCACAATGCACCTCCTGGAGACAAAAGCAGAGTGACACGTCATGAGTGGCATAACTAGCGTCCTATTTGGAACCGCAACTTCAATGATGACCTCATGGCTGCCATGACCCAAACACCTCACCAGTCATCGTCTGACCATCAATAATGCGGTGACAAGTCATAGGGGCGGGCCTCTGCAAGCCATTTGGGAGTGGCCTGGTCACATCGTCAGGACACCTGATGCCCTGTGGTCTATATGGGACCCCCACATAAGGGGCAGGGCCAAAGAGTTCATTACCGGACCTAGTCTCTGATGCAGTAAGTGCCTGAGCATGCTCAGTAGCATGAAATACAGTCTCTGAAAAAAGACTATCAGCTTTAGCATGGTGTCTAGGCACAAAACAGGAGTTAGACCCGGCACGGAATGCAAGTACCTGTGCAAAGAGGCTTTTCGCACTAAGTGTGGGAGCATGCGCTGTATCCCGAAATGAAAACTTAGCCTCAGCAATGGCACAGTCAGGCAGAGCATACTCACTAGGCGAAACACTGTAGTTAGGCTGCGGCTGGGGTAAATCGGCACACGCATGCGCACTAGCTGCCTCTCCACACTTAGACGTGGAGGAGAAAGTAGCCAGCTGGACAACCCAAGGCACAGCCCTAAATGGCAGCTGACGCCTGGGCGCAAATGAAACCGCAGCAGGCTTCAGGTTACAGGTTTTGTAACAACAAATACCATCCAAAAGAACAGGTGTACTTCTTCCCATGGATAATCTGATATGATCCTTTTTTCACGGACACAACCATCGCTAACAAATGTAGATGAGGCCAAAACAGCAGCTGCTTCAATGGATCTCAAGTGCTCCATAAAGTGGCCTCTCCTCCACCCCAATTTCAAGATCCCAAATACTCCATTCCTCTGTGGTGTCAATCCAATCGCACTTGCTTCCTAATAGCTCTCAAGTTTCCACCAGCCCTGCTGAGTATGGGGTAACAGAGATGGTTGAGTTTGCATAGCTGTTCAGTCGCACTATAGCCTGGGAATCAGAGGTCTGCTCCAAAGCTGCAATGAGTACAGACAAGGAAGTTATTATTATTTTTATTATTATTGATTTATAGAGCACCATTGATTCCATGGTGCTGTACATGAGAAGGGGGTTACATACAGAATACATATACAAGTAACTATAGACAGACTGGTACAGAGGGAAGAGGGCCCTGCCCTTGCGGGATTACATTCTAAAGGATTTTTGGGAGGAGACAGTAGGAGTGGTGTAGGTTGAGCGACAAGTACGTATGGTGGTGGTGTCATTGAAGGTTATAGTCATTTCTGAACAGATGAGTTTTCAGATTCAGTTTGAAGCTTGCGGGTGTAGCAGATAATCTGACGTGTTGAGGTAGCGAGTTCCATGAGACAGGGGAAATGATCTGCGCAGATGGCCAGAAGCTTTGTGAGTGGGATCCAGGCCCCGATGAAGAAGGTGCTGAGCCTAATCTACACCCTCATTTCCAAAAAGTAAATCCTCCTGGTGGAGACAATGGGGAACATGATGAGGAGCACAGATACCTGATTGGAATGACAACTTTACTATTCGGTCAGGGCAGGAAGAGGTTGTCTCAGAGGATTCAGGACGAGGGGAATGAAAACACACAGGGTTATTGATGAGGTTGGAGACCACACTTACTGTCAAACCAAAGTCAGCAAGTCGATGAGGTCAGCAGAGGAGGTGGAGGAGGATGCTACTGACGACGAGGTTACGTTGCGTCTTCCTGGACAGAGACAAAGTACTGGAAGCACGGCAACAACTGAATCCTGGACCACAACTTTGACTCTGAGCAGAAGTCGTGTTGGCTATGCAGGTCGCATGGGCTGTAAGCCTTGCCTAGCCTGTGAATTTTTGGACATCGCAAAGGATCACCCAAGTCATGGAATCTGTAAGATTTGTCAACAATCTGTAAGTAGAAGGCAAAAACTCACACCTTTGAGTAGTTCCTCCTTGAAGTGTCACATGGATATGAATTGATAGCGTGAAGGTGTATTGCTTAGCTTTAGCCACTGTCAATGCAACATGCTAATTTGCCATTGCATGCATTGTTGCAGACTACACACAAGGGGCTGCTGTTATTTTGGATCTGCCTTTGTTTGGTCACTATAGCAATATCAAATTGCTCTTCGGGTGTGGACTTGGAGATGCTGTCTATGAACAGAAGGAAAAGCTAAAGGTGTGTGTTACAGCAAGGAGCCACCGCGGAAACACTTCGTTCAATTGTGAGGGGAGTCATGTTGTACTTTGATGATGAGCCCCGTAATGCCAGTGAGCAGCATCCTGTGCCACAGACCAACATTCTTACAGTGCTGTCTATACTGTTTACCGTGAGAGGAGCGTAAAGTCTGTATTTCTGGCAACTGGACATCAGAGTACCCGGGTACGGTAGGCTGTGCCCAGACAATAATGCGGGCACGCAACACTTTGTTTTATTAGCAAAACACATATCTGTTCTCGGTAGGCCGACTATTTATAGACAATAAGACTTGCTGCCTCTGCACTGTCAAATTGTCACGTACAGTTTAAATCATAGAGGGACAGCAACACATGTTTGCATTGACTGTTGCTTTTCAAGATTTCCATGACTGTGTTGCAGAGCTGTGTGGTTTGCATTCACACTGTTATCATCTGCATTATCTGTGAGGCTTCAGCTAACAAGGGTATTCAGGGGGGGTAATGTGTTTTGTCTATGTTTAGGTAGGTAACTTGGAAGCTCTTGTGATGCGCCACTGGTAAGTCGTGTTCGCACGCACACACACACACACACACACACACACACACACGCACACATACACGCACACGCACACGCACAAACACCCAATTACTGCTACACAGAGGGATTAGCAGGTAGTAGGCAACAGAATAGATTGTTCAATTATTTAAATTGTATGCATGGTTCTTATTGTTTGTTTTGGTAAAGTTAAACAATCATTTATCAACCCAACTGCCTAGAGTCCTTTTCCTGTTGCCTGGTTTTGCTGCATACTGGGGAGCCCACCCTGTACACGACTTAAAATGAAGCATAAGTCGCAATGTGAATTTCACTGTGCTACAATGCGGACTAGCGTGCCTGTGCAACCACCACCTGCCCCATCAAGTGCATCTGCGTGCTCTTCATCCTCTGGAACTGTGGGGACAGCAGTCACACATGGTTTTTCACACTGAACTTCCACTCCTTTACCCGCAACAGGGAGTGTGATTGGCAGGTCATCACTTGTTTTGGAAGTGGAAACAGAAGGTATTGTTGAGCTGTCAGACATCGAGAGAACCATCATTGGATGCAGGCTACATTATATCCACGCCTGCACCTTCGTCACAGATTGGCTGGACAACCTGCAGTTAATAATTGCATTCCAGAAATGGAAAGGAGTGTAGAATGCACATGTGTTGTACCTTGCTTGGCAGCAAAGGAACACTAACTTAGTATTCCAGACAATTTTAGGATGGCAGAAAAAGAGTCAGCTCTTTGGGCAAATTAAATAGCGTGGCAAAAGTGGACAGATGGGTACAGGGGCCGTGTTCTGTGGGTACCAGGACAGTAAAAGAAGCCTCACTTTCTATCCCTCCTAATGATCAAATGCAGCAAGGAATTCCCTGAGTTTGCTATAAAATTAGCATAGCTAAATGTGCATGAGGGTAGAATGCAGAGGTGCTTGAGATTGCTTGGCACAAGTGGCACAATAAAGGAGTCCAACAGCCAGTTCTATGATGCCACTAAATGGCAGTATTTTTTGCTATCATTATAGCTTATTAAAAACAGAGCAGGAGGGTGTCCTGCACAGGTGCTGCACATAGATTTGCACCAGTGGGGCACTAATGGAGTACAACAGCCACTTCTTGTATGCCACTAAGTTTACTCAATTTTTGGTATTATAATGTCTTAGTAAGTAACAATGAATTTGAGTGTGCAATGCAGGCAGAGGTGCTGCAAATATCTTTGCACTAGTGGGACTATACAGAAGTCCAATAGCCACGTTTAGGATGCCACTAAGTTTCCTCAGTGTTTGCTAGTATAATGGCTTAGTAACAATGAGTTTGAGTGTGCAATGCAGGCAGACGTGCTGCAAATATCTGTGCACTACTGGGACTATACAGAAGTCCAACAGCCACGTTTAGGATGCCACTAGGTTCACTGAGTGTTTGCTAGTATAATGGCTTAGTAACAATGAGTTTGAGTGTGCAATGCAGGCAGACGTGCTGCAAATATCTGTGCACTACTGGGACTACACAGAAGTCCAATAGCCACGTTTAGGATGCCACTAGGTTCACTGAGTGTTTGCTAGTATAATGGCTTAGTTATAATGAGTTTGAGTGTGCAATGCAGGCAGACGTGCTGCAAATATCTTTGCACTAGTGGGACTATACAGAAGTCCAACAGCCACGTTTAGGATGCCACTAAGTTCACTCAGTGTTTGCTAGTATAATGGCTTAGTAACAATGAGTTTGAGTGTGCAATGCAGGCAGACGTGCTGCAAATATCTTTGCACTAGTGGGACAATACAGAAGTCCAACAGCCACGTTTAGGATGCCACTAAGTTCACTCAGTGTTTGCTAGTATAATGGCTTAGTTATAATGAGTTGGAGTGTGCAGAGGACAGGAGGGTACAGTGCCAGGGTTGTGGGGCTCTGGGTAGAGGAATGGAAGCCTGCCTTTCTATTCCCTCCTAATAGGGAAATGCAGCGAGGAAATCCCTGATCTTAGCTACACAGACGCTGTCTCTGTTTTCAGGACCTGTCACCTATGGCTCTGACCCTGCCGGTATGAGCCCTTAAAAGGACTGATAGAAAGTGCTCTCCCTAAGCTGTCCAGCGCTGTATATGGAGCGCATACAGCAGTATCGGCGATAGGACTCAGGACGGAGCTGCGCCAGTGATGTCTGACACCAAGGACGCAGAAGGCAGATAATGGCATGCTGGAGGAAAATGTCCGGTTTTATAATGCAGGGACATGTGACATGGACATCCTATCACACATGCCGTTGCTTCTCTGGCTAAAAGTCCACTTAGCTGTGTGTGTGTCTGGGATTGGCTGACATGCTGGCCCTCCCCACTACACGCGTGCGCTTAGGGAAGGAAGACAAGGAAAAAAAAAAAAATGGCGATCGCCATTATCCATACAGCAGTGATCTGAATGCGCTGTTCCCGCACACTATACACTGAAATTTCATAATAGTGTGAGTCACAGAGTGACTTACACTATTTCAGCGGAAAGCCAGCTAGGAATTAGCTGTTTTTTTTGCTGCTAGAACCGTTCTCGAACGTATCTAGAACTATCGAGCTTTTGCAAAAAAGCTCAAGTTCTAGTTCGATCTAGAACAGCCCCCAAAATCACTCGAGCCGCGAACTGGAGAACCACGAACCTAGAACCGCGCTCAACTCTACTCTCTACACATAACCAGTTCTACTGACGAAGGTGTCATTGTTTGGACCGAAACATCTTGCTGCTATTGAACGATCAATAAAAGTTATTTTCAGTTGCTCATATGGGAGTGCTTAGTCTTCGCATATTGATAGCTATAGGAGTCATCACATAACCCTGAGCTACCATGGCAACCATATGCTCCTCATGATCATATCACAGGGCTTCCGATGGCGGCGGGTAAGTGCGCGTTACCCACTGTGGGCATTTAAATTGTGCTGTCACATTTTGATTGCGGATCCACCTGCACCTGCAAGACACACATGTCAGCTGTTCAAATCAGCTGACATGTGCAGGAATCTCCACCGGCTCACCACCGCAGCAGCCAGAGGTGATTACCTCTTGATGATTTAGGACATAACAGTTGTTAAGGGGTTAAAATAGATGTAGCATATCCTTAGCAGTTTCCAAAATCTTAGCTGAAACAAATTTTGCAGTGTCAGTTTTGGAACAAATCAAGCCAGACATGTCACTCAAACAAGGATCACCAAGCTTGGGCTTGCCTAATTAACACACATCATAGAAAGAGAGAAATCACCGGAGAAGGACATTATGGTCAGAAAAATAGACAAAACAAGGCGAAGAGGTAGACCAGCAACCCAATGGATGATACTATCAAGATAACATCAGAGAAGACCCTGGTGGACCTATCTAGGCTTGCACAAGATCGATCTTCCTACAAGAGTGTTCATCTATCAAGTTGCCATGGCTAGGGATTGACCTGAAGGCCATTAAAAGAAAGAAAAGATCAACATCTGCAATGCTTTGTTAGAAGGAAAGTATTTTCTTAGGAAGTAAAACAGTTTTGTCTGTTTTTCTCTTGAGACTCATTTCCATTTTATTTTAATAGAGCTAGCAATACAAATGATTGATGTTTCCAATTGAATTGTCATGACTTTTTGCAAAAATATATATCAATTGTCAACATAGAATTAACTTCTATATAAAATGTCTCTTTGGTATTAATAGAATATGATGACAAAATGATAGTTGATCATCAGATTCCCAGAAGCAAACTGAACTTTGACAACCAACATGGTGGCTTTTCCTCTTGTCACTGGAAAAAAAAGCTGTCTCAACACAACAAAAGGATACCAATACATCTGTAAGTAACAAGGTTATAGTAATCTGCCACACACATTTTTTTTGTAAAACTGTTTAACAATTGTATGTCTTACCATGTTTTCTTATGTAAGTAAGCACTTTGCAACTATCTGTCAATGTACACCAAACAAACCTATATCCATGACTTATTCCTTCAAAACTATCTCAATCTGCTAGTATTCACAGAAATATGGTATCAACAGTATGAAACTGTAAAGCAGCGGTTCTAGAGGCGTTAAGGGAGTGGTATGATGATTCTAGCACTCACAAATGGGTGCTTGTGGAGAAATTCTTCGCCCCGTGTGGGATTTTGAGATTTCTACTGGAGGCGCGAGTACTTAGTTCCTTTGCCCCCTCTCTTCCCCTGCAGACAATGAAAGTGGCATTTTCTTACTGGTCTGATCTGGTCTCTACTCATCAGGTGATTAAATTTGAGTCTCTCTCTATTAGAGCCTTGGAGCTTCATGTGGATGGCCTCACGTTAGGCCATTGGGTGAGGAATGGTATTATGGTCATGAAAGATATTCTCTTAATTCAGGAGTTGAAACCTTTCTCTGTCCTAATGGATGAAGTGGCCTTCACATAAATAACTTCTACCAGTATCTGCAAATTCAGCATTTTTTAAATTCATTTGTCCTGCCATAATGCTGTTTGCTCGCCAATACAGCGTTTTTTTAGTTCCTCCTACTCTCAAAAACACGGCCTCTCGGTAGTATATAAAGTGTTTAATTCCCCCGGTAATGGTCCTAAACAAGCATATATGAGGCGCTGGGAAGGAACTCTTGCTTTCTCCTCACCCCCAGACCAATGGTGGTCCGCTTCTCGCGACCTGCAGAAATATCCTCCTGTATCAATCATCTTGAGCAGCTTAAGAAAGTTCACTTTGACTGGTACTACACCCCGCTGAAGATTTCCAATTTCCGTGGTTCTCATCACCAATCCTGCTGGAAGGGCTGCTCGGGTGTTGGTTCCCTAGGGCACGTGTGGTGGGATTGCCTGCTCATCCGGTCTTTTTGGGAAGAAGTGTCTAACATTATTACCTCAGTTACAGGCCTGGCTGGAAGTTTGAGCGGTCCGCTAGCGGTTTTGGGGATCGGTTTACATATATTCCCTGGCGATTTGAGACCAATTGTATCACACATTCTAATAGCAGCACGTATGTGTTTGGCAGACCACTGGAGAGAAATCACTATCCCCTCTAAATTGGAAATTATCCAAAAAAATCAATAAACATTACCAATTCGAGCTCCTTCTGACCTCATATCTGTTTACCAAAAATAAAATAAGGAATCGTTGGTCCCCCTGGGTGGTGTCCAAATTCTCGTCCTTCCAGTCCGGATTGGTGGACCTGTTATCTTATTACCCATCATCCCTACCCTTGCTTCATATGTTGCAAATTGTATGCCCTAACCCTACTATGCAGAATTTTCAGCTGTTATCTGTTTTACTTTAAATTTATTGTCCTGCTGTTATAGGAAAAAATTTTCAACTGTCCGCATGTTTGTTGCGGTGTATAACCTGTATTATGTAAAATCTTAATAAAAATGTATTGAAATAAAAAAACAGTATGAAAATGCTTTTTTGCAGCTTTGTTTTACCGTTTTCTACACTTTTCTTATGTTCTCACACCTGAAAATATACAGCAGAAAGGAGCATGAATATTTCATATTTCCACAATACACTTCCCAGGTCATTCCCCCAGTCAGTAACCTTACTCACAATCACTATTTTGATATTTGCCCCATTAGACTCGTTCCTGCATCATTTTGGTGTCTTGATCTTCTATTTCCTGTCTGGTGAAATGCCAACTTTCACTATGGGTTACTTTAACAATCCAATGTCCCAAGCTGCTTCTCAGTTTGCCCCTCTGACCTCCACGTTAGATCCTTTGAAACCAACTTTCCTATATGAAGCCAGGCATATACTTGATCTGGCCCTGTTCAAATTTTGACTTTATTTATTTTTCTCTACCACTCTGACCATAACCTTTTTTAGGTTTGCTATAAAAAAAACTCGGCTATTTCACAACACTCCTACCATACTAGCAAAAATCTAGGATGTACAATACAAAATTATATTGTGCCACCATGTTAGGCAGAAGAATCGATGTACAGTGGCATGCAAATGTTTACGTATGGTTATTGTGAACAGTTAAGCAAGTTATCCCTCTAAAAGGTTAACAATGACACATTTCCTTTCTATTTTAGGCAAAAATATATCTGTATTTTAATCTTTTACATTTTTAAAGTAACAACAAAAGGAAAATTGGTGGATGCAAAAGTTTAGGCACACTCTATGGTTAGTACCTTGTAGCACCCACTTTGACAAGTATCACTACTTGTAAATGCTTTTTGTAGCCAGTTCTTGTTTGAGGGATTTTCATCCATTCATCCTTTTAAAAGTCTTTCAGTTCTGGGAGATTCCTGGGCATTGCTCTTTTGAAGTCTAGCCACAAATTTTCAATGACGTTCAGATCAGGGTAGTGTGAGGATCATTGTAAAACCTTCAGCTTGCACCTTATGAGTTAATCTATTGTGGATTTTGACTTGTGTTTAGGATCATTATCCATTGGTAGAAGCCATCCTCTTTTCAACTTCACCTTTTTTACAGATGGTGTTATGTTTGCATCAAGAATTATTTTGAACTTTAAAAGAATTCATTATCTCTCTACCCATGAAATGTTCCAAATGGCATTGGCTGCAACACAACCTCAAAGCATGATTGATCCACCCCCATGCTTAATGGTTGGCAAGATGTTCTTTTCCTGAAATTCTGTGCCCTTTCTCCAAATGTATCCTTTCATTGTGGCCAAAGAATTCTCTTTTAACCTCATCGGTCCACAGGACTTGTTTCGAATATGCATCAGGCTTGTTTAGATGTTCCTTTGCATACTTCTGACACTGGATTTTATGGTAAGGATGCAGGAGAGGTTTTCTTATGATGACTCTTACATGAAGGCCATATTAGTGCAGGTGTCTTTGAACAGTACTACAATGCACCACAACTATAGTTTGCTAAATGTTCCTGAACGTCTTTTGCAGTAAAGAAGGGATTCTGATTTGCTTCTCTAGCAATCCTACAAGCAGCCGTCACAGAAATTTTGCTTGGTCTTCTAGACCTTATCTTTACCTCCACTGTTCCTTTTAACTGCCATTTCTTCATGACATTACAAAACTGAGGAAAGGGCATCTTGAAAACACTTTGCTTTTATCTTTTTGTAGCCTTCTCCTGCTTTGTGAGCCTCCCCCATTTTCATTTTCACATGGGTAAGCAGCTGATTAGAAGAACCATGGCTGCTGTTTTTTGGCACAAGGTTAGAGGATGCTGGGTTTTTATGAAGCTGTGAAATTTGCATTGCCTGGCCATTTGTAATGATGATAGTGAACAAGCCATAACCCTAACAAGCTAATTAAGGGTTGAAACCTTGGTCAAAGTTATCTAAGCTCACAAGTCTCTAAGAGTGCCTAAACGTCTACATCTAACAGAGAGAGATAGCGGAGATGGGTTTTTAAAAACCGCGCCAGAGATCCCAGATGTAAACTTGATCAATGTACACTTTATTTCGGCATAGGTCTACGCGTTTCAGGGGTCTCAGCCCCCTTCCTCAGGACCAGCAAGCACAAGATACATCAAATCTGCAGAGTCACATGCATACAGACAGTATATACCCAGTGAAACATCAAAGAACCGCCCTCAAAAAGAAAAAAAAATCGGCGGGAAAAACTTCAATCCCTGCAAGGAGTGACCTGGTCCAATGAAAAAACAAAAGACAATGAATTGTATCAACAGCAACAGTCTTTTCGTTAATAAAATGACCAATGTAAATCAAAAATAAAAACAATTAACATAAAACATGAATGTATCACCGATGAATAAAAAATGTATAACCATACATATATATGTGTTTAATTGTGTCCCAGACCATATTAGAATACCCCCCATCGCTAATCAGGAAAGCATATCAGGTGAACAAGGATCTGAGCCAGGTAGAGTTGACTACACGGATTGTTGCTTCTGGAATAAAAAATGGTCCCAATTCTGGGAATGAATTTTCCTCTCATTTCCTTACCACTTATAGTAGGGACGGTGATTTTATTAAAAACATCATCCAAAGACATTGGAATGTTCTTCGGAATGATCCATACCTGAGGGGAGTTCTGCCTACTACTCCTGGGATCATTTATCGGAGAGCGCCCACATTAAAAAACATGTTAGCCCCAAGCAGGTTAAAAGAGGAACTTCCTACCACCATGTCCTATAAACCTATAGGGGTATACAGATGTGGTATAAAAAAGTGTTTATGTTGTAATGACATACAACATGGGAGGATACATTTCGGCCTCAATCCAGGAGGGGTGGAATTTAACATTAAAAGTCACCTTACCTGTCAGACAGATCATGTTGTTTATCTAATAGAATGCGAGTGTGACAAGAGATATGTGGGCAGGACGATACAGCCGCTTCACAATCGTATCAACTCACATAGACACAACATTAAGATTGGGTTCATGTTGCATGGTCTATCTAGGCATATTAATCTGCAACATAAAAAGGCTACCAGGATTAAAGTGACCCCTATAGAGCATATTCCTCCATATGTCCATAACCGAATGGAGGTTCTAAACAGAAAAGAAACTTTTTGGATATATAAGCTTGATACTCTCAAACCAAGGGGTCTCAACGAAATCACGGATATATTTCATGAGTAATCTAGGTATTTTTATTCTAAATTATATTACTGAAAATTTTAATATTTTATTATTGGTCTTATTGTTTTGACTGTTCTTATTGAGTTTTTACTATTGATGTACCTTTTATCTATATTTGCTTGATCACCGTCCATGCTATGTTATTGTCTTTTTCATTACTTAGGGGATATGTACACATATTTTATCCATATATCTAAATTATTAATTATTATTATTGGTTATTTTTATTAATGTCATGGAGGATCAGAGGCAGTTTCGTTGCCCTGATTGATTATATTGTGGTAGATTTTTTCCTTATGTTTTTATAATTGTTTTATCTATATATCTAAATTGGTTTTTTATCTTGGTCAGAGTCTAGTATTTTTATCCAGATGGATAGTGATTCCTTCGATAGACCCCTTGCCGATTTTTTAGCAATTTTATTTTGACGGGATCTGTTGTCAGGTCCGTCAGATATAGATATATATGTGTAGTTTTGCACTGTATCTTAAATCTTAATTCTTTTCCCTTATTAGGATTCCTTTTCTTTCCAATTCCTTCTCTTCTCATTTTCTCTTTACGCTTTGAACTCTGCTCACCCTAAGCTCTAGTTTATTGGTTCATTCATTGCACCGGCTTCTTGCCTTTGATCGAACGCATTCGCACTTTGGTTTTTCCCACGCTTCTGAACTCTCGTCACCCCTATCGTGCCTGTGATTATACGCATGCGCACCTGGTTTTTTTCCCACGCTCCTGAACTCCAATCACCCCTACCTTTTCCTGTTGCACCCGATTCCTTTTACGGATTATTATATTCACTACACAGTTCTAATAGTAACACCATGAGTTCTTCACTCTGATATATACACTTTTCTTCGGCTCAATACATTTGGCCGTTGCAACCTGTTGTTTCATTTTAACCCCTGTATATATGGGTTTACTACACTTATAGGTGTTTTAACAGATAATTTGTAGGGTACATATATGCATATATGCCTTTTGGTTTTATGTATTGCACTCATTTTTGCGCTCACTATTTAATCATTCCATGGGATATATATGTTGTTTTTCCATTACACCATCATCTATTCTGTATATAATTAATATTGGGATAGATCTTCTCATTTTTTACATTTTTTTAGTAGTTTCCTTTTTCTATGGTTTCTTCACTTTCCTTAGATCATGAACTTTTACCGCACGACGTTCTGGCTGTGTGGTCTAACTGCTTCACATTCCTTGGTCCTCATGAAGATTGATGGCCATAATTAGGTGTGGGTTCTATACCCTCTCACTGCGGTGTGAATTCTAATATGGTCTGGGACACAATTAAACACATATATATGTATGGTTATACATTTTTTATTCATCGGTGATACATTCATGTTTTATGTTAATTGTTTTTATTTTTGATTTACATTGGTCATTTTATTAACGAAAAGACTGTTGCTGTTGATACAATTCATTGTCTTTTGTTTTTTCATTGGACCAGGTCACTCCTTGCAGGGATTGAAGTTTTTTCCCGCCGATTTTTTTCTTTTTGAGGGCGGTTCTTTGATGTTTCACTGGGTATATACTGTCTGTATGCATGTGACTCTGCAGATTTGATGTATCTTGTGCTTGCTGGTCCTGAGGAAGGGGGCTGAGACCCCTGAAACGCGTAGACCTATGCCGAAATAAAGTGTACATTGATCAAGTTTACATCTGGGATCTCTGGCGCGGTTTTTAAAAACCCATCTCCGCTATCTCTCTCTGTTATCTGCCAATCGGGTTACTGCTGCCGTTGATCTATATATGTGGTTACAGGAGTTGTGCCTTTCACAACTCTAATAGGTGAGTAGGATTACTCTTCACTATACCCCCTGTTTATCAGGGTAAGACCCTATGCGCTTTTTTTCCACAGGTTTCTTGCCTTTAAACGTCTACATCGGCCCATTTTCCTTTATGTAATTTTTAAAATGCAAAAGATGAAAATATTTTTTTCTATTTTTTGGCTTAAATACAAAGTAAATGTGTCATCTTTAATTTTATGTATTTTAGAGATTATTTCACATGCAACTTGCTTAAAGGGAATGTATCGTCAGAAAAAAAAATAAATAAATACCTGAAAAAATGTAAAGTAATATTATTTTAATGTTTTGTTTAAATATTATTTTCTTTTGTTAATTGAGCAAAATGTAAAAGAAAAATTAAAAAGTTTAATATTTTCCACTGTTTCCAATGTTAAACACTAGGGGGAGCAGCTTCTGAAATCCTACAGAAATTCCACTGTAGGAAAAAGCTCACGTTACAGCTTGCAGTGAAGTGGGCGGAGTCTGCTCTCCTGTGTGTGATGGCACGCCTCCACCTCCCAATCTGAGTGTTTACAAAGGATAACCAGAAATGTTTAAAGTGTCACCAAGGACAGCAGGAGTATCACACAGGACAGGATTAGATACACGGCTCTGCAGACAGTATCACACAGGAGAGGATTAGACACACAACTCAGCAGTGGTGGTGACATGACTTGTAAGTATTAGTAAAAATATAAAACCTGGACCACACCAGGAATTGCATCCATGTCAACAATAAGTCACAGCTATTGGAACAATCAACTGCATGTATACATTCAGGTATTCCGTGTAAGGGAATAACACTGTCCCATATGTGGCAAAACTGCAGTACGTCCACCACATGTAAGGCTTAAACCGCATAAGAGCCACACATGATATATAGTTTACACCATTACAGTAGTATTCAAACAATAGCAGTTTACACAAACCAGCAATACAAGGTATGACAAGATTGCTCCACCTAAGGAGGTCCGGAAAATTTTACCCTCATATAATGTCACTCCTCTAGTTCAGGAGTCTAGCCCTTAATTGCCAAATACGGTACAACAAGTGTTATAAGGTATAATATACATGAAAGTCACATTGAACAATATTATGGCAATATTGAGGCAATTGGTTATGACCACCTGATAAACAGACCAGTAGTAAAGGACATTTGGAAAGGTTAAAGGACCTAAAGGGGTTCATGCACTTGCCCTAGTGGGTTGTCACTTCATGTGATAGATGGGGGGATCAGGGGTGGTGACCTTAGAAAGCGATTGGCACAATGTGAAACGAAATGGATTCTCACATTGAACACCATGACACCTATGGGCCTTAACGAAACTGTCAGTTATGCTCCATTTTTGTGAATTAACATGTGCTCCTTCCTACCCAGCTTACTTATGACATCCTCCGAGTGATCATTAGTACTCCACTGTAATTCTTGTTCGTGTTTTTATTATTGATTTTAATTTTATCTCTGGTCCTGTTGTTCTAATGCCGGTTTTTCTTATTTGGTTTTTTTCTTATTTGGATTTTTCCTTTGTTATAGGCAAAAACACTATATAATTATATGGATTTCCTAGAAAACTCCTTGTGCGGTACCACTTTAAATTGTGAAGCAAATGTACATCTCTATAGCATGTAATTTACCCGCCCCCGGCACTCATGTGCGCATGCCCGGGTCCTCTGCATCTCTCCGTGTTGTTGCCGCTGTCTGTTGCCTGCGCATGCGCGGGAGCTATGGCGACGCGTCCTCCGCTCCCGCGCATGCGCACACTGGTGTGACGGCGTCGCATCACGCGAGAGTTGCCTGACGGATCTGCGCATGCGCCATTACGTGATTTCCGGGTACGGAAATCGGCGCCACCATTTAAAAACCGGCACTCTTGGGACGTACACCATGGCACCCCTCCCCTGAAGAAGATAAAGAACGCTTCAATCGCTACGTACGTCGGGCAGCCTGGGGACCACGATCCTGGACCATCGGTGTGTATCTGCCGTTTATGTGTTGGACTCTTATCAGCAACTCGGGGTATGACTTCTGACATATTGAAGTGACAACCCACTAGGGCAAGTGCATGAACCCCTTTAGGTCCTTTAACCTTTCCAAATGTCCTTTACTACTGGTCTGTTTATCAGGTGGTCATAACCAATTGCCTCAATATTGCCATAATATTGTTCAATGTGACTTTCATGTATATTATACCTTATAACACTTGTTGTACCGTATTTGGCAATTAAGGGCTAGACTCCTGAACTAGAGGAGTGACATTATATGAGGGTAAAATTTTCCGGACCTCCTTAGGTGGAGCAATCTTGTCATACCTTGTATTGCTGGTTTGTGTAAACTGCTATTGTTTGAATACTACTGTAATGGTGTAAACTATATATCATGTGTGGCTCTTATGCGGTTTAAGCCTTACATGTGGTGGACGTACTGCAGTTTTGCCACATATGGGACAGTGTTATTCCCTTACACGGAATACCTGAATGTATACATGCAGTTGATTGTTCCAATAGCTGTGACTTATTGTTGACATGGATGCAATTCCTGGTGTGGTCCAGGTTTTATATTTTTACTAATACTTACAAGTCGTGTCACCACCATTGTGAATAAATATGTACACTTTGCACTTTAGAAACTCGTTTGTTCTCCTTGTTTATGCGTAATCATGAGTTTGTGCCACCCGTGTGGTCCTCAGACACTTGGGACCCCCGGGATTTTCTTGAGCATGGTTTTCTGGAATTTTGTTTACACAACTCAGCAGACAGTATCACCCAGGCTAGGATTAGATACACAGCTCAGCAGACAGTATCACCCAGGCTAGGATTAGATACACGGCTCAGCAGACAGTATCACACAGGCTAGGATTAGATACACAGCCGTGCAGACCGCATCACCCAGGACAGGATTAGATACACGGCCGTGCAGACCGCATCACCCAGGACAGGATTAGATACACGGCCGTGCAGACCGCATCACCCAGGATAGGATTAGATACACGGCCGTGCAGACCGCATCACCCAGGACAGGATTAGATACACGGCCGTGCACACAGCATCACCCAGGACAGGATTAGATACACGGCCGTGCACACAGCATCACCCAGGACAGGATTAGATACATGGCCGTGCAGACAGCATCACAGGATTAGATACATGGCCGTGCAGACCGCATCACAGGATTAGATACATGGCCGTGCAGACCGCATCACCCAGGACAGGATTAGATACACGGCCGTGCACACAGCATCACACAGGAGAGGATTAGATACACGGCCGTACACACAGCATCACCCAGGACAGGATTAGATACACAGATCAGCAGACAGTATCACCCAGGACAGGATTAGATACACAGTTCATCAGACAGCATCACCCAGGACAGGATTAGATACTGTCTGATGAGCTGTGTATCTAATCCTGTCCTGGGTGATGCTGTCTGCTGAGCTGTGTATCACCCAAGAGAGGATTAGATACACAGCTCAGCAGATAGTATCAAACAGGAGAGGATAATACACAGCTGTGCAGACAGCATCAGCGGCAGTACTCGCAGCAGTGGGGCACGGGCACACACATACACAGTAGCGGCGAGCAGAGCGGTGGCTGGGGAGAGCGGAGGGAGGAAGTGTCATTGGAGGCGGTAACGGCGGGGGGAGGGGCGGCGGTAGCAGTAACAGGGTCTGGGGAGAGCGGAGGGATGGGGTGTCAGCGGAGATGGTAACAGCGAGAGGGAGGGGCGGCACTAGCGGGGGCTGAGGAGAGCGAAGGGATGGGGTGTCAGTGGAGACGGGAACGGCGAGGGGGAGGGGCGGCACTAGCAGGGGCTGAGGAGAGCGAAGGGATGGGGTGTCAGCGGAGACGGGAACGGCGAGGGGGAGGGGTGGCACTAGCGGGGGCTGAGGAGAGCGAAGGGATGGGGTGTCAGCGGAGACGGAAACGGCGAGGGGCGGCACTAGCGGTAGCAGTATCGGGGGCTGGGGAGAGCGGAGGGAGGCGGTGTCATCGGTAACGGGGGCAGGGGAGGGGAGGCGGCCTGTACTCACACATCCCGGCGGTTGACAAGGGTGAAGTAGTGGAGCAAACAGGATACGCTGTGAGCTCCACGATGATGGCGCTGAACTCCTCCCTCTGCTGTGATCTGGACAGCCCAGGGAGCGCATCCAGGTCACAGCAGACGCCCACTGTAACGTTAAACATAGGGTCGGATAGCGACCACTATTCTCTATGCACAGGGGCTGCCATAAAGGAGTGTGTAACTGTCGTTACACACACAGCAAATCCAACATGGCCCCCAGTGCATACAGTAAAATTAGAATAACAGAAAAAGTAAATAAGCTACAATTTTCATTTTGTGTTAGAAATACTTGATTTCAGAATCACTATTTTTAATACAAAAATAAAAAAACGCGATACTGTCCCTTTAACTATCCACAATAACAGTAACTTTAACCAAGGGTGCCCAAACGTTTGCATGCCACTGTAAATCATTATGTTCCAAAAATGACAAAAGTATTCTAGGAGTGATATCTGTATTAGCTAACTAGAAAAATGATACTTACAAGCTTGCAGATCACAAAGACACCTTTGTCAGGCAGGCTTACAAATGATGTACTGAGACAAACACACAACATTTAAGAAATGTTACAACAGGACATTTATGTATGTGGAAGATGAGGTGATGCCTTTTAAAGAAGGGCCAGGGAAATCAGTCTAAGATTTTTTATTACAAGTGGCAAAGTGGTGCCATTGATGGCTTAGTGATCAGGAGTGAGTCTGGTACCAAGTCTTCGTAGAAAACCAAATATGTCAAGAGACTTCCTCCATTACAAATGTATGCCTTAAACCTACATCTCTGCCATTTGCCATGCACATTGGATTTGAAATGAAACCTCTACAACAGAATTCAAGTGCAGATTGTAACATTTAATTTGAAGGTTTGAACAAAAATATCTGATAGAAATTGTAGGAATTGTACACATTTCTTTACAAACACTCCACATTTTAGGAGGTCAAAAGTAATTGGACAAATAGACCAAACCCAAACAAAATATTTTTATTTTCAATATTTTGTTGCGAATCCTTTGGAGGCAATCACTGCCTTAAGTCTGAAACCCATGGACATCACCAAACGCTGGGTTTCCTCCTTCTTAATGCTTTGCCAGGCCTTTACAGCCACAGCCTTCAGGTCTTGCTTTTTTGTGGGTCTTTCCGTCTTAAGTCTGGATTTGAGCAAGTGAAATGCATGCTCAATTGGGTTAAGATCTGGTGATTGACTTGGCCATTGCAGAATGTTCCACTTTTTTGCACTCATGAACTCCTGGGTAGCTTTGGCTGTATGCTTGGGGTCATTGTCCATCTGTACTATGAAGCGCCGTCCGATCAACTTTGCGGCATTTGGCTGAATCTGGGCTGAAAGTATATCCCGGTACACTTCAGAATTCATCCGGCTACTCTTGTCTGCTGTTATATCATCAATAAACACAAGTGACCCAGTGCCATTGAAAGCCATGCATGCCCATGCCATCACGTTGCCTCCACCATGTGTTACAGAGGATGTGGTGTGCCTTGGATCATGTGCCGTTCCCTTTCTTCTCCAAACTTTTTTCTTCCCATCATTCTGGTACAGGTTGATCTTTGTCTCATCTGTCCATAGAATACTTTTCCAGAACTGAGCTGGCTTCATGAGGTGTTTTTCAGCAAATTTAACTCTGGCCTGTCTATTTTTGGAATTGATGAATGGTTTGCATCTAGATGTGAACCCTTTGTATTTACTTTCATGGAGTCTTCTCTTTACTGTTGACTTACAGACAGATACACCTACTTCACTGAGAGTGTTCTGGACTTCAGTTGATGTTGTGAATGGGTTCTTCTTCACCAAAGAAAGTATGCGGCGATCATCCACCACTGTTGTCATCCGTGGACGCCCAGGCCTTTTTGAGTTCCCAAGCTCACCAGTCAATTCCTTTTTTCTCAGAATGTACCCGACTGTTGATTTTGCTACTCCAATCATGTCTGCTATCTCTCTGATGGATTTTTTCTTTTTTTTCAGCCTCAGGATGTTCTGCTTCACCTCAATTGAGAGTTCCTTAGACCGCATGTTGTCTGGTCACAGCAACAGCTTCCAAATGCAAAACCACACACCTGTAATCAACCCCAGACCTTTTAACTACTTCATTGATTACAGGTTAACGAGGGAGACGCCTTCAGAGTTAATTGCAGCCTTTAGAGTCCCTTGTCCAATTACTTTTGGTCCCTTGAAAAAGAGGAGGCTATGCATTACAGAGCTATGATTCCTAAACCCTTTCTCCGATTTGGATGTGAAAACTCTCATATTGCAGCTGGGAGTGTGCACTTTCAGCCCATATTATATATATAATTGTATTTCTGAACATGTTTTTGTAAACAGCTAAAATAACAAAACTTGTGTCACTGTCCAAATATTTCTGGACCTAACTGTATATTCTATTGTAATACTTGTGTTGCTGAGAACAAAGTTGTTTTTTTTTAGCAAGCTTAAAAATTATTAAACCTGACAATCACGTGTTTTTCTCATTAGCTTGGCGACTGGCAGCCCGCTTACACTGCATGATTATTGTTCTCAATAACCAAGCAGTATAAATGCACCTTTAGCTTGGGAATTGTCTTAGCAATCATTTGTCCTACTGCAAACTTGGCAACCAAGGTACCTGCTTATCATAGGTATATCTAGTAATGAGCGGACACCTGTGCATTGCTCATATGACCATTAGAACACAGTATCCAATGAAGCAAGCAATTAAAATTGGTAATGATTAACTGCAAGAATTGATCTTGAAAGACACAAGGAATGTACAGAAAACAAAACACAATATTGTACAGAATAACAGTTCACAATATAAAAAAAAAAATATACAGTGCCTTAAAAAAATTCAATATAATATTTAGAAAATCAGGTATCCTTTCCTTTACACTTCACAAATCCTTATTACTGTTTTTTTTTGGATTATAAGATGCACATTTCCTCTGAAAAATTTGGGAGGAAAATGAGGGGTGCATCTTATAATTCGAATGTAGTTTACCGGTAGGTGAAGAATGGGTGCTGTGCTGGATGAGGGGCGCTGTTCTGGCTGCGGTGGGGACTGTGCTGGTTGTGGTGAGGGCTGTGTGGAGCAGGGCGGTGGGGCAGGTGACTTGCTCCGTCGGCAGTGTGGGCTTCAAATAATGTCGACCAGAGTCGACACGTGCTCAGATGGAGCTCTCGGCTGAATATCTCATCTGCGCACGCGTCGCTTCCAGCCCAATGATTTCCCAGCAGCAGACTTAAGGACATTAGCACCCGGAGGTGGTATGTGCGCAGATGAGATCTCGGCTTGTCATTGATCCGAGAGCTCAATCTGTGCACTTGCCACCTCCAGGCGTCATTTCTTTAAAGCCTGCATCGCCGACAGAGCATCTGTGAAACCTGCCGCACCACCCTGCTGCACAGCGCCTGCAGCCAGTACAGCCCCCACCGCAGCCAACACAGCCCCCACCACAGTGCCTGCAGCATGGCCCTACTCCAACACTGCCCTTTCCTCCTGTGACCCCACTCCACCACCGCTGCCGCCCCCCTCCAGTAAGACACCACCAGAGTATAAGACAGACCTTTTTTCTACCTTTTTTTATCTCTAAATTTGGGGTGCATCTTATAATCTGGTGCATCTTATTAAATGAAAAATACGGTACATTGTGTTGGTATATTACATGTTAAAAAAAAAGGTTTTGGTACCATGTTAGCCAGTTGAAACTGGCTAACACGGTACCAAAACCTTTTTCTTTTAACTAAAAATGGAGGATACCAGAATGTACCGCAGAACTTTGAAATTTCAACAGGTATATTACATAAAACCCCAACATAATACATTTACGTTTTTAGGTCTGATGTGAAAAAATGTGGAAAATTCACAGGGTATGAATACTTTTTCAAGGCATTGTACATCATATCATCATGAAACTGGCACATCACCTTTACAAGTAATTGCGATCACACTAGGGTTGAGGATCCTCATTATACCAGCATCTTTTTTGCTTACGCATACAATTTCTGACATGTCTGCGGACTATAACTCACTGTTCTCATGCATGATGGTGTTTACACAGAGCATGTTGACATGAAAGATAATCTTGATACTATATCTATTTAAAAAAAATCTCAAATACACACATCTGTATATATATACATATATCATCCAAACATAATACAGTGCTATCTACAGTGTACTGTTATTAGGAAACAACAGAAAAAAAACTTGTATGTTTGATGTGTTTAATTTTTCTTTTTTTTATCCAACTTTCTCATCCTCCACAATAATTGGTTGTACTATCAAAGTATGACAGATGCAGAAATAGGCAGACAATTCCCCCCAGACCATCGCTGCTGAGAGAGACAAGAATTTAAATAGATGGAAAGAATATTCACATTCCATGAAATGTATTTTTATTTTGAATATGTGTTTTTCTTACAGTAAATAAATATTGGTATGTTACACTGTCTAGATTATAATGTGATAGCATGGGAACTTTTTTAGTAAAAAAATATTATTTTGTTTACAGAGGTGTACAGATTAGATGTGCAAAAGATTAAAGGGAACCTGTCACCAGTTTTATGGCCTATAAGCTGCGGCCACCAGGAGTGGGCTCTTATATACAGCATTCTAACATGCTGTATAGAAGAACACAGGCCGCTGTGAGAACACAAAAAACACTTTATAATACTCACCTAAACCGGTCGCTGCGGTGCTGGTTGGCTCGGTGGGCGGCGCTGTTCTCCAGGACCGGCGCCTCCTCTCTCGGCCATCTTGCTCCTCCGTTTTCTGAAGCCTGTGTGCATGACACATCCTACGTCATACATACAGGCCAGAATTGAGGTCCTGCACAGGCGCACTACAATACTTTGATCTGCCCTGAGCAGGACAGATCAAAGTGCGCCTGCGCAGGACCTCAGTGCCGGCGAGTGTGTATGACATGGATGCGTCATGCACACAGGCTTCAGAAGACGGAGGTGCAAGATGGCCAAGAGAGGAGGCGCCGGTCCTGGAGAACAGCACCGCCCACCGAGCCAACCAACACTGCAGCGACCGGTTTAGGTGAGTATTATAAAGTGTTTTTTTTATGTTCTTACAGCGGCCTGCATTCTTCTATACAGCATGTTAGAATGCTGTATATAAGAGCCCACTTGCTGGTGGCCGCAGCTTATAGGTCATAAAACTGGTGACAGGTTCCCTTTAATAATTGTTGAAACAGGGTTAATGCTCTGAAAGCCTTAAAGGGAGTCTATAACCCCAAAATGTATTTTACACAATCAAATTTTCTGATTGACAGCGCTTGCTTCCAAGTGCAAGCACTTCCTAAAGTCAGCTGGCGATGGCCTGTGACCAGTCACAATTTCTTCCATGGCTTCTTTCTGCTGACACTACTTACTACGTTAATACACACTACAGAGCGGAACTAAAGGAGAAAATGCGTCCAGCCACTGTGCGTGCATGCGCTGGGAATAGGCAGTTTCAATGCGCATGTTCACACAAGCTGAATTTTGGCAGCACTCGTGAAGCAAGCGGTATCAATCGGAAGCCCATAACATGCAATATGAGGGGGCATAATAATTTACCAAACATTAGTCATGCCAAAGATGTATCCTTCAAACCCCATCATTAGCATTCGAATTAAAAGTTATTTTCTCAGGCACTATACCAGTAACAGGTACAGCGCTATTATGATATTTATATATGTAAAATTCTACCTACAGTCATGGCCAAAAGTTTTGAGAATGCTACAAATATTAATTTTTACAAAGTGTACTGCTTAATAGAGTTGAGCGCGGTTCGTGGTTCGTGGTTCTCCAGTTCTAGGCTCGAGTGATTTTGGGGCATGTTCTAGATCGAACTAGAACTCGAGCTTTTTGCAAAAGCTCGATAGTTCTAGAAACGTTCGAGAACGGTTCTAGCAGCCAAAAAACAGCTAAATCCTAGCTTGGTTTCTGCTGTAATAGTGTAAGTCACTCTGTGAATCAAACTATTATCACATTTCAGTGTATAGTGTGCGTGAACAGCGCCTTCAGATCACTGCTGTTTCTATAATGGCGATCGCCATTTTTTTTTTTTTTTTTCTTGTCTTCCTTCCCTAAGCGCGCGCGTCTTGTGGGGCTGGCCAGCATGTCAGCCAATCACAGACACACACACACCTAAGTGGACTTTGAGGCAGAGAAGCAACGGCATGTGTGATAGGATCTGCATGTCACATGTCCCTGCATTATAAAACCGGACATTTTCTTCACGATCGCCATTATCTGCCTTCTGCGTCTTTGGTGTCAGACATCAGTGTCGCAGCTCCGTCCTCCTGAGTCCTATAGCCGATATAGCTGTATGCGCTGCATACACAGCGTTAGACAGCTTAGGGAGAGCACATTCTAGCAGTCCTTTTAAGGGCTCGTACCGGCAGGGTCAGAGAGCCATAGGTGACAGGTCCTGCAAACAGCAACAGCGTCTGTGTAGCCCAGGTCAGGGATTTCCTCCCTGCATTTCACCATTAGGAGGGAATAGAAAGGCAGGCTTCCATTCCTCTACCCAGAGCACCACAATCCTGCCACTGTACCCTCTTGTCCTCTGCACACTCCAACTCATTCTAAGTAAGCCATTATACTAGCAAACACTCAGTGTACCTAGTGGCATCCTATACGTGGCTATTGGACTTTGCTATAGTCCCACTAGTGCCAAGACATTTGCAGAGCGCATCTGCCTGCGTTGCACACTCCAACTAATTATAACGAAGCCATTATACTAGCAAACACTCAGTGTACCTAGTGGCATCCTATACGTGGCTATTGGACTTTGCTATAGTCCCACTAGTGCCAAGACATTTGCAGAGCGCATCTGCCTGCGTTGCACACTCCAACAAATTATAACGAAGCCATTATACTAGCAAACACTCAGTGTACCTAGTGGCATCCTATACGTGGCTATTGGACTTTGCTATAGTCCCACTAGTGCCAAGACATTTGCAGAGCGCATCTGCCTGCGTTGCACACTCCAACTCATTATAACTAAGCCATTATACTAGCAAACACTCAGTGTACCTAGTGGCATCCTATACGTGGCTATTGGACTTTGCTATAGTCCCACTAGTGCCAAGACATTTGCAGAGCGCATCTGCCTGCGTTGCACACTCCAACGCATTATAACTAAGCCATTATACTAGCAAACACTCACTGTACCTAGTTGTATCCTAAACGTGGCTATTGTACTTTTGTCAATTCACAGTATTGGAACGTTATTTGCAGCACGTCTGCCTGCATTGCACACTCTAACTTTTTTAAACTCAGCCATTATACTAGCAAACACTCACTGTACCTAGTGGCATCCTAAACGTGGCTATTGTACTTTTGTCAATTCACAGTATTGGAACGTTATTTGCAGCACGTCTGCCTGCATTGCACACTCTAACTTTTTTAAACTCAGCCATTATACTAGCAAACAGTCAGTGTACCTAGTGGCATCCTAAACGTGGCTATTGTACTTTTGTCAATTCACAGTATTGGAACGTTATTTGCAGCACGTCTGCCTGCATTGCACACTCTAACTTTTTTAAACTCAGCCATTATACTACCAAACAGTCAGTGTACCTAGTGGCATCCTAAACGTGGCTATTGTACTTTTGTCAATTCACAGTATTGGAACGTTATTTGCAGCACGTCTGCCTGCATTGCACACTCTAACTTTTTTAAACTCAGCCATTATACTAGCAAACAGTCAGTGTACCTAGTGGCATCCTATACGTGGCTATTGGACTTTGCTATAGTCCCACTAGTGCAAAGACATTTGCATAGCACGTCTGCCTGCATTGCACACTACAACTTTTTTAAACTAAGCAATTTTACTAGCAAACACTCACTGTACCTAGTTGTATCCTAAACGTGGCTATTGTACTTTTGTCAATTCACACTACTGCAAATCTATGTGCAGCACCTCTGCATGACAACCTCGTGCTCTGTTTTTAATAAGCTATAATGATAGCACAAAATGCTGCCATTTAGTGGCATCATAGAACTGGCTGTTGTATTCCATTAGTGCCCCACTGGTGACAAGCTATTTCTAGCACCTCTACATCACACCCTCATGCACATTTTGCTACGCTAATGTTATAGCAAACTCATGGAATTCATTGCTGCATTTCATAATTCGGAGGGATAGAAAGTCAGGCTTCCTTTAGCTTTTCCTTCTGTTCATAGACAGCATCTCCAAGACAAATTTCCCCTCCACGTCTAAGTGTGGAGAGGCAGCTAGTGCGCATGCGTGTGCCGATGTACCCCAGCTGCAGCATAATTACAGTGTTTCGCCTAGTGAGTATGCTCAGCCTGACTGTGCCATTCCTGACGCTAAGTTTTCATTTCGGGATACAGCGCATGCTCCCACACTAAGTGTGAAAAGCCTCTTTGCACAGGTGCTTGCATTCCGTGCCGGGTCTAAGTCCTGTTTTGGGCATAGACACCATGCTAAAGCTGATAGTCTTTTTTCAGAGACTGTATTTCATGCTACTGAGCATGCTCAGGCACTTCCTGCATCAGAGACTAGGTCCGGTAATGAACTCTTTGGCCCTGGCCCTGATGTGGGGGTCCCATATAGACCACAGGGCATCAGGTGTCCTCCCAAATGGCTTGCAGAGGCCCACACCTATGACTTGTCACCGCATTATTGATGCTCAGACGATGACTGGTGAGGTGTTTGGGTCATGGCAGCCATGAGGTCATCATTGAAGTTGCGTTTCCAAATAGGACGCTAGTTATGCCACTCATGACGTGTCACTCTACTTTTGTCTCCAGGAGGTGCATTGTGGTTCACCCTGGTTTGGGGCGGACCCAGGTTATAAAAGGGGCTGGAGCCAACAAGGAGGTACGCAGTCTTCTATTATGCTCCGAAAGAGCACACCTCCATGTGTTGAACCCATTGCGGCTTTAGGCCAGAGGTAGGCAGGGATCGGGTGGTGGATGCAGGCCACCACCACAGTTGGTAACGCAGAACGGTTAAGACCAGCTCCTGTCCTAACAGTCCTGCTTGTGCAGCCCAGTGGCATTAACAGGCCTGCTGCTGCTCATGCGCCTGCTGTCCACAGGTGTGGCCCCTACGCACACGGTCAGCGTACTCAATGGCCCCTGTGTTGTTAACAGGGAGTTCCTGGGCTGGGTGGGCATGTGGACCCTGTGACGCTAACAGGGCTCACAGTCTCCAGATCCGAATGGCGTCTAACTCGGTTCAGGCTACTATTAGTTTCATAGCCACACAGCTCTGTATCCTCCACCAAACCTTCAAGTTGCCAACCTCTCCTTTTCCAACTGGGAGCACGGTGGACACTGACTGCTGATGGGGATATATACCTTTCTCTTTCTTTTCTTATTAATTTTCGTTATATAGCGGTCACAGATTATATACCACTTTATCCAAATCTGCCAGTCCCACTGTAACAGATGTTGTTTCTTCAGCAAATGTTACAGTTGCTTAACCACCAAATCCACGGACCAAAACTTTTTTCCCCTTTCCAACACACCTGTTCCCCTTTCCAACAGCATCTGTCCTTTTTCAACTCATTTTGGGATATGACCAAAAGTGCAACTGTGCAGGGACACCGTACTCAACGCCATCTCAGCACAGCAGCCATCCCTCGGTCCCTCCGATGTGGACAAGTAAAAGACCATTTCCTCCTATCCATGACAAAGCGTTGAGATTCACTCTGTGCAGCACTGGTGTTTAGTGGACAAGTAGATCTAAGATTGCGTACCACATTCTGCAGATACTCCTGTATACGTGCGTCTATTTCTATGGCAGGAATTAGTTCGCCAAATTTTGTCTTGTACCGGGGATCTAACAGTGTGGCAACCCAGTATTCAGGATTAGTTCAAATTCATACAATCCGAGGGTCATGTAGGTAGTGCAGCAAGAAGGCGCTCATGTGTCTTGTGCATCCAGGAGGACCAAGTCCTTGGTGTGTTGGTGGCAGAGAGGTGAGAATCGTGCATCCTTCCTCTGCCCTCTACCCACAACCTCGCACAACCGAAATGTGAGCAAGCTCTCACTCATCTGCTGAGTCTTCCATGCCCATCGCCAGTTCGTCCTCCATTTCTTCATGGGCTCCTGCACTTTCATCAACACTTTTTGCTGATACTATGCGCCCTTGTTAATCCCTCTCCCTCACCATGAATGCCGCATAGGTGCCGCTGACCATCTGGACCTCGTAGATCTTGTTATCCCTTCCGCATATGACTCCTCCTGTACTTCCTCCCCTTCCTCTTGTCCCAACACCTGACTCAGAATAATAATTACAGTGTGCTCCATCATGTAGATGACCAGAATTGTCACGCTGAGAATGACATTGCCAGTGCTAAACATCTTCGTCGACATTTCAAAACTGTGTAGCAGGGTGCATAGGTCCTTGATCTGACACCACTCCAGCAGCGTGATCTGCACCACCTCTGGATCAAGTTATCCCAGGCTATATGTCTTACCGTATTTCAGCAGGGCTCTGCGGTGCTGCCACACACGCTGCAACATGTGCAGATTCCAATTCCTGCGTGTCGAAACATCGCTTTTCCGGCGTTTAACTGCCAGACCCTAAGACTTCCGGAGTGATAAAAGTTGTTGAGCTGCTGTGTGCGCACGATGGAAGTGAGCACATAGCGAGCGTGCCCACTGCACAAGGCCATGTAGGCCGTGATGGTGTTTTAAAAATTGCTGGCGAATTTGGTTCAACACGTGAGCCCTAAAAGGCACGTGTGTCACATTGCCCTGAGGATGGCCCGCAGCCAGGTTTGCATCATTGCCGCACACGGCTGTTAAGTCACCAACGTAGTCCGCTCCGTCAATTTGTACTCCGGTTGCCAGGTGACAACGTGTTCCTTTCATGAATAGTGCTGATGATGTGAGAGTAGTCGATGCCAGCGGCGCAGGTGGACGCAGGTTATGCTCACCCACTGGGCTGCATTACCTTGACAGATGCAGAATCTCTGGCTGAATGTAGCTGGTGGGTATCTCACAGATGAAATACCATCATTCAGCTACAACCAATGGGAAGACACCACACCCTTTTTTATGCCCATCCTGTCTGCAGACCACTGCCAGACATAGCTATGAACCTCTGGTTAATTTTACCCCCAGTTCAGTTTTATGATTTTGTGTGCTTGTTACCTGACTACTTTTCCTGCTTGCTGTTTATGTACCTTGTTGGCCGATACGCATTTCAACTCTGCTTGTTTTCTGATTCTTTCCTGGCCGTCCCATTCTGTTCCTGTTCCTCAATTAATGTTTTGACCCTGCCTGACTACTATTCTCTGTAATAGCGGTGTGACTCACATTTCCCATACATTTCAAAGTAAAGCTTTGACCGCCTGATGGCATTGAGCTCTGCTGCCAGCATAGTAAGGAGGTGTGTGGTAGTCCTTGTGCGCAGTTGCAAGGAAGGGTGGCCTGACCACACAGGGTTTGCGCCAAGGTAGAGGACCCACACGAGGTTGAAGAGGCAGAAGCAGTGTATTAACTTCTACATACAGAACAAGGATTGAAACAACTCGTGGGGACGGCAAGACTTGTACAGCAGACCCTTCTCCATCTCTCACCATAGTTTGCCAGTGCCCAGTCAGTGACATGTAATGACCCTGTCTATGCTTACTGGTCCAAGTATCTGTGTTGAAATGCACCCTGTCGCACACAGATTTTCTCAAGGAAGTGGTGATGTTGTGTGCGACATGCTGGTGTAGCGCGGGCATGCTTTTCTTGGAGAAGCAGTGGTGATTGGGCATGTGGTACTGGGGCACAGCGACAGACATAAGGTCTGTAAAATCCTGTGTGTCCACTACGCGTAAAGGCAGCATTTCGGTAGCCAACAGCTTACAGAGGGATAGAGTCAACCACTTAGCTTTGTCATGGGTCGCAGTAAGTGGCCTTTTATTTGACCACATCTGAGGGAAAGAGATCTGGCTGCTGTCTGTAGACGGTGTTGAGTAGGGTGTCCCTGGAAAAATGCAGGTTTGTGAGAAAAGTGCAGGCGGAGACATGATGTTGCCTTCATCTTGCCTTCAGATCTGTTCATCTTGTATCATTTTTAAAAAACACATCAAGCAAGGGTTACTCCAAGCGGAGTCTACCTTTTTTCCCAACATTGGGCACACAGACACCCCATCAGTGGCAGCACTTGTGCCCTAGTTGCAAACAGGATGTTTTGATTTGCATCAAGCACATTCCAAATCCACAAGCATTTACTCTCCCCAGGCTGACACAGGGGTAGTAAATTCCTTCTGGATCCATGACTTGTTCATTTTGATGAACGTCAGTGTGTCCACATTGTCACTGGACAGACGCGTGCGCTTATCTGTCAGCACACACCCAGCAGCACTGAAGAAGACACGTTCAGAGACAACGCTGGCAGCTGCACACGACAAAATCTCCAAGGCGTAACTGGAGAGCTCTGTCAATTTTTCTAGATTTGAAGCCCAAAAGGAGCAAGGCTCCATTTGCAAAGTCATTGCATCGATGTTCATTTGGAGATACTCCTGTATCATCCTCTCCATCCGTTGACTATGTGTCAGACTTGTTGTCTCTGGTGGCCTTGCAAAGGAGGGTCTAAAAAAATTATGAAAATATTCCATAAAATTGCTGTTACCAGCACCAGATACGGTCCTACTGGTACGGGTAGACTGTTGAAGATGACGATGCCGTCCCATGTTTGTCAAGTTACAACTGGGAGAATCACTCCCTTCACCTGCACGGTTGTTTGGTGTAAAAGCCGAGCTAAGATCGAGTAACAGCTTATGCTGATACTCCAGCATACGTGCGTCCCTTTCTATGGGTGGAATTATGTCACAAAATTTGGACTTGTCCCGGGGATCTAATAGTGTGGCAAGCCAGTAGTCATCATCACTTCTAATTTTGACAATCCGAGGGTCATGTTGGAGGTAGTGCAACAAGAAGGCACTCATGTGTCTTGCGCAGCCATGCGGACCAAGTCCACACTGTGTTTGTGGCATAGAGGTGCTAACCGTTCTTTCTTCCTCTGACATCTCCCCCCAACCTCTTTCAACTGAATTTTGACCAAGGTCTCCCTCATCCGCTGAGTCTTCCATGTCCATGGACAGTTCGTCCTCCATATCTTCATGTCCTCCTGCACCTTCCTCAACATCTCGCCTGCTACCATGCGCCCTTGTTGATCCCTGTCCCCCATGGTCCCATGCCTGCCGCGTTGGTGATGATGAACGTCTGGACCTTGGTGATGTTGTTGTGTCTTGCGCATATGAATCCTCCTGTAGTTCCTCCCCTTCCTGTTGTCCCACCCCCTGACTCCGAATAGTGTTTAGCGTGTGCTCCAGCATGTAAATGACTGTAATCGTCATGCTGATAATGGCATTGTCAGCGCTAAACATATTCGTCGCCATGTCGAAACTGTGCAGAACGGTGCATAGGTCCTTGATCTGAGATCACTCCATCAGGGTGATCTGCCCCACTTCTGCATCTCGTTGGCCCAGGCTATACATCATGACGTATTGCACCAGGGCTCGCCGGTGCTGCCACAGTCGCTGTAACATGTGGAGAGTTGAATTCCAGCGTGTCGCCACATCGCATTTCAGGCGATGAACCGGCAGGCCGAAAGACTTCTGGAGCGATGCAAGTCGCTCAGCTGCGGCGGTTGAACGGCGGAAGTGAGCACTGCAGACAGTTTACGTGCCCTGGTCAGAAGGCCATCTAGGCCGGGATAGTGTGTTAAAAATTGCTGGACAACAAGGTTCAACACGTGAGCCATACAAGGCACGTGTGTCACCTTGCCCAGGCGAAGGGCCGCACCCAGGTTTGCAGCATTGTCGCACACGGCCTTACCAGGCTGCAGGTTGAGTGGAGACAACCATTTATTAAACTTGGACCGCAGAGCTGACCACAACTCCTCAGCTGTGTGACTCTTATTCCCAAGACATGTCAAGCTAAAGACCGCCTGATGCCGTTGCGCTCTGCTGCCAGCATAGTAATGAGGGGTGCGTGATTCCTTCTGCGCAGTGAGAACGCTGGTGGCCTGACCAGGCAGGCTTGGGGCGGAGGTGGAGGACCCAGATGAGGTGGAGGATGCAGAAGCAGTGGCGGAACTTGGACAGACAGAGGATTGACACACAAGTCGTGGGGACGGCAAGACTTGTGCAGCAGACCCTTCACCATCTATCAACATAGTTACCCAGTGCCCAGTCAGCGACATGTAACGTCCCTGTCCATGCTTACTGGTCCAAGTATCGGTGGTGAAATGCACCCGTTCACACACAGAGTTTCTCAAGGAAGCGGTGATGTTGTGTGCGACATGCTGGTGTAGCGCGGGCACACCTTTCTTAGAGAAGTAGTGGCGACTAGGCATCTGGTACTGGGGCACAGCGACAGACATAAGGTCTCTAAAATCCTGTGTGTCCACTAGGCGGAAAGGCAGCATTTCGGTAGCCAACAGCTTACAGAGGGATAGAGTCAACCTCTTAGCTTTGTCATGGGTCGGAGGAAGTGGCCTTTTATTTGACCACATCTGAGGGACAGAGATCTGGCTGCTGTGTGTAGACGGTGTTGAGTAGGCTGTCCCTGGAAAAATGCAGGTTTGTGAGGAAAGTGCAGGCGGAGACATGATGTTGCCTTCATCCAACGTAGGTGCTATCGATGTCTGAGAGAGCTGTACACACTCACTTGTTTCCCCTTCCAAACCAACTGACGACCTACCAAGCAAACTGCCTGTTGCGGTTACAGTGGTGGAAGTTTTGCGTGGAAAAACAGGTGTGACAGCTGTCCCCACAGTCCTAGAAGATGAAGAGCGCGCGGATGCACTGGAAGGGGCGGGCGGTGGATGGTTCGCTCCGCTAGGCCGCATTGCAGCACAGTGAGCTTCCCACCGGGACCTATGATATTTATTCATGTGACGATTCATGGAAGAAGTTGTCAAACTGCTGAGGTTTTGACCTCTACTAAGAGAATCATGACAAATTTTACATATCACATGATTTGGGCGATCTTTTTCTATGTCAAAAAAGGAACAGGCTAGGCAAGGCTTAGAGGCCATGCGACCTGTTGATGCACCCCGAATAATGCTCATAGGCAGAGTGGTGGCTGAGGATGCAGTTGTAGACGTGCTACCAGTGCTCCGACTCTGTCCAGGAAGGTGCAAGGTAATTTCGTCGTCGGTTGCATCCTCCTCCACCGCCTCTGTTGACCTCCTCGAGTGCCTGACTGGGGGTTGACAGTAGGTGGGATCTAGAACTTCATCATCAATTGTTGTGTTTGCACTCCCCTCCCCCTCAGACCGAGCCTCTTCTTGCCCTGACCGAATATTTAAGTTGTCATCCCAATCGGGTATCTGCGTCTCATCTTCATCAGTATGTTCCTCATTGCCTATAACCACAGTTGTTGGAAAGGCAGCATTTTGGTAGCCAACAGTTTGCATTTTATGAAAGTCAACCTCCAAGCCATGTCATGCCCTTCTAAAAGCATGTATAACACAGCGAGGGGACTCCAACCACAGTCTCCCTCGTTTCCACTCACTGGGCCACACACACCCCACTTGACTGGCATCGGTTGAGCTCCCTTTTGAAAAAGAAAAAGATGCTTTGCATGAAGCACTCTCAAAAATACGCGTGCCTTTCCCGTCCCCTGGCTGACCCAGGGGAAGAAAAGTCCTCTGAGAGCCATGACTTGTTCATCTTGGTTCTTTTAGAGACACAGCGAGGGGACTCCAACCACAGTCTCCCTCATTTCCACTAACTGGGCCACACACACCCCACTTGACTGGCATCGGTTGAGCCCCCTTTTGAAAAAGAAAAAGATGCTTTGCATGAAGCACTCTCAAAAATACGCGTGCCTTTCCCGTCCCCTGGCTGACCCAGGGGAAGAAAAGTCCTCTGAGAGCCATGACTTGTTCATCTTGGTTCTTTTAGAGACACAGCGAGGGGACTCCAACCACAGTCTCCCTGGTTGCCACTCACTGGGCCACACACACCCCACTTGACTGGCATCGGTTGAGCTCCCTTTTGAAAAAGAAAAAGATGCTTTGCATGAAGCACTCTCAAAAATACGCGTGCCTTTCCCGTCCCCTGGCTGACCCAGGGGAAGAAAAGTCCTCTGAGAGCCATGACTTGTTCATCTTGGTTCTTTTAGAGACACAGCGAGGGGACTCCAACCACAGTCTCCCTCGTTGCCACTCACTGGGCCACACACACCCCACTTGACTGGCATCGGTTGAGCTCCCTTTTGAAAAAGAAAAAGATGCTTTGCATGAAGCACTCTCAAAAATACGCGTGCCTTTCCCGTCCCCTGGCTGACCCAGGGGAAGAAAAGTCCTCTGAGAGCCATGACTTGTTCATCTTGGTTCTTTTAGAGACACAGCGAGGGGACTCCAACCACAGTCTCCCTCGTTTCCACTCACTGGGCCACACACACCCCACTTGACTGGCATCGGTTGAGCTCCCTTTTGAAAAAGAAAAAGATGCTTTGCATGAAGCACTCTCAAAAATACGCGTGCCTTTCCCGTCCCCTGTCTGACCCAGGGGAAGAAAAGTCCTCTGAGAGCCATGACTTGTTCATCTTGGTTCTTTTAGAGACACAGCGAGGGGACTCCAACCACAGTCTCCCTCGTTTCCACTCACTGGGCCACACACACCCCACTTGACTGGCATCGGTTGAGCTCCCTTTTGAAAAAGAAAAAGATGCTTTGCATGAAGCACTCTCAAAAATACGCGTGCCTTTCCCGTCCCCTGGCTGACCCAGGGGAAGAAAAGTCCTCTGAGAGCCATGATTTGTTCATTTTGGGTCTTTTAGAAACACAGCGAGGGGACTCCAACCACAGTCTCCTTCGTTGCCACTCACTGGGCCACACACACCCCACTTGACTGGCATCGGTTGAGCTCCCTTTTGAAAAAGAAAAAGATGCTTTGCATGAAGCACTCTCAAAAATACGCGTGCCTTTCCCGTCCCCTGGCTGACCCAGGGGAAGAAAAGTCCTCTGAGAGCCATGACTTGTTCATCTTGGTTCTTTTAGAGACACAGCGAGGGGACTCCAACCACAGTCTCCCTGGTTGCCACTCACTGGGCCACACACACCCCACTTGACTGGCATCGGTTGAGCTCCCTTTTGAAAAAGAAAAAGATGCTTTGCATGAAGCACTCTCAAAAATACGCGTGCCTTTCCCGTCCCCTGGCTGACCCAGGGGAAGAAAAGTCCTCTGAGAGCCATGACTTGTTCATCTTGGTTCTTTTAGAGACACAGCGAGGGGACTCCAACCACAGTCTCCCTCGTTGCCACTCACTGGGCCACACACACCCCACTTGACTGGCATCGGTTGAGCTCCCTTTTGAAAAAGAAAAAGATGCTTTGCATGAAGCACTCTCAAAAATACGCGTGCCTTTCCCGTCCCCTGGCTGACCCAGGGGAAGAAAAGTCCTCTGAGAGCCATGACTTGTTCATCTTGGTTCTTTTAGAGACACAGCGAGGGGACTCCAACCACAGTCTCCCTCGTTTCCACTCACTGGGCCACACACACCCCACTTGACTGGCATCGGTTGAGCTCCCTTTTGAAAAAGAAAAAGATGCTTTGCATGAAGCACTCTCAAAAATACGCGTGCCTTTCCCGTCCCCTGGCTGACCCAGGGGAAGAAAAGTCCTCTGAGAGCCATGATTTGTTCATTTTGGGTCTTTTAGAAACACAGCGAGGGGACTCCAACCACAGTCTCCTTCGTTGCCACTCACTGGGCCACACACACCCCACTTGACTGGCATCGGTTGAGCTCCCTTTTGAAAAAGAAAAAGATGCTTTGCATGAAGCACTCTCAAAAATACGCATGCCTTTCCCGTCCCCTGGCTGACCCAGGGGAAGAAAAGTCCTCTGAGAGCCATGACTTGTTCATCTTGGTTCTTTTAGAGACACAGCGAGGGGACTCCAACCACAGTCTCCCTGGTTGCCACTCACTGGGCCACACACACCCCACTTGACTGGCATCGGTTGAGCCCCCTTTTGAAAAAGAAAAAGATGCTTTGCATGAAGCACTCTCAAAAATACGCGTGCCTTTCCCGTCCCCTGTCTGACCCAGGGGAAGAAAAGTCCTCTGAGAGCCATGACTTGTTCATCTTGGTTCTTTTAGAGACACAGCGAGGGGACTCCAACCACAGTCTCCCTCGTTTCCACTCACTGGGCCACACACACCCCACTTGACTGGCATCGGTTGAGCTCCCTTTTGAAAAAGAAAAAGATGCTTTGCATGAAGCACTCTCAAAAATACGCGTGCCTTTCCCGTCCCCTGGCTGACCCAGGGGAAGAAAAGTCCTCTGAGAGCCATGATTTGTTCATTTTGGGTCTTTTAGAAACACAGCGAGGGGACTCCAACCACAGTCTCCTTCGTTGCCACTCACTGGGCCACACACACCCCACTTGACTGGCATCGGTTGAGCTCCCTTTTGAAAAAGAAAAAGATGCTTTGCATGAAGCACTCTCAAAAATACGCGTGCCTTTCCCGTCCCCTGGCTGACCCAGGGGAAGAAAAGTCCTCTGAGAGCCATGACTTGTTCATCTTGGTTCTTTTAGAGACACAGCGAGGGGACTCCAACCACAGTCTCCCTGGTTGCCACTCACTGGGCCACACACACCCCACTTGACTGGCATCGGTTGAGCTCCCTTTTGAAAAAGAAAAAGATGCTTTGCATGAAGCACTCTCAAAAATACGCGTGCCTTTCCCGTCCCCTGGCTGACCCAGGGGAAGAAAAGTCCTCTGAGAGCCATGACTTGTTCATCTTGGTTCTTTTAGAGACACAGCGAGGGGACTCCAACCACAGTCTCCCTCGTTGCCACTCACTGGGCCACACACACCCCACTTGACTGGCATCGGTTGAGCTCCCTTTTGAAAAAGAAAAAGATGCTTTGCATGAAGCACTCTCAAAAATACGCGTGCCTTTCCCGTCCCCTGGCTGACCCAGGGGAAGAAAAGTCCTCTGAGAGCCATGAATTGTTCATCTTGGTTCTTTTAGAGACACAGCGAGGGGACTCCAACCACAGTCTCCCTCGTTTCCACTCACTGGGCCACACACACCCCACTTGACTGGCATCGGTTGAGCTCCCTTTTGAAAAAGAAAAAGATGCTTTGCATGAAGCACTCTCAAAAATACGCGTGCCTTTCCCGTCCCCTGGCTGACCCAGGGGAAGAAAAGTCCTCTGAGAGCCATGACTTGTTCATCTTGGTTCTTTTAGAGACACAGCGAGGGGACTCCAACCACAGTCTCCCTCGTTTCCACTAACTGGGCCACACACACCCCACTTGACTGGCATCGGTTGAGCCCCCTTTTGAAAAAGAAAAAGATGCTTTGCATGAAGCACTCTCAAAAATACGCGTGCCTTTCCCGTCCCCTGGCTGACCCAGGGGAAGAAAAGTCCTCTGAGAGCCATGACTTGTTCATCTTGGTTCTTTTAGAGACACAGCGAGGGGACTCCAACCACAGTCTCCCTGGTTGCCACTCACTGGGCCACACACACCCCACTTGACTGGCATCGGTTGAGCTCCCTTTTGAAAAAGAAAAAGATGCTTTGCATGAAGCACTCTCAAAAATACGCGTGCCTTTCCCGTCCCCTGGCTGACCCAGGGGAAGAAAAGTCCTCTGAGAGCCATGTCCACATTGTCAGTGGACAGACACGTGTGCTTATCTGCCAGCAGACCCACAGCAGCACTGAAGACAGGTTCCGAGAGAACGCTGGCTGCAGGACACGACAAGATCCCCAAGACGTACGTGGCGAGCTCAGGCAATTTATCAAGATTGGAAGCCAAGAATGAGCAGGGCTCAAGTTGCACATTAATGGAATCGATGTTTCCTTGCATATACTCATATATCTGTGTGTCCTCCTCTTTTTCCTTGTCCAGCTCTTTTGTTTTCGCATGAGTATATGTCCTTGTCACTTTCCCATGTGTTGTGAGTTGTTTGTGACCTTTTGGACACCTTTGAGGGTGTTTTCTAGGTGTTTTTCTGTGTTTGTGATTGCCTGCCATTGTTTCCTATGCAGTTCGAGTTCGGTTCGTCGAACGTTCGACGAACCGAACTCGAACGGGAGGTCCGTTCGGCGAACCAACCTCGAGCCGAACCGCGACCGGTTCGCTCATCTCTACTGCTTAAGTTTTTCTAATGGCAATTTGCATATACTCCAGAATGTCATAAAGAGTGATCAGCTTAACAGCAATTACTTGCAAAGTCAATATTGGCTAAGAAAATGAACTTCAACCCCCAAAACACATTTCAACATCATTGCATTCCTGCCTTAAAAGGAGCAGCTAACATTGTTTTAGTGATTGTTCCATTAACACAGGTGTGGGTGTTGATGAGGACAGGGCTGGCGAACAATCAATCATGATTAAGTAAGAATGACACCACTGGACACTTTAAAAAGGAGGCTGGTGCTTGGTATCATTGTTTCTCTTCAGTTAACCATGGTTATCTCTAAAGAAACACATGCAGCCATCATTGTTCTGCACAAAAATGGCCTAACAGGGAAGAGTATCACAGCTACAAAGATTGCACCTCAGTCAAAAATCTATTGCATCATCAAGAACTTCAAGGAGAGAGCTTCCATTTTTGCCAAAAAGGCTCCAGGGCACCCAAGAAGGACCAGCAAATGCCAGGACCGTATCTTAAAACTGTTTCGGCTGTGGGATCGGACTACCAGCAGTGCCGAGCTAGCTCAGCAATGGCATCAGGCTGGTGTGAGTGCTTCTGCATGCACTGTGAGGTGGAGACTGCTTGAGCAAGGCCTGGTTTCAAGGAGGGCAGCAAAGAAGCCACTTCTCTCCAGAAAAAAACATCAGGGACCGACTGATATTCTGCAAATGGTACAGGGAGTGGACTGCTGAGGACTGGGGTAAAGTCATTTTCTCAGATGAATCCCCTTTTCGATTGTTTGGGACATCTGGAAAACAGCTTATTAGGAGAAGAAGAGGTGAGCACTACCACCAGTCTTGTCTCATGCCAACTGTTAAGCATCCTGAAACGATTCATGTTTGGGGTTGCTTCTCAGCCAAGGGAATTGGCTCACTCACAGTCTTGCCTAAAAACACAGCCATGAATATAGAATGGTACCAGAATGTCTTCCAAGAGCAACTTCTCCCAACTGTCCAAGAGCAGTTTGGCGCCCAACAATGCCTTTTCCAGCATGATGGAGCACCTTGCCATAAAGCAAAGGTGATCACTAAATGGCTCATGGAACAAAACATAGAGATTTTGGGTCCATGGCCTGGAAACTCCCCAGATCTTAATCCCATTGAGAACTTGTGGGCAATCATCAAGAGACGGGTGGACAAACAAAAACCAACAAATTCTGGCAAAATGCAAGCATTGCTTATGCAAGAATGGACAGCTATCAGTCAGGATTTGATCCAGAAGTTGATTGAGAGCATGCCAGGGAGAATTGCAGAGGTCCTGAAGAAGAAGGGTCAACACTGCAAATATTGACTTGCTGCATTAACTCATTCTAACTGTCAATATAACCTTTTGGTACTCATAATATGATTGCAATTATATTTCTGTATGTGATGTAAACACAATTAAAAACCAGAGGGCAACAGATCATGTGAAAATATAATTTTGGTGTCATTCTCAAAACCTTTGGCCATGACTGTATATCGCTGTAGAGCTCATTGAAACTGCATTTTGGGGAGATTGATTCTGAAATCTGAAACTTAATTTGTAACAGACAAAAACCACAAAAAAGAGGAATCATTGAATTCTACTGCAAAACTACATTCGAAATTGTGTAATAATGTTCAGGCTATTTGCAAATTACATGTTCCATTGATAGACCAAATGTGACCATGTGGTTGCAGTCATGAATATTTTCTTTCTAAGTTTCCATTGTGGGTGCAGCTATACGATCAATGTAAATAGTGAGATCGGAAGATAATACCAGGCTTTGGTAGAATATTGAGGGAAAACACTAAGTGAGAATGAATTAAAAATAACCTGCCAAAAGAAAATGATTTGCAATATTTTAATGTCGTAATAAAGCAGGAGGGGCTGAATAAATATCTACATAGTTTATTCAAGAAAGATTCAATATATCTTGTAATTTATGCAATTAAATCGTTGTTCATTCTTGGCTTAAAGGGAAACGGTCATGTCCCCTATGCCCATCAACACACACACACACACACACACACACACACACACACACACACACACACACATACATACATACATATATATATACACACACCAACTAGGGCTTTGATTAGTAGGTGGGGCGTTGGTTCCCCAAAAATGTCAGCACTCTCAGAATGTTATCATGCCCCAGTGGGCATGCTAACATGGTTTCCAGAGAGGCAGCGTCATCAACAGCTCTCTGGAAATATCACACATGCGAGTGTCTTTCTGCACTAACATCTTTGCACCTCTGAAGTTGGGTGTATGTTTCTCGAATTCACAGAGGCACACTGCACATGTTTGGAAGTGAAGAAGATGGCATTTTCACTTCCAGACATGAACAGTGTTCCTCTCTAAAGCCAGGAACCATACACCCAACTTAAGAGGCGCAATGACATTAGTGGAAAAAGCCGAGCACATATTTGCAGAGAGCTGGGGGTGTGATAATTTTTTTCAGAGGGCTGACTAGTCTGGTAAACTAATCTCCCAACTAGTCAAAAGCCTAATTAGCATAGTAAACAGACTTGATAAAGACTGTATATAAACATGAGATTAGATGTCAAAAGGTGGCTTTACACACTGCAACGTCGCAAACGACATCGCTGTAACGTCACCGGATTTGTGACGTAATAGCGACCTCCCCAGCGACATTACAGTGTGTGAAACACATCAGCGACCTGGCCCCTGCGGTGAAGTTGCTGATTGCTACAAATCGTTCAGGACCATTCTTTGGTCCTTTGTTTCCCGCTGTGCAGCATGATCACTAGAAAGTCTCAGTGTGTAAAGGGGACTTTACAGTGACTTCGTTAGCGACTTCCCTTTCAAAAAGTTGCTTTACAACGTCCCCAATGACTAGCTAGGTCGTTCTGCAGGTCTGGATCGCTGTTGCGTCGTTGGCCAGGTCTGCCTGTTTGACAGCTCACCAGCGACTCACCAGAGACTTTGTAGCGATCCCGGCCAGGTTGAAATCGCTGGTGGGATCGCTAGAAAGTCTCAGTGTGTAAAGGGGCCTAAAGTATAAATGGCTGGTTAGGCAGGGTATTTAGCAATAAATATATAAATGCTGGTGGGTTGGAGGGCATGAGGGACATGGCAGGTTCCCTTTAAGATGCTCATACACCTTAGATAGCGACAGAAGCCATCTCTCCTAACTTTCCCACAAACATGAATGCTTGGCTCGACCAATGAGGAGTGTAGAGTAAACCACTTGCTTTTTAATCCTGCAGCAACTTATCTGCCTGAAGAACAGAATTAATCTGGCAAAAAAAAAAAAATCCTTATATCTTCTGATATCCTCTGTTAACATAGAATTAGAAGGACCTAGATCGTGGACAAATCTTGCCAAAATCGATAGGTTGATTTTATATTATGTGTATTTGGGCATTTTGAGGTCCAATAATCTGTCTAATCAGTAATTGACAGTCTTTTCAAGATGAGCATATACATACATACAGTGACAAGCAAAAGGGTAAGAATGTTTTGAACTTTTGACTTCAAGACTTTGTATTTCACCATTCACTACAGCTTTGAGCGTGAGACTACCTTAATTTCATAGAAAATCATCTTAGCCATCACATTCATAAATTTGACTTGCAACTATTTAACATATGATTAGTTATGCAGATTCATCACCATTATCCAGATCATTGATAGAAGTCTCTCAGCCAAGAAGATTTCCAAACTGCATCATGTGGGTGCTATGACAGGTGGCAGAATAAGAAATTGAAAAGCCAAGAGGTGGATGTACAGGCAAAATATCAAAGTCAACAAATCGGCTCATCAAAAGGTCTATCAGTTATGGCATGACAAACATGGCAGAGGAGGTGACTTGTATACTTTGTAATAGTGAGATCACAGATGCCCATGCAATGCACGGTATGCAAGTCTTGAATGGTACCCGAAAAAAGGTGAGAAGCCTCAACTTTAATATCATCATAAGAAGCGTCGGCTGGAGTTTCCAAAAAGGCACAAAAAGTGGACAGGGGATGATTGGAAATGGGTGATTTGGAGACAACAGACTAGGCTATGAAACAAGGGAAAAAGGGACTAACGGATCGAGAAATTGGAGGAACTGTCAAGTTCGCTGGACAAAGCTGATGATGTGGGGTTGTTTTATAGCTAAAGGCATTGGATAGTTGACATGATCGATGGTGGGCTCAATGCTGAGGTTTATGTGGGTATTCTACAAGCTGAGTTACTTCATACACCCGAGTACTATGGGTATGAAAAGGACGACATGGTGCTCCAGCAGGACAACAAAACCGAAGCATATGTTGAGATTGGCAAATAATTAGTTCAATGACAATGAAGTAGAGGTGCTGGATTGGCCCCCACAGTCCCCAGAACTCAACCCAATCTCAAATTTGTGGGTAGAGTTAAATAAAAAGCTGTATACTGTACATACCAAGTGAGTACCAACATTGGGAATGATTAGAAGAGACCTGGGATCAGATTTAGGTCAATACTTGCTTGAATCTAATCAAGAACATGCCTAAAAGAATTTAGGCAGTGTTGAAAATGAAAGATGGATTTATAATTTATAAAATACTAACAAAATATTAAAAAAAAAAACTTACAATTTATATTTAAAGAGCAAAACAGTAACAATGCAGTGACATGATGAGAATTTGCATAACTAATCATATGCTTAATAGTTACAAGTCAAATTTATGTAAGAGATAACCAGGATGATTGTCTGTAAAATGAAAGTAGTCTCATGTTCAAAGCTATAGTAGTTGGTGAGATATGGAGCCTGAAAGTCAAGCGTTCAATACATTGTTACCCTTTTGCTTGTCATTGTATATGGCTGATAGCTACTGATCAGCACTGGACCTCTGAGCCAAGAATGATCAAAGATATAAATGCATAAATCACAAGTTAGACTGAAATTTTTTCAGTTCTGCTTCTTCAACAGGACAGGTTTCCTTTAAGTACATAGCTATTTTATAAAATACAAGTAAAATACAACTTTATATCTTGACTTGAGATAGTTGCATAATTGTGTGTATTAGCCAGTGGTTATTTATTTTATATAATAAAATTATCATTTGGATAGTTCAATTTCACACACTTTGTACTTTGCAGAAATAGCAGGCTGAGCTAGCAAAATATAAAAAAGTTCAGTACACTGAGTTGAAAGCCCAGTTGGCTAGTTAGGTAACATAGTAACAAGGTTTATTTGGCACCATTGTGTCAGTATGAGAAATGGGTTATGCCTGTGTCTAACACTTCAGCCTCCTACTTCATCACTTTATTTTATTTGGAAACTAGTGTTTCTTCCCCAAGCACCCATCACTACGTTCCGCTCCGATGTAGTGTCTGAAACTCTGCTTGTGTATACCATCAATGGAGGCTTCCAAACTACAGTCACAGTACTAGCAAAGTAAAAATGACACTAGTATCTCAGATTTCCACCAAAAAATAGAGGTAAAAGTACAATACCCCTTGATGTTTATGAGGTATTAATAATATTTTACTATGGAATACGTAAAGTGGAGTCTAACTATAGTGAGAAGATATCATTTCTCTTTCAATCATGTAACAAGCTGGAAATCCTGGGGTGCAGTGTACAGCTTTTGTAAGCTAAGGAGTAGAATTAGGCTACTTTCACACATCCGGTTTTTGCTATCAGGTACAATCCGGAAAAAAATGGGTAAATCGGATCCAGTACCGCATCCGGTTTATCCCCATAGAGTTGCATTGTAACCGGATTGTACCTGGCTTTGCGTTGCATCCGGTTTTTTCCGGATGCGGCAAAATTTATCAAAGTGGCGGCCGGAGGCAATGTGTCTTGGAATGTTTTTTTGTCCGGCAAAAAAACCGCATTGCGCCGGATCCGGCGCGATACGGCGTGTTTTACAATGAAAGCCTATGGACGCCGGATCCGGCGCAATACGGTAAAAAATGGATGCGGCTACCGGATCCGTTTTTGTAAACTGCGCATGCACCAAATCAATTAAAAAAGCTGATCCTTCAAAAAAAGGACAAACCGGATGCAAAAACGGATGCAAACCGTATCCACCGGATCCGGTTTTGTACGCATCCGGCATAACGGATCCGTTAAAAACTGGATCCGGTGGATACGGTTTTACATTTTTTTGCCGGATCCTTTAGATCAGGAACAAAAAAGGATTGTCCCTGAATGCAGAAAACTGATGTGTGAAAGTAGCCTAATAATTGCTCTTAGTATATTTAAAGCTTATTTTTCTTTGCAGTAGTTTGTAAGAACAGTTGCAGAATTATCAGACTATGATGTTAGCCTGACATGTTACAGTTAATGTCACTAATAAAAAGTAGTCACATTTCCCAAGTACACATCTTTCATTCCTTCTGAATCTTTTCCATCAATTAAACAACTAATTGGCGCTCAGTGCCTTGGACAAATGCCACTATCATACTTATCAGAGTTTTCTGCATAAATACTTTGACAGCAGACCCAACTTACTAGTGAAAAAAAAAAGGCAAAAGAGAGTTCAACAAGTATAGAAAATAGCCTACAGGAGTTTCAACTGCTAATTATGTCCTACGGCAATTCAGTCTGTTATGGAGGAAAGTATTAGAAGGCAAAAAAGAATACAGCATGCTCAACATTTTTTTCCTACATTTTTCTATTTCTATTTTTGTTCAAGACACTATACTATTTAAATATACAATACTGTACTAATTTTATAGGATGTAATGGAAACTTCCTTAAATTTAACATGTAACTGGAAGGTAAGGCACTTGTAACATTCTCACTGCAATGCATGTGAAATGGAATTTCAAATTAATTATATATATATATACACACATATTATATATTATATATACACACACACACACACACACACACACACACACACACACACACACACACACACACACACACACACATATACACATGCAGTACAGTCCAAAAGTTTGGACACACCTCATTCAAAGAGTTTTCTTTATTTTCACGACTCTGAAAATTGTAGATTCACATTGAAGGCATCAAAACTACAAATTAACACATGTAGAATGAAATATTTAACAAAAAGGTGTGAAACAACTGAAAATATGTCTTATATTCTAGGTTCTTCAACGTAGCCACCTTTTGCATTGATTACTGCGTTTCACACTCTTGGTAGTCTCTTGAGGAGCTTCAAGAGGTAGTCACCGGAAATGGTTTTCATTTCACAGGTGTGCCCTGTCAGGTTTAGTAAGTGTGATTTCTTACCTTATAAATGAGGTTGGGACCATTAGTTGTGTTGTGCAGAAGTCTGGTGGATACACAGCTGATAGTCCTACTGAATAGACTGTTAGAATTTGTAATATGGCAAGAAAAAAGCAGCTAAGTACAGAAAAACTAGTGGCCATCATTACTTTAAGAAATAAAGGTCAGTCAGTCCGAAAAATTGGGAAAACTTTGAAAGTGTCCCCAAGTGCAGTGGCAAAAACCATCAAACGCTACAAACAAATTGGCTCACATGAGGACCACCCCAGGAAAGGAAGACCAAGAGTCACCTCTGCTGCGGAGGATAAGTTTATCCGAGTCACCAGCCTCAGAAATCGCAGGTTAACAGCAACTCAGATTAGAGACCAGGTCAATGTCACACAGAGTTCTAGCAGCAGACACATCTCTAGAACAACTGTTAAGAGGAGACTTTGTGCAGCAGGCCTTCATGGTAAAATAGCTACTAGGAAACCAATGCAAAGGACAGACAACAAGCAGAAGAGACTTGTTTGGGCTAAATAACACAAGGAATGGACATTAGACCAGTGGAAATCTGTGCTTTGGTCTGATGAGTCAAAATTTGAGATCTTTGGACCCAACCACCATGTGTTTGTGTGACACAGAAAAGGTGAACGGATGGACTCTACATGCCTGGTTCCCACCGTGAAGCATGGAGAAGGAGGTGTGATGGTGTGGGGGTGCTTAGATGGTGACACTGTTGGGGATTTATTCAAAATTGAAGGCATACTGAACCAGCATGGTTACCACAGCATCTTGCAGCGGCATGCTATTCCATCCGGTTTGCGTTTAGTTGGACCATCATTTATTTTTCAACAAGACAATGACCCCAAACACACCTCCAGGGTGTGTAAGGGCTATTTGACTAAGAAGTGATGGGGTGCTACGCCAGATGACCTGGCCTTCACAGTCACCAGACCTGAACCCAATCGAGATTGGTTTGGGGTGAGCTGGACTGCAGAGTGAAGGCAAAAGGGCCAACAAGTGCTAAGCATCTGTGGGAACTCCTTCAAGACTGTTGGAAGACCATTTCCGGTGACTACCTCTTGAAGCTCATCAAGAGAATGCCAAGAGTGTGCAAAACAGTAATCAAAGCAAAGGGTGGCTACTTTGAAGAACCTAGAATATAAGACATTTTTTGTTGTTTCACACTTTTTTTGTTAAGTATTTCATTCCACATGTGTTAATTCATAGTTTTGATGCCTTCAATGTGAATCTACAATTTTCAGAGTCATGAAAATAAAGAAAGCTCTTTGAATGAGAAGGTGTTTCCAAACTTTTGGTCTGTACTGTATATATATAATATAATATATATATATACATACACACACACACATACACAGTGGGGAAAATAAGTATTTGATACACTGCCGATTCTGCAAGTTTATCAGTATACTAGCTGTACTACCCGGCTTAATAACTGCTGTTAGCAAAATAGAATGTATTAACAAAAATGTATTCTGCACACAAAAACCACAAAACAAATAGATAGAAATGTAATTATTAAAAGGCAAAAACTAAGCTGATAGAAGCATTTCACAAAATATATTTCAACACCACAGATATTCCACACAGATTTAACTAAATTGGCCAAGTAATGTGCTCCATCTGTCTCTTTCCTCGTCTGCCTCTTTCCTCGTCTGCCTCTTTCCTCGTCTGCCTCTTTCCTCTTCTGCCTCTTTCCTCGTCTGCCTCTTTCCTCGTCTGCCTGTCTCCGTCTCTTTGTTTCTTTCCCCATCTGTCTCTTTCCAGGTCTGTCTCCCCGTCTCTTTGTCTGTGTCTTTTCCTGTCTGTCTCTTTCAGTGTCTGCCTGTCTTTGTCTGTCTCGATTTCTCTGTCTCTTTCCCCATCTGTCTCTATCAAGGTCTGTGTCTTTCCCCATCTATCTTTGTCTGTCTCTCTGACTGTCTCCTCCTTCCCTGTCTGCCTGTCTCTGTCCCTGTCTGCATGTCTGTCTGTCTCTTTCCAGGTCTGTCTCTTTCCAGGTCTGTCTCTTTCCAGGTCTATCTCTGTCTGTCTCTTTCCCTGTCTTTCTCTCTCTGTCTCTCTCTATCCGTCTCCCCACCGACATCTTATTACCTCACATATAAGCTTCTTATACTATGAATGTCTTTTGTTCCTATAGCCACCACTCACAGCTCCTACTAATAACTTGTAGTTCCAGGCTTTTTTTTACTTTAATGAAGGCATGTTTTTTGGAGAGTAACTGTAAAGCGCGGGGTTAAATTTTCCTGTCATGAGGTGTCTGTGCAAAATTTTGTGATTGTAAATGCGACGGTGCGGTTACACTTTTCGTTTCACTTTTTCCCCATTATGTAGATAGGGGCAAAATTGATTGGTAAATTGGAACGCGCAGGGTTAAAATTTCGCCTCACAACATAGCCTATGACACTCTCGGGGTCCAGACGTGTGAGTGCAAAATTTTGTGGCTGTAGCTGCGACGGTGCAGATGCCAATCCTGGACATACATACACACATACATACATACACACATTCAGCTTTATATATTAGATATACGGTATATACTATACATAAATACACACACACACATACACACACACACACAGTACAGACCAAACGTTTTGCCACACCTTCTCCTTCAAAGAGTTTTCTTTATTTTCATGACTGAAAATTGTAGATTCACATTGATGGCATTCCCAATTTTTCGGACTGACTGAAAAACTAATCCTTAGTGCCCCATGAAAGGCACTAAAGTGTGCAAGTGTAAAACCTGCCTATCTGCCTGTTGTAGTCTACGATGTCCTTCCTACATCAACTCTCCCTGAACTGCAGTGTGCCAAGCATCACACTCCGGGTCACATATAAGGCCCGATGATGTAATGCGGCCAGCCAATCACAGTAATAACAGTAGCAAAAATGGCTATGGCATTCTAGGGTTTGGAAGACAATCCTGGCATTTTTAGGGTCTGAAAAACATCCGCAATACATGCATGGTGGGGAATAGAGTATGGCGCTTGAGCACCAGGGATACTCGATTGGATATGGAGGATTTCAGATCACGCTCGCTCATTATTACTATACAGCTATATGCCATTTAATACAATATTTGTAGTCAATTCTTATACAAAGTCCTGAATAGTTCAGAATACCACTCACTTATAATATTGCCAATTCTTGATGACGTTGAGAGAAGTACAATTTTGCATTCTGACTCCCATTTGGGTTAAGACTGCTCTACTTCATATCAGGAGCAACTGAGGCTTAAGCTGTAGCCCATGCATTGTGCAATCATCTTTATGAATCATTTTACTTGTTTGCATTTAAAGGGAACCTGTCAGGTGCAATATGCATCCATAACCACGAGCGGTCCTGGGTGCATATTGTTAATCCCTGACTAAATGTCCCAGCATCTAGTAGCATAAAACTATTTCTAAAGATCTTTTTTCATATGCTAATGAGGCCAGCGACTAGTTGCAAGGGCGTTGCTTCCCTTAGCTAATCGGCACCCTTAGCATGTAAGCACGTCCCTGTGGGTGTATTAACATGCTAAGGAATGTGCAGTGTCAGAGGGATGGTCGTGCTCACCTCTTGGCTGCCACCACTGATTTTCGGCTCAGTGCACATGATCAGAAGTCTCGGAATTCCAGTCATGCATACTATGAAGCTGGGTGTACGTGTCTTGGCTTCACACTGGTGTAGTGTGCATGACCGGAAGTCCGGGGATTTTCTGATCTTGCGCACAGAGCCGAAAACCAGCGGTGGCAGCTGAGGTGAGAGCGACCATGCCACTGATGCTACACATTCATTAGCATGTTAGCACACCCACAGGGGTGTGCTGACATGCTAAGGGGGCCGACTAGTCAAGGGAAGCAATGGCCTTGCCACTAGTCATTAGCATATAATAAAAGATCTTTAGAAATTCTTTTTCTTTATCTATGCTACTAAATACAGGGACGGTTAGGCAGGGATCAGCAGTATGCACCCAGAAATGCTGATGGTTCTGGGTGCAAATTGCACCAGACAGGTTCCTTTTAAATTAAAATAACATTCTCTTGTTTTACTGTTGTAGTTTCTAACAGGGATTATCATAAGAGTTATTGCAACCATCACGTGATGTAACTCTCGCCAAAGGAAATCTAAGTAAAAGCTGAATCTTTTGAACTTCAACTTTACCAGGTTTAGATTTCCCAAAAATTTGATCTGCATTGAATAGCAATAATATAAAACTTCCTATTATACTGAAAAGCCATGTGTAACACTCTGGGCTATCCTTGGACTGTCTCTAAAACCTTTCATGCTTTTTAGCAAAAACATAGCCTCAGCACTGTCAAAATGACCTCACAATACAAATGGATGGTGATCCAGTAATTAGAAATACAGCACACTGAATTTTCATGTTTTTTCAAACTTAAAAAAGGTTAAAAATTATGAAAATTCTGCATTTTAGCCATTTGTGATTAGACAGCCTATTCAGTGCAGAACACTGACAGCGACACCATCAGTTTGAGTTACAGTTAACATTATCCTGCTGTAAGTAAGACGAGTGATTTGCCACATTTCCCTCGGCTTCCTGATTTGCATGTGATCTGCATTTGCTAGTATGTCTGCCTAGATGGTTGGTAGTGCTAATTAGGTTGCTTCTAGTGGCTTCCATATTCTTAGCTGTAGTAGGTTCGTTTTCCTTTTACACTGCCCTGTTCATTGCCATTACCACTTTTTCTTTTGCCATACATTTTGCACAACACTATAATTAACTTTTGACATTTCAAATCTCAATTATTAAAGTCTTCATAAAGAGGATGTAAAAAAAACCCTGCTAGTTATGTAGGTACAGGTACAAAAGCAAACAATGTCGGCAGGGAGCAGGTATAGGTGTGTCGTCTATAGGTGTCAAAGCAGATTTGTAAAATCTACCAAGATGTACAAATATAGACATGCACAGTTGAATGTCTACATTTTCTTTTTATTTTCTATCTTTTTTAGCAAATTCCGAGCCCCTTTAAAAGAAAAGAAAAAAAAAAAAAGAAAAATCAGAAAAAAAACTGGGTACGTGCAAGTCCAGAAAGCCAGCACCTACAAGTCCCACTGTATTCCTGTGACGTGTACATATGTGACTAGTAAAACAGATGGGGAAAAAATGTAATTGTTATCGCCACACACAGTTTGTGAAGCAGACATCTCTGTTTTGGGTAATTTTCTTTTGCATTTTTTAAAAAACAATTATTCCCCTTCATGCAAGCGTGACATTTCCTCATCTCAAGATCAATCTCCAGGTATCATTGCATTGAAGACAAAAGCAGACTTATCATTGGAGAGGATAGACCTTCAGTCCAGCCATCTCTGCACCATGTTAGGGGTGTTTCACACACAGCGAGCTCGCTGCCAAGATCGCTGCTGAGTCACGCTTTTTGTGACGCAGCAGTGACCTCATTAGCGATCTCGCTGTGTGTGACACTGAGCAGCGATCTGGCCCCTGCTGCGAGATCGCTGCTCGTTACACACAGCCCTGGTTCGTTTTCTTCAAAGGCGCTCTCCCGCTGTGACACACAGATCGCTGTGTGTGACAGCGAGAGAGCGACAAATGAAGCGAGCAGGGAGCAGGAGCCGGCATCTGGCAGCTGCGGTAAGCTGTAACCAAGATAAACATCGGGTAACCAAGGTGGCTACCCGATATTTACCTTAGTTACCAGCCTCCGCCGCTCTCACGCTGCCTGTGCTGCCGGCTCCGGCTCTCTGCACATGTAGCTGCTGTACACATCGGGTTAATTAACCCGATGTGTACTGTAGCTAGGAGAGCAAGGAGCCAGCACTAAGCAGTGTGCGCGGCTCCCTGCTACCTGCACACACAGCTAAGCGGTGTGCGCTGGTAACTAATGTAAACATCGGGTAACCATACCCGATGTTTACCTTAGTTACCAGTGTCCGCAGCTTCCAGATGCCAGCTCCGTGCAAGCACAGCGTCGCTTGCACGTCGCTGCTGGCTGGGGGCTGGTCACTGGTCGCTGGTGAGATCTGCCTGTTTGACAGCTCACCAGTGACCATGTAGCGATGCAGCAGCGATCCTGACCAGGTCAGATCGCTGGTCGGATCGCTGCTGCATCGCTAAAGTGTGAAGGTACCCTTAGTCTTTGAAAGTGGTAGTAGGAGGTCATTAGTCCTCCTGTAGCTGGAAGTCTAGCGCAAAGTGCAATATAGTCAAACACCTTCTGATGTTTGTGTAGGCACCTAAGGCTTGGAATGGGACATCCAATTTCACTGCAATACAGAATGAAGAAATGGCCATACTACACTGTTTCCAAGATTGATAAAAAGTGTCCCAGGAACCATTTTACAAAAGGACAATGCCACACCATACTTTGCTTGTGCTACTCTGAAGCGCTAGTGTGCCCTAAACGTGCTACCATGACCTGCAGGGTTTTCAGACTTATCTCACATTATGTACATCTTGGATGTCATTGGTTGGCAATTGGAAAGAGGTGCCAGCAGTGGATCTTGATGATGTGTGAGCAAAATGCAATCATTGTGGCAGAACAATTCTCAGACAACCATTAATAATTTAATTGATACCATGCCAAGGTGTGTTTTTCTCTGTGTGGTGCTCATACTCCATATCGAACTGCTTAAAAATGTGGTTTCCATTTTTTCATAATTTGCAAATCAATAACAAGTCTATGGATAGTGTGATTTCCATAATTCCATGACTTTTCCTTCTTGAAGTTACAATTTTAATGTTGAAGAGTCTATATACCAGCATTTTCCTGGCTTACTTGATATTTTTTTGGCAAAAAAAGAATGTTAATCCAAATTCACTTCCCAGCTATACAGTCTCCATAGTGTGTGATAAGGATGCACAAAAAAGTGCAAGAATATTTAATAAATATAGCATATGGCATGTGTATTACTGTATGACACCAGAAGTCTGACACTTTGATGTGTAAATCTGCTCCAGTAGTAGTAGTATGGTCAAGGTATCCAATAATGTACATTCTTCTACTGTTGATAATCCTTTTATTTAAATTGTGCACTGAAGTGTAAACTGGGCTTATACAGACCAAGATATGTACTGTGAATCTCAAACTTATTTTCTTAAAATTTTCAATAGATCACTACAGAACATCGCCTATGTTGAACACATCCTTTGTTCAATTTTTAAGGAAATATTGTTATGGTTGAGTGATCATAAAGAATACATTATAGGAAATAGTAAGGTTTAATTTTGCTGCAGTGGGAAATATTTTTGGCATATATACACCATGTTCCAAATTATTATGCAAATGATATTTTTCTCTGATTATCCTAAATGGTCGGTGCAAATGACAGTCAGTCTAAAAAAATTCATCGCCCGTTAGAGTATACATCAAATTTTCTTGAAGAAACCTCCCAATGATAACCGTATAATCTTCAAAATTTAAAAAAAAAATCAAAATGCACTGTTCCAAATTATTAGGCACAGTAGCGTTTCTAAACATTTTATGTTTTAAAAGAACTGAAAATGCTCATTTGTGGAATTTGCAGCATTAGGAGGTCACATTCACTGAAATAAAAAGCTATTTAAATCCAAAACATCCTAACAGGCCAGGTTACATGTTAACCTAGGAACCCTTCTTTGATATCACCTTCTCAATTCTTCCATCCATTGAACTTGTAAGTTTTTGGAGAGTTTCTACTTGAATTTCTTTGCATGATGTCAGAATAGCCTCCAAGAGCTGCTATTTTGATGTGAACAGCCTCCCACCCTCATATATCTTTTGCTTGATGATACTCCAAAGGTTCTCTATAGGGTTGAGGTCAGGGGAAGATGGTGTCCACACCATGAATTTATCTCCTTTTATGCCCATAGCAGCCAATGACACAGAGGTATTCTTTGCAGCATGAGATGGTGCATTGTCATGCATGAAGATGATTTTGCTCCTGAAGGCACGTTTCTGCTTTTTGTACCATGGAAGAAAGTTGTCAGTCAGAAACTCTATATACTTTGCAGAGGTCATTTTCACACCTTCAGGAACCCTAAAGGGGCCTACCAGATATCTCCCCATGATTCCAGCACAAAACATGACTCCTCCACCTCTTTGCTGATGTCGTAATCTTGTTGGGACATGGTGACCATCCACTACTCCATCCATCTGGACCATTCAGGGTTGCTCGACACTCATCAGTAAACAAAACTGTTTGAAAATTAGTCTTCATGTATGTGTGGGCCCACTGCAACCGTTTCTGCTTGTGAGCAGTGGTTAGGGGCGGCCGAATAGTAGGTTTATGCACCACAGCAAGCCTTTGAAGGATCCTACACCTTGAAGTTTGAGGGGCTCTAGAGACACCAGCAGCTTCAAATATCTGTTTGCTGGTTTGTAATGGCTTTTTAGCAGCTGCTCTCTTAATCTGATGGACTTGCCTAGCAGAAAGCTTCATCATTCTGCCTTTATCAGCACGAACACATATGTTCTCAGATTCAGCCACAAATCTCTTCACAGTACGATGATCATGCTTAAGTTTTCATGAAATATGTAATGTTTTCATCCCTTGTCCAAGGCATTGCACTATTTGATGCTTTTCAGCAGCAGAGAGATCCTTTTTCTTTTCCATGTTACTTGAAAAGTGTGGCCTGCTTAATATTGTGGAACATCCAGTTTTTCTTTTATTGGGCTCACCAGACAAACTAACTATCACAGGTATCTGAGATTGATTTCAGTGATCCAAAGAACCCTGAGAGACAATATCATCAATGAGTTTCATTGAAAAAAGAATAATAATTGCTATGACACTTAAATCCAATTTGCACAATAATTTGGAACATGGTGTATGTAATAGTAAAATATTCTGTTTGTAACTGCAGAAATCGGAGCACATCCTGGGAGTCATCTAGGACAAATACTATGGGTTACACCTTTATCTCTAATATTACTAGTAAAAACCCCAGTACAAACCAGTGCCCATTTTAACAATTCTGTTTATAAAACAAATATGTTTTAGCGATTTTTGAAATGCCTCCATTGTGCACAAACAGAAATTTAATCAAATATGCTAAGTAGGCTGCTCAATGCCCCCTTGATGCGGCCGAGCTTTAGTAGACAGTTCTGCCCGTTGGTTTTGCACGCCTTCCACACTAACCTTCATTTGTCTGAAATAAAAGCTCAAGCAATCATAAGTGAGGAAGAGAGGATATGGAAAACCAGTTGGATGGAACAAAGAACAGAGTCTCTTGGCCACAGCAAGGGTGCACTTAGCGGAGAAAGCGGTTAGAAAACTTAAGATTCAGTTTTTTTTTATAAAGGTTATATATAACATACAAGGCTATGTTCGGAGTTTATGTCATCATTTATTATCTGGTAATAAGGCATGTTCTTGTAGAAATTCTCCATTTTTATCCTTAACTCTCATATATACCTGCCATATGAAACTATGAACACTGCTTCAACAATCATATTTCACTGCTTACTGCACAATCACTACTAGTGCCTAAAGAATGGTGTCACCTAGTAGATAGTTCACCCTACAAAGTCCATTGTTCTTGACACTAACATTTTTATGAAACCTTTACTGCCACACGACAATGATTATACAATAAGACCACAGCACTACTATCAGACTAGTTACCATTATACTACTTCTGTTAGGCAGAACCTAAAATTCCTAATTTTGTCCAGATCATTTGCTTGCAGTAAATTTAGGAGATGTATGAAAATATCAAGAGATCTGCAACTGCATGTGTAAAGCCAACCTACTTACAAAAAGTCAACGTTTTGGTCTTTCACTTTAGTTCTGTGGCCAGAGGTATTGCATGAAGCCCCTGGGACACAATATAAAATTTTTAACAAATTGTACCATGATACTGTTTTTTTATAATATGGCAGAGAAGCCTGTGGATCCCCTCTCAGGCACTGGAATTATGGCACTGACCATGGCATTCCATACAGTTTGCACCCTAAATGCAATTGTTAGATAAGAAAGAAAGTTAATGAGCAGATATTCAGAATTAAGTGAAGGAGTAAAATGTACTGAAAATATAGACACGTATAGAATATCTAATATACAAAGCTAAGTGTATGTGTAGTATGCATATATGTGAGTGTGTGTGTGTGTGTGTGTGTGTGTGTGTGTGGATGTCCACTAAAGGAATCCGCACCCTCGCATTTACAATCAAAAAATTTTACACAGACACCCCATTTGACTCCGGGAACGTCATAGACTATGCTTTGAGGGGAAAATTTAACCCCACGTTTTACAGTGGTTTGCAAAAAAAACTGCTTATAATAAAGTCAATGGAGCTGTGAGCTACAGGTCATTAATAGCAGCTTTGATTGGTTGCTATAGGCAGTGAAGGACATTCTTAGTATAAAGAAGCTTATGTGTGAGGTAATATTTCTGTGGAGAGTTGGATAGAGAGAAAGAGACAGACAAAGAGACAGACAGAACGACAAAGAGACAGAGAGAAACACAGAGACAGACAGAGAGACAGGGAGATAGAGAATGATAGACAGAAAGAGACAGAGAGAGAAAAGCAGAGACAGAGAGAAACAGAGATAGATAGACAGAGAGACAGACAGACAGAAAGAAACAGACAGAGAAACACAGAGACAGAGAGAGACGCACTCAGAGGGACAGACACAGACAGACAGAGAGACTGACAGACAGAGAGATAGACAGACAGAGATAGAAACAGTCAGATACAGAGACAGAGACAAACAGAGATAGCCAGAGAAAGACAGAAAAAGACAGACAGAGGCAAAGAGAGACAGACAGAGAAACAGAGAGAGACAGAGACAGACAGAGACAGAGAGGCAGACAGAGAGAGACAGACTGGGTAAGAGGGAGTGTGAGTGTGTGAGAGAGACAGAAAGACAGTTACTATCCTGGGCAATGCTGGGTACTACAGCTAGTATAGTATGTAATTTGTAGGGCAAAGTTTGATTTTGCATGGGTGACCAATAACTGCTTTTATATGATAAACACTCGGACTACAGAAATATTGCAGCTAGAGCAGAGCACCTGCCCATGCCACCAGTGATCTGACACTTGATATTCTGGGTTAGATTACTTGTATCTGTTCTGTACATAACTGCCATAGATTCCACAGAGTTTGTGCCATTCTAGCATGCTGCATAATCCGTGGGCAGCATGTGTCAGGCACTGGCTGCATGATCTCAGCCAGGTATGTATTACCCTGAAACGCTGCGGCATTCCAGAAAAAAAAAAAAAAAAAAAAAAAAAAACTTAAAAAGCTGCTGGGAACCAGGTCTAGTTGGACAGGTGAGTTCCCAGCAAACTCTTTCCACTCACTTCCCTGGATTGACAAGTCTCTGCGTATATCCACACATAGGCTGAGACCTGTCAATCCAAGGCAGCGGGCAGGGAGAGATAACTGGGAACTGGCCTGTCCAACCAGTTTACAGCGCGGTCCTGGTCCCAGACAGCTAAAGTATGTTAAATATGTTTCTCTCTGAAAAGACGCAGTATTTTAAAGTCACATATACCTGGCAGCGATCATACAGCCATTGAATGATACATGGAGCCGACGGATTGGGGAGCATGTATCAGGGAACAGGTTCACTTTAATAAACACCAATTGTAAAAACTATTTTAGTAAAGTTTGCACTCTTTCATCAACGAATAACATACATTTTTAAGTTGTAAGTTAGAGAAGTTCAATTAAAAGTCACGATAGACAGATAGCTACATGAAGATAAAGTAAGTAGATTTTTACAGGACAATGGTGGTGAACTACATATAGCTACTACTATCCTGCACCACAATGAACATCACGTATTAGAAGAAGTGGCACCTTAGGGTGCCATAGAAGTCTTTCAAATAATGTTTTAGCCCCTTCACCACCCGGCGACTTTCTGTTTTTCATTTTTTTTCCTCCCCTTCTTCCAAAAGCCATAACATTTGTATTTTTCCATTTGATAGCTTGTTTTTTTGTTGGACAAGTTGTACTTTGAATACTAATTCCTTCTGCCCCATATTGTACTGGAAAACTGGAAAAAAAATCCAAGTGTGATGAAATGGCAAAAAAATGCAATTCCACGATTGATTTTTGTTTTTTTTTTTATTTACCATGTTCCCTGTTTGGTAAAACAGACCTGGAAATAGGATTCCCCACGTCAGTATGAGTTTGTAGATACCAAACATGTATAGTTTTTATTTTTATTTAAATGGTGAATACACATTTTTAAATTTGTCAAAAAATAAATAAATGCACTTTTGTCGCCATTTTCCGAGACCCGTAGTGTTCTAATTTTTTAGGATTTGGGGCAGTGCAATGACTTATTGTTTGCGTCTTGAGCTGACGTTTTTTTATTATACTATTTTTGGATAGATGTGATGCTTTGATTGCCTGTTATTGCATTTTATTCTGGCTTTTATTTTTTTTCTCATTTTGCGATTTACCGATCAGAATAATTTATTTCATATTTTCATAGAATGGGCATTTTCGAAAGTGGCGATACAAAATGTGTGGTTTTTTTTTTTGTTGTATTTTCAGTGGGGCAAAAGGGGACGATTTAAACTTACGTTTTTTTTATTTCCTCTTTTTTTTTTTTAACTTTTATTTACACTTTTTATTGATTTTATTATTCCCATTATTGGACTTGAAACTAGCCCTGTCTGATCGCTTCAGCATTGCTCTGTACAGCAGACATGCTGGTTTCCTGTGACTGATGCCACTCAGCTGGCATTCACAGGAAGTAAGTCATGACAGTGACAAGGATTTCAGCTGACTCCTGGCCCGTCAATAGTGGCGGAGAATAGCGTACTCTTTGCCAGCGTGTGTTAGGTCATGCTGTCAGAGTTTGACAGAGCAGTATAAAGCTGATTGCTAACCAAAATCAAAAATGATCTCATTGCTAACCAAATGTCGTTGGGGGTAGCGGAATTTGTGACGTACATCCGGCCTCGTTAGCAACGTCATTGCGTGTGAAACGCATGAACGACCGTTAACGATCAAAATTACTCACCTAATCGTTGATTGTTGGCCAGTCATTCTAATCCTGATTATCGTTGCTGTTGCAGGACGCAGGTTGTTCGTCACTATGTGTGACACCGCAGGAACGAGGAACATCACCGTACCTGCGGTCGCCCACAATGAGGAAGGAAGGAGGTAGGCGGGATGTTCGGCCCGCTCATCTTCGCCTCTCCGCTTCTATTGGGCGGCCGCTTAGTGACACCACTGTGACGCCGAACGAACCGCTCCCTTAGAAAGGAGACGCTTCGCCGGCCACAGCGACGTCACTAGGCAGGTAAGTATGTGTCTGACGGGTGTTAGGGATGTTGTGCGCCACGGGCAGCGATTTGCCAGTGACGCACAACCAACGGGGGTGGGTGCTTTCACCAGAGACATTGCTAACGATGTCGCTGTGTGTAAATCCCTCTTAAGTGGTTAACAGGCGCAAGTGGATTGAAGATGCCTGTTAGCTGCAAATGGCTGATTAGATCAGTAGATTAGTGCAGGGGAAACTGCGGGCTCGTCGAGCGAGCCTGTATTAAAAGCAAAGATATGGTCTTAGACATACAGGTATGTCCAACGTTGCAAAGGGGTTAACTTCTGTTTTAGTCATGTAGAAATTTGACTTAAAGAGTTCCAGTTGTCAATTTTTCCTCAAGAAGATATCAAGTTCTCAAGTATAATCTTACATTTTTAAAAGTCATTCTTACCTGATATTTTTCTGTTAGAAGTTTTTTAGTTCTGCCTATATTACAGCTACAATCATGGACTGCATGGTAGTTATTACTAAGTTATACATTGAAGCATGTCAGATTAGTTGCTGTGTACAAATACATCCGCAGTTCAACAAGAATACAGTGCAAGGTTACATGACTGTACAGCAACAAGAGAATGATTAGAAATTACAACCAACAAAATAGTCAGTGAAAGAATAAGTAATAGAACATACCGAGACCAATAGTAAATAGTAACAGAGGACTTGTCAGCGTTCCTTACAGGTCTGTTTTAGAAAATAATTGTGCCCCCCTGGTGTAATAATTCTGGTAAATATTTTATTAGAATACTGTTTTCTGCTGTTAATAATACTGGATAGGTTTGAATATATTAACTAAGCTTGACAATTCTCCTTGTCAATAGGTGTCTATGGATGACCGAATTAAAAAGTAAACTTCAGGTTCCGTGGGGCTCAAACCCGAATGTGAATTTTAAAGAAGTCTGTGTCTGAGTTTAGGTGCTGTTCGTAAACTAATGAAGTATGTTGAAAGGCTGAAGTGCTTTACCCGACTCTTCCCGATTGCCCTGGTACAGTGGCAATCTGGGAAATACTTTTGAGGTTGATGGCAGCTGTGAATTGATAGCTGGTATCAAGCTCAGGGTTTAGTAATGAAGAGGCATCTATAAGACATCCCCATTACTAACCCTAAAAGATAGAAGAAAGTGGGGGGAGTCTTTATTCAAATATTTTGTTTTCCTGTGTGCTTTCTAACTGTACTTGCCAGGTTAATAATAGAAGTGTCTGATATATGCCTATCCATTACTAACTCCTGGGCTTAATGCCAGCTGTCAATTCACTGCTGGCAACAACGGCAAAAGAAATACCCCGATTGCCACCGCACCAGTGCAATCAGGAAGAGTCAAGTAAAGCTCCAGAATTAACATATCTGATGGCTGTGCCATTTCCTAGGCTGCTGTGGGCTGCTATTTTTAGGCTGGGAAGGGCCAAATAACTAAATAATGCCTTTCCAGCCTGATAATACCAGCCCCCAGCTGTTTGCTTTACTTTGGCTGGTTATGAAAAAAGGATAAACCCCACATAATTTCTTTTCATTTAATCCCTATCCCCATTTGTTTGCAGGGCAATTGTCCTCTTACCCCCATTTTCCTTCCTTTTACAACCCTCTACCCCTTAATACATTTTTCAGCACAAATGTGTGGGTTTCAATTGACTTATATTGGGTTCAGGGTCCAGGGTCAAGTCCAGGTTCTGAACCAAACTTTTATCTACAGTCCGGTTGAACCTGGAGAACAAAACTTTCCAAGGGACCGCTCATTGCTAGTTGTGTCCTTACACAGTATTCTACTATCAGACTATGTAGAAAATGTCCTGTTGCATAAGAGAATGGTAACTCCTAGGTGGCAATTTAGTCATACATTTCTAAAAGAACAATAACAACAAAGGAATAATACAATGCAGATTTCTTATAACTGGATTAAAAGCATTTATTTAATTAAACATGACAAGTGAATTAAAGGGGTTTTCTTAAGTTTCGAAGATAGACCCTTATGCATGGCATCAGGAATAACTTCCGATCCCGAACTCTTAGGCTCTAGAGCCCTATGTGAATGGAGTAGTAGACAATAATGTGCACTGCCACTCAATTCATTCGTGGGCAATCAGAGATAGCCGAGTGCTGCACTCCCATGGATAGTGGATAACTTCAAAACTTTGAACAACTCCTTTTACAAACTCTTCTTTAAAATACAAATTCAGCTACCCTGTAGCTATAAACAAAGGCAGGCAAGAACAGTTCTTCTCAAGTCACAAAAGAAGACAAGAAAATGCTACTAAATTCAAGTCAATACAAATTGCAAGTATCATGGAGAGAGATGAGTAAATCAATATCTATGCATACACACAAATACACACACATGAATTTCTCTTTCAGAGAAGTCAATATGTTCTCTTGGAGAATAAAATGGAAAATACTGGAAGTTTGGGAAGATAACATGTAAAATAGTCTAATGCCCTGAGCAGTCACAGATATCCTAAAAATAATTGAGAAGATCAGAGACAGTGTGGACATATAATAAAGAAAAAGAAAACAAACTAAAAAAACTAAAAGCAAATAGAAGGTAGAGATGCCACACTCAGGAAAAGGATGATCCAAGACAAAAGAAGGGAAGAATGAGAAGGGCACTGCCTTGTCCTCGTAAAGAGATTACAAGAGGAAGTAGCTGATATAATTCATTAAGGGAGAAGAGCAAGAGAGATGACGTAAGGGCATATAGAGAGAAAATTAAATCATAAGCATTTGGCTGACATTCTCCAGTAATAAGGCTAAAAGCGATAAAGCTATGCTCTGTCCGGGAAAACCGCCAAAATGATCGATATTTTTTTTATTTTGTTATCCATTTGTTTCTTAAATATATATAACACGTCATTCAGAGTGCATGAATTTACTAATGGCATTTAATAGTAACATAAAGGTATTTGGACTTGTGATAATATTGACAGTAGCCCGTTTTTGTTATTTTTTGTGTAAATCTAATTCTTGTATGTGGCTGCAGGGCCTTAGAAAGACTCCTAGTAATTAGTATACATCTCGGTATGACTTAGAAGAGTGCAGCCTTCAAGTACTGTAAGTCATCTTGGGAAGCCCTTTCATGCAGTACTTCCAACACTGCAAAGGTCACCACACTGCAAGCTACACTGCTGTTCGCTTTCATTCCTGCTTTTGATTCCATACATATCTAGTTCTCAAAAACACACAAAAGATTTGTTGCCTCATACTGCAGTCAAAACATACAGGGCATGATTAAATATTAACTCTAAAGTTTAGCTGACTTTGTAAGAATAAAATAAAAATGAAGTGGCAGATTTTTTTATTTTTTGTTTAAAACAAAATAACTTAAAAGCTCGTATAGAAATAAACCACAGCTAGCAGCTTACTGGAGAGACAAAAGTCATGTCTGTAATACTAATATGAAAACAAATGCATTTAATACAAAAGAAAACATTGCAATTTGCGTGAATAGATTAAGCAATGTATTTCGTATGACACATATGGTAGGATGTAAGCAATTCCTAATACAAATCTAAGAGCAAAACTGCATAGAAAATATACGCAGGAACAATCCACTACCGCCCCACTAGCTTTGACTTTTAGGTTTTATTAAGTAGCATCATTGATTACAGTGCATTTAATGAGGTAGTTTAGGCTTTATCAATAGAAAGAAAAACACTTTATTGCCCTTTTCACTAAGGCTGGCCATAAACATTATATAGCTCTTGGGTTCCCTATTCTCTACTTCTTTACAAGAAAACAAAATCAATCCACAGGCTTGTTTCAGGTTTTTCCAGGCCTTGTTTCCAGTTGGCTGGGAGTTTTAATGTTTCCATTGTTGTGTATTGTACTCTGTTCCTAAGTAGGTGGTTTGACTTTCCTTGTATTTTGTCCCTTCCTCCTCCCTGTAGCTCTCTGATGTCAGCATTTCCCACCCTTCTTCTCCATGTAGTGTTTTCAGCCATCTTATGTAACATGCTATATGCTCTCTGAGAAGATCTCTTTTTACCTGCTACTTTTATCATCAATACAAGATTTCAGTTAAACATTCATCCTCTCCTAGAGTCTTCTTACAATGAGATTGTGGCTGAGTTAAACAATCTGAGGAACCGATATGAACGTGTGTACAGCAAATATGAATAGCCCAAAAAGAAAATGGCTAGTTCAGGCGCCATCACATCCTACATATCCGTGAGTCAGAATAAGCATCATATGTCAAGTCTGTATCATACAGATCACCAATGCAGTCGTATGTATGAGGCCACACATGTAGACTTACCATATTTTTTGGATTATAAGACGCAATTTTCCTCCCAAAAAATTGGGAGGAAAATGGGGGGTGCGTCTTAAAATCCGAAAATATAGCTTTACCTGGGGGTCCTGTCTGTGCGGCGATCGAGTGGCCGGGTGCCTGTGGCTGCGTCCAAGCGGCCGGGTACCTGTGCTTGCGTGCGGGTGGCAGCCGGGTACCTGTGGCTGCATACGGGCGGCAGTCGGGTGCCTGTGCCTACGTGCGTGCAGCAGCCGGGTGCCTGTGTGGGCGGCAGTTGGGTGCCTTTGCCTGCACGCGGGCGGCAGCCAGGTGCCTGTGTGCGGGAGGCAGCCAGCACCGACAGGCACCTGGCTGCCACCCTCACACAGGCACCCGGCTGCCACCCGCACACAGGCACAGGTACCCGGCTGCTATCCGCACGCACAGGTAACCGGCCGCTTGCACAGAGGGTGGGCGGGCAGCGTGCGTGCGGGGCGGGCGGCTGTGCAGCAGGTTACCCAGTTTGTCTGCAGTCCCAGTTTCAAATGATGGCGCCGGGAGCGGGCGCATGCGCAGGTGGAGCTCTTGGATGAGAGCTCCATCGGCGCACGCGCCGCTCCGGGAGTCAGCACGTGCGCAGATGGAGCCCTTTGCAAGAGCTCCATCTGCGCATGCGCCGCTCCAGGCGCCATCATTTGAACCAGGACCGCGGACATTGGGAGACTCAATGCACTGGCCTGCTGCTGCCACCAGGGACCCCGCGGCTCCTGCCACCACGGACGCCACTGCGCCTTCCACCACGGATGCCACCGCGCCTGCCACCATGGACGCCACTGCGCCTGCCACCACGGCCGCCACCGCACCTGCCACCACGGACGCCACCGCACCTGTCACCATGGATGCCACCGCACCTGCCACCACAGACCCCACTGCCAGTGACCTGCCGCGCCTGCCAGCACAACCTCTGCCTCCTGTGACCCCACTTCACTACCACTGCTGCCCCCCCTCCGGTTAGATAACACCGGAATATAAGACGGACCCCATTTGAAAAATATGGTAATTATGCCCACATTCAGTAATCCGTATAATGTTCCATTCAATAAATTTAATTTATCATACTATTCAACGTGAAATGTCAGTACCTATAAACACCCACGAATATTGTTACTAGAGCTAATTTTTCCAGCATAATATGAGTCATTGTAAGTAGTAGTTTTGGTAAGCTAGTTGCATAAAACAGAACTTGATAAGCCTCCCTTTCAATCTGATGAAAGTATCAAACCCCAAGAACCCTAGAATTATTAGTAAAGGTGTTCACTTACTTCTGCAAGCTGATCCACCCCACTTGCTGTTCTTGCCAAGGTAACAAGATCATTCTGCATCTTCTCAACCCATTGTTTAATTCTAAGGAGACAAAAATGTACAATAGATTTAGTACAGCTTAGAAAAACGAGCCCCCAATTTCACGAACGTGGGATGCATAGCAGCTAGATCCTTAGAGATCATCAACTTTAAACCTATCCTTTGGATTGTTTAAAAATTGTGAATGTGTGACAAGCCTTTTAAATACAAACAGAGGAGTTGAAAATCATTAATCAATTCATTCAAACTTCAGTCAGTCACTAAGAGAATATGTAAGAATTTGAGTACATTTTTCCAAGCAAATTAAATAATGCTAGGGTTACTTTAGGATTGTCCTGCCCCTGGAGACAAATCTTCAGTCACACAGAGTGACTGCAGACTGCTGAATTGTTACAGCACTGTAAAAAGTCCCCGTGCGGGTGGGTGGTCATGTGACTGCATGTATGTAATTATCATACTTGTGGTCACGTGCCAACTAGTCACCCAGTTTCTATCAATGAAACAGAAGTGAGAGAAGCACAGGAGTCTTTTCGGCACAAGAACACAAGTATGCATATCGTATACATGCAGTCATGTGACCGCCCACCTGCATGCGGAATTCATGGGACTCATGACAGAGTGTCCATTGCACTCTGTACCATTTCAGCAGTTTACAGTCACATACTGTACTGTCAAGCAGTCTTCCCCATGATTGTGTAGCCTACTGAACCAGACTAAGGGACCATTTGAAACATTTAGGAAACCTTTACAGATGGTTTGTGGTAATTATTCTAATTTTCTGAGATAATGACTTTTGGGTTTTCATTGGTTGTAAGCCATAATCATCAACATTAACAGAAATAAACACTTGAAATAGATCACTCTGTGTGTAATGGCTCTATATAATATATATATGTTTCCCTTTTTGTATTGAATTACTGAAATAAATTAACTTTTTGATGATATTCTAATTTACTAATACTAATTTATTGAGATCCCCCTGTATCTAGTGTTTGGCACCTCCAGTGCTGAAGCAAAGCCTAGTTAAAGTAGGAAGCACTGATGACCAGAAGTATAGAGAAGACTAAAGACATGCTGTGTTAAAGGACAGCACCGGAGCTGTGAAGTGAGGGACGGAAGTAGCCAGGAAAATTTAGAGTCTAAACTTTTTTTTCACTCTACAAGTTATATGCTCTTGTTCTTCAGACATCTTAGAGCATAATAAGACTCATTTAATTTGCATCAAATAAATTTGATGCAAATTCACATTTTCTAGCAAGATTGTGTGAACTGTCACATTCAACTTTTTGCTAAATTTCCTTAGCAAAGATATATGAAATTATATGGGTCTAAAGTTACATAGTTAAATAGTTACATAGGTTGAAAAAAAGACCTAGGTCCATCTAGTTCAACCTTCCTCCACCAATTCTACATTCTGTCACTAAGTCACTCATAACCAACAATGTTGTGTGTACTGAGGAAATCATCCAGCCGTTTTTTAAAAGCTGTTATAGTATCTGCCATTACTACCGCTTGTGTTAGGGCATTCCACAGTCTGACTGCTCTAACTGTAAAGAACCCTTTCCTATTTAGCTGCTAGAATTGCTTTTCTTCCACTCACAGTGAGTGCCCCCTGGTCCTTAGTATTGTCCTTGGAGAGGTAAATTGCCATACACAATGTGTAGTCAAACAGTAGGCATTTGTTTTGTACAGCTGTATAAGCCAATCGACAAACTGTGAACGGAACTCCACAGTGTGATTTGTATGTGAGTTTTAGAGTAAGTTCACACATTGCATTTTTACCGCATTCTTCCTGCATTTTTTCCAAATGTTTTTGCCACCAAAAAAACACCGCATTTTACAGAACCAGATAAGTGAATGAGATTTCTGAAATGTCATTCACCTGCTGCTTATTTTTTCCTTCCAGATCCTGCAATTTTTTAGCATTTTGCAAAGTTTTTCACCCATTCAAATCAAGGAAATGTAAAAAACACATCAAAAGAGCATAACAAAACATGGGAAACGTGTGCGTATTCTATGCAATGTTTTTTCTGCCAACACTCGAGTACTTGCAACAGATTTTTTAGCTGTGAATACTGAACATGCACATACCCTTATCAATGAAGATGCTATACAGAAATAACTTGTTTGCCCTTACAACATTCATCAAGCTTAGCGATGAAATGCAGTTGTAGCAAAACATATGCAAAACTGAATGGTGTTTACTAGGGCATATTTTGATATAAGTAAGTAGAAAATTCCACCATAGTATAAACAGATGCAGTTCAATGCCATAAATTTAAAAAGACGGCTTTTAAAACACATCAGCGAGATTACATAGTAACCAATTAAAATGACGCAAAATCGGGATATTTCTGGCCTGTTAAATAGATTTCTCTTCACTATGCCATTTTTTCACGTAATGATTCTGCTGAGTAAGACAAGTGGGACGTAGAGAACTGGGACCATGATGAATCATCTAATCTGCCAGAGAGCTATTAGTAGAATTGCAACACATTTAGATAAAGCATACATATTGCGGTGACTGACCAGAGCTGGGTTGTTATATAGAGGTGAATAAAAAGAAGAGTTTGGTTGCCATCCAGTCTCTATAACATACAATATAATAAAGTAAAATAAATATCATCTCTGGGTGTATCAAGCAGGCCAATTTGACTAAATGATAACTGAATGGAATACATCATTACAATTTCTGTACAGTGATTTATCAATGAAAATGTACAGTCAGGGCCAGAAATATTTGGACAGTGACACAAGTTTTGTTATTTTAGCTGTTTACAAAAACATGTTCAGAAATACAATTATATATATAATATGGGATGAAAGTGCACACTCCCAGCTGCAATATGAGAGTTTTCACATCCAAATCGGAGAAAGGGTTTAGGAATCATAGCTCTGTAATGCATAGCCTCCTCTTTTTCAAGGGACCAAAAGTAATTGGACAAGGGACTCTAAGGGCTGCAATTAACTCTGAAGGCGTCTCCCTCATTAACCTGTAATCAATGAAGTAGTTAAAAGGTCTGGGGTTGATTACAGGCGTGTGGTTTTGCATTTGGAAGCTGTTGCTGTGACCAGACAACATGCGGTCTAAGGAACTCTCAATTGAGGTGAAGCAGAACATCCTGAGACTGAAAAAAAAGAAAAAATCCATCAGAGAGATAGCAGACATGCTTGGAGTAGCAAAATCAACAGTCGGGTACATTCTGAGAAAAAAGGAATTGACTGGTGAGCTTGGGAACTCAAAAAGGCCTGGGCGTCCACGGATGACAACAGTGGTGGATGATCGCCGCATACTTTCTTTGGTGAAGAAGAACCCGTTCACAACATCAACTGAAGTCCAGAACACTCTCAGTGAAGTAGGTGTATCTGTCTAAGTCAACAGTAAAGAGAAGACTCCATGAAAGTGAATACAAAGGGTTCAAATCTAGATGCAAACCATTCATCAATTCCAAAAATAGACAGGCCAGAGTTAAATTTGCTGAAAAACACCTCATGAAGCCAGCTCAGTTCTGGAAAAGTATTCTATGGACAGATGAGACAAAGATCAACCTGTACCAGAATGATGGGAAGAAAAGAGTTTGGAGAAGAAAGGGAACGGCACATGATCCAAGGCACACCACATCCTCTGTAAAACATGGTGGAGGCAACGTGATGGCATGGGCATGCATGGCTTTCAATGGCACTGGGTCACTTGTGTTTATTGATGACATAACAGCAGACAAGAGTAGCCGGATGAATTCTGAAGTGTACCGGGATATACTTTCAGCCCAGATTCAGCCAAATGCTGCAAAGTTGATCGGACGGCGCTTCATAGTACAGATGGACAATGACCCCAAGCATACAGCCAAAGCTACCCAGGAGTTCATGAGTGCAAAAAAGTGGAACATTCTGCAATGGCCAAGTCAATCACCAGATCTTAACCCAATTGAGCATGCATTTCACTTGCTCAAATCCAGACTTAAGACAGAAAGACCCACAAACAAGCAAGACCTGAAGGCTGCGGCTGTAAAGGCCTGGCAAAGCATTAAGAAGGAGGAAACCCAGCGTTTGGTGATGTCCATGGGTTCCAGACTTAAGGCAGTGATTGCCTCCAAAGGATTCGCAACAAAATATTGAAAATAAAAATATTTTGTTTGGGTTTGGTTTATTTGTCCAATTACTTTTGACCTCCTAAAATCTGGAGTGTTTGTAAAGAAATGTGTACAATTCCTACAATTTCTATCAGATATTTTTGTTCAAACCTTCAAATTAAACGTTACAATCTGCACTTGAATTCTGTTGTAGAATATTCATTTCAAATCCAATGTGGTGGCATGCAGAGCCCAACTCGCGAAAATTGTGTCACTGTCCAAATATTTCTGGACCTAACTGTATGTTTTTGAGAGTTGAACATAATGCTGTAAATAGAACAAAATGTATCAAAATTGGGGTTATTCGGTTTGGAAAATAATGAAGGCTTAGGGGCAATTTTATTACAGTGTACAAATATATGAGGGGACAGTACGTAGACCTCTCTAATGATCTTTATACACTTAGGCCGGCGATGGGGACAGGGAGATATCTTCTACGTCTAAAGGAAAGAAGGATTATATTGGCAAATGTAGATTCTTTACTGTAAGAACAGTAAGGTTATGGAACTCTCAGCCTCATGGTGTTATAATGGTTGATTTATTACTAAAAGTTATGAAAGGCCTGGTGTTGCAAGGTTTTCACAAACATCGCTGACTGTCATGGCGGTGTCAGGATCTGTGGAAACTACACATTCTGGCACTCTGCCTGCTATCTTCTTTCATAGCTAAGATTAGCACAGGTATACTCGGGCGTCGACTCACAGACCTATAATTCATAGGCAGACTAGCAAGCATTAACCCCTGTTGGGTTGGCCATCTCCTTTGATTACATGCAGTGTCAGACTGGTTACCGGGAGGAACCTCCAGTAATACCAGTCCTGGCTGTGGCTACCTGGATTGAACTCCGGAGCTCTCACCTAAGCTCTGGAGTGCCACCTGGACTGAACTCGAGGTTTGCAGGACTGAACTGCAAGTGCCAACTGATTTCCCGGCGATTGCGGTTCAGTTCATGGCAGCTGCGGACAGGCTGGACTGAACTCTGAAGCTGTCACCTGAGCTCCGGAGTTAAGCCCGGCATGTCCGCAGCTGTGACATGAACTGAACCACAATCGCTGTGAACCCCGAGTTCAGTCCAGGCTGCACTCTGGAGCTCAGATCAAAGCTCCGGAGTTCAGAACAGGTAACCACGGCCAGGACTGGTATTACTGGAGGTTCCTCCAGTAGCTAGTCCGATTCTGATTACATGCTGTGGTTGAGCCAGTAACATTCACTCCATTCCTATATATGCTGGCTGGACTATTCCATTAATGTAAGCTATTGCTTTTCTATACAAGTCTGATGAGGTGTTGTGATCCAGACTTACTGGTGGTTGAAGTACTTTATTGTTATGAGCAGTTCTGGTGTTAATCCTTGTTGTCCTTTTGTTGTTTTCTCATGCTTTTCTCCTTAGTTTCTTACGATTTGTTCCTGTAAGCTTGCAATGTTTCTGAATTTTATTTTTCCTGTCTGGCTTTAGCTGTTTTGCCATCATACTCCTGCCCCTTCCTTCCCTGAGAGGGAGAACACTTTAATTCTGGTCTGAACAATAGTAAGCCACAGGACTTCGACATCTCTACCATCAAGCATAGGTTAGGGATAGCCTTGGGTCCCCTAGTATGAGGGACAGTATAAGAGCTCCTTGTGCCTTGCTATCCTGAAGTCACATCATGACACCTGGCTGCCTTTCTTGAAAAATATAATATTACCAGTTATGTGCACTAGATTCTGTTATTGGGCATTAATCAGAGAATTAGTCGCATTGCTGCATGTGAAGTCGTAAAGGAATTTTTTCCCTAATATGTAGCTTATTGTCAGCCTGATGAAGTTTTTGTTTTCTTCTGGATCAACATGTTCGGCTATGAGTTGCAATCGATGGTCATAAGTCTACCTTAAAAACTATGAAAAGATGAAAATGGTGCAGATATCATAAGATTTGAAAACCTGATTGGGTGAATTACAGTTGTTTATAAGTTAGTGAAATCTCATAGGCCTATTTGCCATACGTGTCTTAAGGCCCCGTTACACGCAACGACGTATCTAACAATATATCGCCAGGGTCACGAATTCCGTGACGCACATCCGGCATAGTTAGCAACGTCATTGTGTGTGACACCAACGAACGGCCATTAACGATCAAAAATACTCACCTTATCGTTGATCGTTGACATGTCGTTCATTTTCAAAAAATCGTTAATTGTTGTTCGTCGTTCCCGAGGCAGCACACATCGCTATGTGTGACACCTCGGGAACGAGGAACTACAGCTTATCTGCGGCCGCCGGCAATGAGGAAGGAAGGAGGTGGGCTGGATGTTACGCCCGCTCATCTCCGCCCCTCTGCTTCTAGTGGGCGGCCGCTTAGTGATGCCGCTGTGACGCCGAACGAACCGCCCCCTTAGAAAAGGGGCGGATCGCCGGCAACAGCAACGTCGCTAGGCAGGTAAGTCTGTGTGATGGCTCCTAACGATTTTGTGCACCACGGGCAGCGATTTGCCCGTGACGCACAAATGACGGGGGCGGGTGCTTTCACCAGGGATATCGCTAGCGATATCGCTGCGTGTAAAGCCCCCTTTAGAAAGTAATCTCTTTTAGACGGCACTTAAAAGTAGTAATTTTCAATGCTTGTGATTCTTCATTAAAGGACTGTTTATAGTAAATCTGTCAGCTCAAATAGGCTACTATAAACAGCCCTTTAGCAGGTCCCAAGGGCAGTATAATATTCACCCTTTCAGCACTGTACAGGGATCTTTCTTTGTTACGTAAAATAAAACAATGCAAGAACAATGTTTTGGGTATCAGTCCTTGCTTAAACTTACAATGAATATGGCACAAGCCATGCGTTTCTCTGCGTAAGTTGTTTTAGGATTTTGGAACATCACACAGAATAATCACAATAGACATACTGAAACATTAAACCATCAAAATTAACAACATTGCAACTCTGAAGCTGTGATTCTCAATATCTGCAAATGTAGAGTACTACTAGGCACTAGTCATGTATTCAAACCTGCATCTACTTCATCACAGTTAGGCCTCATTCCGAAGTCAGTTTTTATTTATGTACGAGAAAAATGGACCAAGTTTCATCACTTATTTTCATTAGTTTCATCAGTTTTTTCATTGATGAGAAGAAAAAAGTTTCAGTATCTTATCTATCACTCAGAGAAAAATGGACAGCACATAGATGTTATCCTAATGCTGTTAGGTTTTTTTCACTGACCCATAGACTTGGATTGGTGCGTTTGATCTAACACTGGGATCAATGTTGGATAGGTCTCCATAATTTTGAATGGACCACTCAGTCCGAAGAAAAAAAATCTGACATGTGAACACCACATACACTGTCAAAGGTACGAGTGCTTTGTATTAATAAAAATAACAGCAGGCGAACAAGAAAAACAGATGCCTGAATAAGGCCTTATGGTATCTGTGGGTTCAACTGTAGAATTCACCAACAAGAACAAAAATATCACAGTTATTAGTGATGATACAAGACCGCAACCTCTCGTTATTCATGTGCTTACAGAGACGAGTGCTAAATAGACAGCACATAAGCAGTTTGTCTTCTATCTCTGCAATGGCATGTGGATAAAAAGAAGTGATTCTAAAATGCTTACATTTACAGAAAAACAGTAACACTTTTGCTAAGTTAAAAAATATTGGCCAGATGACAAGCATGCAGTCAATTCTACTGTTTTCATTTTTCTCGCTGTCGCTTTAATTCAGTTGCAGTCAACAATTGAACTTTACTTAATACTTTATAACATAGAATCATAGAATTGTAGAGTTAGAAGTGACCTCCTGGGTCATCTGGTCTAACCCCCTGTTCAAAGCAAGATTCACTATATCATCCCACACTGATGTTTGTTCATTCTCCTTTTGAAGACTTACATTGAAGGAAAACTTGCTACTTCATGTGGTAGCCTGTTCCACTCGATCAACTTGACTGTCAAAACATTTTTTCTAATATCCAATCTGTATCTCCTTACAATCAGTTTCATTCCATTGCTTCTAGTCTCTCCTTGTAAAAATGAGAATAGGGCTGATCCCTCCAGTGTGAAAGCCCTTGAGATATTTGTAGACAACTATTAAGTCTCCTCTTCATTTTCTTTTTTTGAAAGCTAAACATTCCCAAATTCTGTAGGGCAATGTTCTCACACTGCATCTTCTCTGAACCACAAAGATGCAGTGTTTTTGACCCCAAAAAACGTACCCTTGGCAAAAACACATCAAATTGCATGCGTATTTGACGCATTTTGCCCAAAGCGGTTTTTAAGTCAAATCTTTTGACTGGAAGGGCTCAAAATTGCTGGCAAAAATGCAAAAAGAACTGACATGCTGCATCTTGGCTGCATCTTCAAAAACACAGCCAAGATGCAGACAAAAAAAGATGCATACTGTGTAGATAGCAAAATACAAATCTTTGCTGGGAGAAGGAAAAGCATGCATTTAGGTGCATCTTTGTGACCTCAAAAATGCACCAAAAAATGCAGTAAAAGATGCAGTGTGTGAACATAACCTAACAGTTCCTCCTAAGACATGGTTTCCAGACAGTTCACCATTCTGGTCACTATTCTCTGAGTTCATTGATGCCTTTTTTTAAAATATAGTGTCCAAAACTGGACATCGTATTTGTGATGAGGTCTGGGCAATGAAGAATAGAGGACAATAAATACTTCACATGATCTAAACTGTATGCTTCTGTTAATACATTCCAGAATTATGTTTGCCCTTTTTGCTGCTGAATCCCACTGTTGACTCATGTTTAGTCTGTGATCTATTAGTATACCCAAGTCTTTTCCACACGTGCTGTTGCTTAGCTCTATACCTCCCATTCTGAATATACTTTTTTCATTTTTCTTGCCCACATTTAGGACTTTGAAACAGTGGTCAATAACTAACAGAATGGTTTTTAATGGGATAAATGCAATTTGTTTAGATCTTTTTGAATCCTCTCTCTCTCTTCTCTACTATTAGCTATCCCTTCTAGCTTTGTGCCATTAGCAAACTTAATCAGTTTACCCTCAATTCCTTAATGTAAATAATTGATAAAGATGTTGAACACCACAGGTGCCAGGACGGAGCCCTGTGGTACCCCACTTGAGATATTCTTCCAACTGGATGTGCAGCCATTTATGACCACTCTTTGGGTCCAATCACTAAGCCAGTTATAAATCCACATAATAATTGTCTTTGTCCATTCCATACTTGGTCATTTTTCAATAAGAATGGAATGAGATATATTGACTTCAGCAAAGCATTTGACAAAGTATCTACTGCATTTCCCTGATCCACCCAGTCTGTAATTCTGTCAAAAAAGGAAATTAAGTTAAACTGACATGACTTATTAGTTACAAACCCATGCTGGCTCTGGTTAATCACTTCATTCCCATCCAGGTACTTGCATATATGTTGTTTAATAATTTGTTCAAAGATCTTTCCTGGTACAGATGTTAGGCTCACAGGCTTATAGTTCTCTGGGTCCACCTTCTTCCCCTTTTTGAAGATAGGGTTAACATTTGCTCTTCTCCAGTTTTTTGAGACTTCTGTTCTCAAAGAGTTTTCAAAGATTGTGGAGAGTGGTTCAAAAATTTCCTCTGCTATCCTCTTCAGTACCCAGGGGTGTAATTCATCTGGACCTGGAGACTTGAATTAATTTAATGTTAGCTAAGTATTCCCTCACTATCTCTATCTTATCTTATCTCTATCTTATAGATAGCCTGGATTCTTCTATTCCTTCAGTAGAACAGTGAAGATCAGTGGATGTAACCTTCTATTTTCTGAGAGAAAACAGATGCAAAATAGGAATTTAAAAGTTCAGACTTCTCTACATCATTTTTATATAATTTAATATCCTCAATTAATTATTCCTGTTTTAGCCAATGATCGCATGCTATCCCAATGAAATTGCTGAATCTGAATGCAACTTGTATTGGAAACTACAGCTATGGCTAGAGTAAATCTGATACACAATCTGTAAAAAGAAATGGAAAATAGCACAACAGTGTTTCTCCAACTGGTTGGGCAGAAAAGGATTTATTAAACATTATCTACAAGTTTTGAGCTATGTGTAATCAGTTATCGCTAACGTTATAAAGATCACAGAAAATTGTGAGAACATGGAAAAATATGGTCTGGGAAAAATAAATGACTTGGGGCACTGATTTCCATCATAATATATCCTTTGATAAGTTTCCATAACCTCATTTCTAAGTGCTTTTAATAACACATATATTGGCCATGTTAAACATAAATAAAACTAATAGAAGCATTCCAGTGTAAATATTTTTTTTTATTAAATCTGTGTATATGTGCATGTAATGCAGTGAGTGTACTTATATACTCACCTACGTTGTTCTCTCCGGTGTCTAGCGCCTGTATTCTTCTCTTCATCATGATGTCACTGCTCTACAGACTGTTTCTAGGAGCTGGCTATGATTCCGGTTTGAGGAAATCATGTTATCACACCTACAGGGGCGTGATAACATGGAAAGAGGGCAGACTAGTCTAGGGAAACAATGCGTCTTTGACTAGTCAAGGCCGTTTACACATTGATTTTTGAGAATGATGTTATACAAGGCTGGTTAGGAAAGGAATTTCAATGTGCAAATGTGAATTCTACTGGGTTGGATGGTATAGGGAACCTGGCAGGTTCCCTTTAATAAAAAAATTCACATGGGGTGCTTCTTTAAGATAAGAACGGGATATGAAATGGAAAAGCAGATAGAATAAAAAGACAGAATTAATAATGATTGCACACAATCTAAGCACTGAGGACTCTTCACAATTTCAGTGTATTTCTATGGATTCTATTGAGTTCAGTCGGTAGTTTTCCAAAAAAAAAATAGTATTTGGTTTTAAATTAATGGACCAGTAAAGTGCGTGATTAACAACCAGTATAAGTGTCATAAATGGTGACACAGTGGAGAGGATGACAAAAGCATCATTTTGAATCGTACATTTTAACAGCCTAGTCTCATCTGAGTGTTGATACTGAAGAACATTGTTGCAGAAGTTCATTTACTTACAGGTCAGCAATAGATTTTACAATGGGTTTGAAAGGCGTACTAACAATGCTGTTTTTAATTCACCGTACTCCTACTCACTGATAAAATGTTGTGAGTGCTGGTCTCATGGATAATAGATGAGGGGAGGGAGACTATGTTTGTTCACGTCCGCCCCTCTTGTGGGATATATATATGCCTCTAAATCTCTCCCATGATCAAAAGAAAAACATAAAGTGGAATAAATAGAAAGGAATTTCAGTCATACACTGCATTTGTGCAATCTTCATAGTAATGTTTATATGTTCAGTCTTTAATTGGGATTTAGGTGCAGAGTGTGCATCTGAAATCTTATAGAACCCCTCAATCTGTAGCTAATGGAAGGGAATCCAGTATTTTATGCCCCAATTCACATGATAAACACCTGACTTGATAAAGATTTTTAAATTCACATTTTTTTTGTGATAATCTGCACAAAAAAGTCACTAGCACATGCGTGGATATAATCTGATTTTGAGCTTTCAATTTCTTTAAAAAACATGCTATACTTGTGAATGTAGCCTAAGTGAACCAAAAATGAAGATGAATAACTGATCACATATACTGACAAAAAAAGACACAGTTTTAGCATTTCAGAGTGCAACTGTATACTTTGTCATTTTATATCAGATTAAGTTGTGTACCTGTTCACATTGCAGTTCTGGGAGTGCCATCAGTCTTTTTGTCTAGATTAATGGGGGTCATGCTTTCTGACCGTGCAACCCTCCCCTACTAGTCACAGGTAATTTTATTTTCTATAGCAGGTTCCTATTTGCCCATACACAGGAGCTTTTTAAATCCAGAGAGAGACTTCAGTTCAGAGTAGGTACCCAGTATACGAGATATGCCTTGACGTGGCAACTGGGCAGATATAATATGGAGAATTTGGATGCTAAATATCTCACCTTTTTCTTAGATTTTCTTTAGCAGTAATGCATATCTATATTCTTACATTCATGATTTTCATGTTTGAGCATTTCAGAGTGCAACTGTCTCTTTTTATGTCATTTTATGTCATCTTCAGGTATGCAACAGTTCAAATTGCAATTTTGGGAATGCCGCCAGTCTTTCTGTCTAGATTAATGGGGGTCATGCCTTCTGACTGTGCACCCCTCCCCTACTGGCCACAGGTGATTTTATTCTCTATAGCAGGTCCTACTTGCCCATACACATGAGAATTTTAAACCCAGAGAGAGACTTCAGTTCCGAATAGCTACCCAGTATATAAAGGCATGCCATGACGTGGCTACTGCGCAGATATAAAATGGCCATTTTTGTATGCTAAATATCTACATTTTTTTTCTTAGATTTTCTTTAGCAGTAATGCATATCTATATTCTTACATCTTTGGTCTTCATGTTTTAACATTTCAGAGTGCAACTGTCTCTTTTTTTTCATTTTATGTCATGTTCAGTTATGCACCTGTTCACATTGCAGTTTTTGGAGTGCCGTAAGTCTTTTTGTCTTGATCATTATACTGATGCCAGGTCAAAAATAGCCAATTTAACCTTTAGAAAGAAAAGAATACAGAGTACTTAGGGATGCAGTAGGAATAAAATAAGAAACAAACTGCAACTTTTGACCTGGTGACAGGTTCTCTTTAAGTATCACAGTATAACTTCAGGGATATCAATCTTTCCACTTAGGAAGCAGAAGTGATTGTGAATCAATTTCACTTGCTTTGGTATAAATGAAAGCGACAACAGGTGCACTGGTGAGGAAACAGTAAGACAATCCCTATAAAGAGACTGCTTCATCAAGTGGCTGTTAGAATTACTTTAGCCTTATCATTCCAGAAACTTCTCTAATTTTGCATTTTGTTAAGGATCTTGTCATTTTTGGTAGCCATTTCAAGCCAGTAAGTCTGAACGGGTGTGTGTCCTGTCCAGCATTTCAGCAGGTGTAATCAGCTTCCTGTTGCAGCCAATGGTGTAGTACCACACTCTATTTAAACTCCTAGCATAGTGCTGGAGGTTGCCAGTTATATTTGGTTTATTTATTTTATCATGCTTTTTACCTCTTCTTCTTAACTTGAACCAGTGCCAGCTTATGATTCTGACTTTGTTCTGAATCCCTCCTGACTCAGATCCAAAATATCTTGACATCGCTTTGAACAACAACCTGGTATGTCATCCCAGCTATTACCCTACTATGGATTTTTCTCCTAATTGTGCCCCTGATTCTGTCAATTCTGTTATTAACTCAACTAATTTAACCATTCTTATCTCAGGTTTGATCTTCCAGCCATCAGCCTCTCTGCGGATGCAAACACATGGACCCCACAGTAAGTCCAGATCCCTGTAAAGGTATTTAGGGTTAAAGGTTACAGTTTCTATTGGGATCTCCTAGGCAGAGAAGCTTGAGCAAAGTCTGTATGAGGTTGCCTTTTTGGGCTTACAGCTTCTGACAGATTTAAACTATTTTTTTTTACTTTGTCTCCCCATAAAGTCTCAAAAACATTACCCAACGCCATTACAGAAAGCAAAGTCAGAGAGACCCTAGCGTAGCATCAACCCAGCCTCAGTACTTCTATCTCAGGCTGGAAGGAACACATCCAGAGCCCTAAAAAAATTACCTCTCATTGACCACTGACTGGTGTGCATGTTTCTGACCAAACTATGGGAAACAGACCTATGCTCATGTAGCGCCCCTGAACCCACCAGGGCACTACAAGTGTTACGTCACTGCCGGAGTCTGCTCCAGCGACTTCTGCTCCGATCGCCGGGCGACGCCGTGTTCCTGCCATGGATGGTGCTGGTGATGGGAGAGGAGTCGATGACAGCAGCATCGGTGGGCGCAGGCTCCGATCATCCACTGGGCTGGGTTATCTTGGGATCTGCAGTACCGCTGGCTGACTGTAGGTGGCGGGTGTCTCCCAGCTGAAGTACCATCATTCAGCTACAGCTAATGGGAAGACACCACACCCTTCTTATTCCCCCTCCTGTCTGCTGACCTCTGCCAGAGATAGTTCTGATTCTGGCTCATGTGCTGTTTGTTTTGTGATTCCTGTGCGCTGACTTGCTTGTTGTTGACTACCCTTCTGCCTGCTGTTTTGTACCTCGCTGCCCGACCCGGATCTGACCACTGCTACGTTTCCTGTTTACGCCTTTGCCTGCCGATTCTGTCCCGGTTCTGCTGTTCCTGGTTTGACCCTGCCTGACGACTACTCTTATTGGACTGCAGCCTTCCACGGGTAGAGATCTCCAGGGCCCTGTGTAATTCCAAATCCCTGTAAAGGGGTTAAAGTGTTTCAGGGTTCTGGGGTCCTGCTTGGTGAGGGGCTTCCCTCTAGTCTGTCCATCACATCCTACCTGAGTCTGTTGATCCAGGCAGGTGTTACAACAAGGTACTGCATCCTGTCAAAGATGCAGGGCCTACCCCCAGGGACCTGAAAGACCAGTGCCGTTAACAGATAAACACACTAAAATCCCAGTTTTTCCCCATCCACAGACTGATGACAGACTAGAATTGGACCCAATGGATGGCCACCAAAAGGTGGATCGGAACCAGTCCACTAGACGACAAGCAGGTGGGATGGGACTGACAGTTAAACAGTTAGTGAGTGGAAGTGAGAGGAGATGGACGTAACTGCACTGACACTGACACGGGATTGTAACGGTGACTTGAGGGCCCAGGCGTGTGGTTGCCAGTGGAGTACGACAAAGTACTTCCGGAACCATAGCACCGATGGGGTACAGAGCCCTAGGTCAGGCAAACGCTCCAGGCAGACCTGATAAAATCTGCACAGTGAGGGGACCATCCAGGACCTCACTGACCTTAGAAGTCTGGGGGCACCAGCAGTAATGGGAGAACCAGGGACCAGAATGGAACACTGACACTACAGGGTTCACACTGCCCGCCGTATGGACCAGAGACTGAGAGACAAAACAGGAGGGGACCCCCAGATGCTACAAACCACGGGGACCCACCAACTTGAGAAAGATGCAGGGGAAAGAAGCCACCAAGTCACCAACCCAGCACTGGGACTAAGGAAACCAGAGGTGAATACCAGCCTTCCTCCTGGCACCAGTTACCAACCACTGTGAGTAAAGAGAACCAGTTACACTGCAACCTCTGGTGTGGCCTACATTCTTTCTGCGCCCAACTCCATCACCTACCCCTGGGGCCTCGGCCCTACTTGCGGAGGGCCCAACATTCAGGCTGCCGTAAACATCAGCCCCAGTGGAGAGACTGTGCAGCGGCGGTTACATCACCATAACCGCAACCCTCAAGTGGCATCACGACAAACTCTATAAACTACTCCCTTGTATATAAACCCCTTTTAAAGCAACCCCCAAGGTCACAGAACTGGGCAATGGCCACCCAGTGACACATCCCATTAGCACACTGCCCGGGACGGAATACCTCTATGAAATCGCCATGTTTTGATTAGCCAGCATTGTAGAGGATAAAAAGCAAATATTTACATAGACATTTTGTGTTATATGCCCACATGGTTGAATGGCAAATATGCCTATTGGGAGCTCTTTAATACAGGGGAAGTGCATAATTTTGGAACAGCGGTGGATAGAAAAAAAACATTCCAGAATCAGAAGTAGCGCCAATTGGAGGAGGTACTCAGCTTAAATTAAAAGTCAAGAATAAGTTCACTGCGGCTTGTAGGCATTTGTGTAATGCTCCCCCCACAGCATTTCAACTGGGTTGCAGACTAAACCTTTACTGATAGTTTTCTTTTACAAACTATTCTTACGTAGATTTTGTAGTATCCTGAGGATCAAGTTCCTGTTGTAAGACCCAGTTTTGGCTAAGTTTTAGCTTTTGAATAGGTGGCCTCACATTTAAGTGGTATACAGAGAGGTTCATGGTCAACTTTATGATTACACAGGGCAAATGGTTGCAAAACAAGCCCAAATCATTAGCCCTCGACCACCACAATTGATAGTTGCTAAAGGTGGTGTCACACATAGCGACGCAGCAGTGATCACGACCAGCGATCTGACCTTATCAGGATCGCTGCTGCATCATTACATGGTCGCTGGTGAGCTGTCAAACAGGCAGATCTCACCAGCGACCAGTGACCAGCCCTCAGCTAGCAGCGACGCGTGGAAGCATAACTAAGGTAAATATCGGGTAACCAAGGAAAGCACTTCTCTTGGTTACCCGATATTTACCTTAGTTACTAGCGTCCACCGCTCTCATGCTGCCAGTGCCGGCTCCCTGTTCCCTCAACTCCTAGCCAGAGTACACATCGGGTTAATTACCCGATGTGTACTCCAGCTACGTGTGCAGGGAGCTGGGAGCCGGCACTGGCAGCGTGAGAGCACACCGCTTAGCACTGGCTCCCTGCACTCCTAGCCAGAGTACACATCGGGTTAATTACCCGATGTGTACTCCAGCTACGTATGCAGGGAGCAGGGAGTCGCACTGGCAGCATGAGAGCGGCGGACGCTAGTAACTAAGGTAAATATCGGATAACCAAGGAAAGGGCTTCTTGGGTACCTGATGTTTACCGTGGTTACAGCTTACCGCAGGCTGCCAGATGCTGGCTCCCTGCTCGCTTCAGTTCGTCGCTCTCTCGCTGTCACACACAGCGATGTGTGCTTCACAGCGGGAGAGCAACGTCCAAAAAATGAAGCAGGACATTCAGCAACGACCGGCGACCTCACAGCAGGGGCCAGGTCGTTGCCGGATGTCACACATAGCGACAGCAACGGGATGTCGCTGCTACGTCACAGCAAATGGTGACTTAGCAGCGACGTCTTTGTCGTCGTCGCTATGTGTGACACCACCTTAAGAGATGTTTGTGCTGATCTTCTGTATATACTAGGTGTTTACTGATATACTGTGTTTGGCCATAATACCCTGCACTATGTTTAGTGAAATCCAAACATCTCCACCTTGATCTTATCTGCCGAAAGTATATAATTCTAGAAATATTGTTGCTTATTCTGATGCAACTTTGCAAACTTTAGCCATACTGCCCTGTTCTTTTTTTAGAAAGATGAGGCTTTCCCCTGGAAACACTTCTAAACAAGCCATACTTATTCAGTTGTACTAATTGTACTGTCATGAACTTGGACATTTAAACTGCTGAGGCCTTTAGAATTTGGGCTCCAGCGCTTGTGATTTTTGTGCAATTTCTTTGATCATTATGCAGTTTGACCAAGGAGTTAATTTTCTCCGATGACCACTATTGTGAGGATTGTCCATTGTCTTGAATGTTTGCCACTGGTGAATAATCTTTCTCACTGTAAAATGATGAATATCGTACTGCTTGGAAATGATGTCAAAACCCTTACAAGATTGATGGTAAACAATAATTGTTTCGAAGATCATTACTGACGTCTTTCCTTCTTGGCATTGCATTAACACAAAACTAAATGCTCCAGACTAGCAAACTGCCAAAACGTCTGCAATTTTGGAAGTGTCTAAACTTGTTGATGGACAACTCAATCAAGGCTCTTTGATTATCTGCACTAGGAGGCTACTCAGCCTCTTAAAGAAGTTGTCTGACAGCACAATATTTTTTGGATTATTCAAGTGGAGGCATTCAGGGAACTCTGTGGATCTCGGGCAGGACACTCTGGGGGTCCGCACTGACTCTTTAAATGGTGTTTGTCTGTCCAGAAGTCACAGCACCCCTGCATCCTTGAGATGCAACTATAAGGTTACGTCACTAGGTGTGAATTAAGACTTGTTCAACTGTACTGTCAGGCTTCCACCAGGAAGTGCAGAAGAAGAATGGAGACAGAACTCCATAAAGCAGTTAGACTAAAGCCCACAAGGGGGCACAAGCACCAGTGAAAGGGTAGTCAGCAAGTCTAAAGGGTGCTTTACACGAGACGATCTATCGTGCGATAGATCGTCGGGGTCACGGTTTTTGTGACGCACATCCGGCATCGCTTGCGACGTCGGGCTGTGTGACACCTCTGAGCAACGCAGTATCGCTCACAAATCGTGAGTCCTGTACTTGTCGCTCGGTTTCATAATCTCGTTTAATTAAAATAACGCCGGTTGCTCATCATTCCCGGGGTAGCACACGACGCTCCGTGTGACACCCCAGGAACAATGAACAGCAGCTTACCTTTGTCCCGCGGCACCCGCCGGCTATGCGGAAGGAAGGAGGTGGGCAGGATGTTTACGTCCCGCTCATCTCCGCCCCTCCGCTTCTATTGGCTGGCCGCTGTGTGACGTCGCTGTGACGCCGAACGTTCCTCTCCCTTCAGGAAGAGGAGGTTCGCCGCCCACAGCGACGTCGCACAGCAGGTAAGTGCAGGTGACGGGGGGTTAACAACTTTGTGCGCCACGGGCAACTAATTGCCCGTGACGCACAAACGACAGGGGCGGGTACGATCGATCGTGAAATTGCACGATAGCTCGTACCGTGTAAACCAGGCTTAAGTCTTAACCAGGAAGTCCCATCTGAACAAGGGGGTGAGCAAGCCATAAACAGGTAGAAGCACGAGGGTTAGGAGCCAAAAGGTCATGTCAGAAGCCAAAAAGGGAAGCAGAGCCATGGTCAGGAAATGTTACTGAGGTCAGAGGCCGGGAGAGCAAGCAAGTACAAAATAGGAGGAGGAGACCGAGATACAGAACGGGACCAGGGTCTGGGAGACAGAGCAGACAAAAAGTACAAGGGAAACGGAGGTCAGGGAGAGGTAAGCTGTGTAGCAGGATGGATCAGGTCTAACTCACAAAAACCATTTGTGTATGCTGAAGAACAGGAACTATTACTGGTGGGTTCCAGAGGTCTCCACACCATAATAAAGCAGCCTGAGTCCCGGAATGTGGCATAACAAAACAGACCCCTCCCATCTGACTTAACCCCATCAGAGTTAAGGCCGCTTTACACGCTGCGACATCGCTAGCGATGTTGCTAGCGATCGCACCCCGCCATCGTTCGTGTATCATGGGCAAAATCGCTGCCTGTGGCGAACAATATCGTTGGTATGTGTTACACGCACATACCTTACTAACGACGTCGCTGTGGCCGGCGAACAATCTCTTGTTTAAGGGGGAGGTTCGTGCGGCCTCACAGTGACGTTACACAGCGGGACACCAATAGAAGCGGAGGGGTGGAGAACAGCCGCATTAACGTCACTCCCACCTCGCTGCCGGAGGACGCAGGAACTCTGTTGTTCGTCATTCCCGAGGTGTCACACGTAGCGATGTGGGCTGCATCAGGAACAATGAACAACATGCGTCCAAAACGAGCAGCGATATTTTGAAAATGAACGACGTGTCAACAATCAACGATTTGTGCCGCTTTTTGGATAGTTAGCGGTCGCTCATAGGTGTCACACGCAACAACGTCACTGAGGCCAGATGTGTGTCACGAATTCCGTGACCCCAGGGACATATTGTCAGATAAATCGTAGCGTGTAAAGCGGCTTTTAAGCTACAGTAATGATATGTACAAGCAGCATTGTGGCTCAATAAACTAATTGCAGAACAGTTTAAATTTAGACAAGTCTGCATATTTTCCCCAGACACAGTTCTTGAATGTGGTGTCTTATAAAATTAGCACCAGTTTGTCACTTTGTGCATGAGATGGAAACATCAGAGACGAAAACTAATGTAACTGATTACACTCTCTACAGTGCTGCACAATATGTTGACACTAGATTAGCAACAGGCAATAAAACTTTTTTTATATATATATATATATATATATATATATATATATATATATATATATATATATATATATATATATATATATATATATATATATATAAAAGTAGCCCAAATAACAATATTCTTCTTGTTTATTGTTCCATCAAAATAAAACATGTTGATATTAATGTGATTATTCTTACTGATTAGGCAGGTGATAATTGATAACCCTAATTTAATCTGGGTTTTTTTTGTCAAGTAAATGCATGTTCGAATAACATGAAAAGTAATGTTCTTCATAACTAGCAAAGCTTAACGGCCAATAACAAGAACTGTTGGAGGCACTAATATAACGAGCAGAATAATAGCATTGTAAAAATTGCTCGCGGCAGTTAATACTAAATGCACAGTGCAATGTTATATTTTGCTTTTTATTTACGATCTTTATCTTTTATATTGCGATAATAATGCAACTAATTTTATAACAAAAAGTTTCTGATTCAATAAAACATCTGGTCTTTGTGTCATGTTCACATGATATCATGAAGTTTAATTTCATGGTTACAAAAGCAAAATAAAGCAAACAACATGAATTCTGCTAATAAGGTGGAGCCTGCTGGGTACAAAGAAGAAAAACCTAATTTATATGGAGAGGTAAAAATTAAGTCTTACATTTAAAGTAGATTTTTTGAGACACTCATCTGCTGGCTGACTTCATTTTATAAGGATCAATAATTCATATTTTTAAAACACTATTTTAAAAAAATCATATTGTTATGTTATGATTATTATTATTATTATTATTTCTATTCTATAAAGTTGTTGTTTTTGCTGGAATTAATTCCTTTTGTTCTCTCACTAATATTATGTGCTCACCTCCTTGAATTAACTGTAAGAATAAAAATGTGCTTCAATAGATTCCCCTGTGAACAGCAAAATGTTCATCTAGTGAAGGTTGTAGTTCTCATGTACTGTGAATTTATTGCTGACAATGAATGCTTTTTTGAGTTTGTTTCTTTCCATCAGTGTTTTTCTGCCTTGTTACCAATTACAAAATACATGGAGTCTTGCATTAAGGTTTTCTTTTTTCTTTTTTTATTAAGGTTATTTTTCTTTTTTCTACTTTATTTTCAGAAATCAAGAAAACTTTTATTTTTAAACCTGAAAATATTTTATACAGAATACGGTAATAAAATCTAATCGCTGTCTACACTGCCGCTCTTCTCTGCTCCGTGTGTTGAACATTCATACTTACTTTTTCTTGGCCCGCCACATGCTCAGATTAGGTTGGTGACATGGATGCTATCAATCAATGGCCATTTGAATATACCAGACTCCTAGACTTGGAGAGTTCAAGAGAGGATATTTAAATGGTTTCTGTGCATGGGCCTAAAAAGGTATCAACCACTGAGGACTTCAGTTCTTTTAAAGAATTTTTTTTGGGCCTAATTGTCATATTACGCCTCTTAATCAGAGTGTTTTCAACAATACAAAGTGATATTCGTGTGGGGTATGTGAAAAGGTGACTGGCTACATTATTAATGGCCGGTATGTACCACATAAATGGTATGGTGTAATCTTCAGGAGTGCTGGTACTTTAGTGCACATGTTTTTGCTATAGTATTCATACTGTGAGGATCACAGGTGGCTGGAGGGATCGGTGGGTCTGGCAACCTACTGTACATACCCCACCCATGGGTGTGTTTGACTTCTGTCTGACAGGTCACATGAGAGACTTAATGGAGTCTGTTGTTTGGCACATGGCAGAGTGAGTGTGAGGCTGACAGGAGTCAGTGTTGAGAAGCTGCCAGGCTTCCATGAAGAAACCTTATGGAGAGGTGGGTGGAGACTGGGGAGAGACTGCAGCCAGCATGGAGATTGCTGGACTGTGAGAGAAGCCGCCTCAGAAAGACTGAGGAGGTTGCTAAACTCTGGATAGCAGTATGAAGCCTCTCTGAGGGGATCCACTTGGAGAAGAATGGGTTCACTTCACCTGATTGGGATCAGTGTATGGAGGGCTGTGAAAGAAACCTTTCCAGAAGGTAACGGTCTTGAAAGCCGTGTCTGAATACTTGCAGGGGTCAATGAGATAATAATGGTAAATGGACTGTAATGACTGTATGTTCCTTTAAGCTGGAAGAGATTCATGCTATATGTGAAGAGAAGTTTATGAGCTGTTATAATAAACTGCTGGACTTTTCTTCAACGGTTTGTGCTCCTGTGTTACCTTGCATCTCAGCAAAAGTGAGTAAAACCTCCATGTTGCAGTGTATGAACGGAGCACAACCTCAAAGATGGTCAACTTGACGACAAATTGACTTAACAATATTCTTAATTTTTGGACCTTGCTGGATTCCCAGCTATTTCCACATCAGAAAAAGAAATGGATGTAGACCATTTGGCTAGAATTTGGCTCACCAGCGTGCTTTTTATGCAGAAATTCGTGTTTTTTGTTTTTTTTTGCATATGAAAAATACAGAGTGATTTCCATCAGTCTGTTGATCAGATTTTCATAAGTGTGTCAGTTTTTGTCATGTTTCATCAAGCTTTTCTCAAATGCAAAAAAAAATAATTATGGAGGTTTCCGAAGCTTATAAGCTGACGCATTTCAGATTTATAGATAAGATCCTTACTCACCTAAGAGTAAGGATCTTATCTATAGATCCAAAACGCATCAGTTGTTATTTATGGACTTTTAATTGTGTATCTATTTTTAACATGAAGATCCAATAAAGATTTTTCTACTTTTACACAATTTCTGGATGGTATCCTATTTGGTGCTGGAAACAACCTAGAATTTTTTTCTGCTGCTCTATCCTGGGAACCCCAATCCTGGTGTAATCCGTGCATCATACTGGACTCACATTACAGGAATTACGGTAGACTGAAACTATTTTTTCTTTTCTTCCTTTGTACTATCTTTGCAAACACTCACTGAAAGACAGACAGCACCAGAATGTAACTAAGATGCTTGCAGTGTGTGACCAAATTGTTGACGGAACCATAAACATGCAGTGACAAGTTTGATCTATTGGCATCACAGTAGTGGCTCAGTGGTTAGCACTGCAGTCTTACAGCACTGGGGTCCACCAAGGACAAAACTCTACAAAGAGTTTGCATGTGCTCCCCATGTCTGTGTTGTTTGTTCCTCTAGTTTTTTCCCATGCTATAAAGATATATTGATAAAAAATGAAAAAGGTTTTCCACTATTAATGGGACCCCCTCCCTTTCATTTATCTTAACTAACACTTTCCTAATATTTTCTACTACCTATCCTGCTCCTGTAAGCTGATCTCTCTGCATTGCATATATACCTGTGTTGATGTTTTGCTTCGATCCTTCCGGTCTGGAGACTGGAATCGGGCAAACTGAACAGGGCGCGTCACTTGTGGGGGCAGGGCTGCCTCTCTGTGAGTGACAGCAGTCTGGGCAAGCATGCCCAGCTCAGACTTCACTCTTCTCTTAGGCTACTTTCACACTTGCGTTGGACGGGATCCGTAGCATTGCGTTGTGTGACGGATGCAACGGATGTGTTGCATATAGTGGCACAATGGATGCTAAAGATCGAACAAAATAACGCAATCCGCTATAGGTTTTTTTTCCTTGACTTTACACATCTGAGCATGCGCAGTTGTGTAAAGACGGTTGCGTTAACGGAATCCGCCACCATAGGCATCCATTATTAAAACAACGGACACCAACGGATTCCTGCAGGTTGCGTTTTTTGACACTCCGCAAAGCGCAGAAAAACGCTACATGCAGCGTTCCATCCGCCCGACGGTCACTCGCGGTCAGCATCAAAACAACTGATGCGCCGTGGGACGGATGCAATGCAAGACCATCCATTGCTATCCCTAGCTAACAGAAGTCTATGAGGAATATAACGGATTCCTGCAACGGTTACCGTAATTCCTCAAGGCTGCGGATAGCAACGGAAGCCGTCCAACGCAAGTGTGAAAGTAGCCTTAAGGCTGCTTTACACGGTACGACCGATTGTGCGATTTCACAATCGATCGTACCCGCCACTGTCCTTTTTGCATCACGGGCAAATCGCTGCCCGTGTCGCACAAAGTCAGTAACCCCCGTCACACATACTTACCTCTCGTGTGACCTCGCTGTGGGTGGCGAACGTCCACTTCCTGGAGTGGGAGGGACGTTCGGCGTCACAGCGACGTCACACGGCTGCCGGCCAATAGAAGCGGAGGGGCGGAGATGAGCGGGACGTAAACATCCCGCCCACCTCCTTCCTTCCACATAGAGCCGGCGGCGGCCGCGGGAGGCAGGTGAGCTGCTCATCGTTCCCGTGGTGTCACACGGAGCGGCGTGTGCTACCACGGAAACGATGGTCAACTAAATTAAACGATATTATGGAAACTAGCGAGCAGTACCCGACTCACGATTTGTGAGCAATACTGCGTCGCTAGGAGGTGTCACACAGGCCGGCATCGCCAGCGATGCCGGATGTGCGTCACAAAAACCGTGACCCCGACGATCTATAGCACGATAGATTGTCTGGTGTAAAGCAGCCTTTAGTCTGCTTTACAATGCAGGTCTTTCATTTGACAAGCATTAAGATGTGCTGATCATTAGATAATAAAGTATATCACAATATAATTTACTATCTAATGGTCAGCACATCGCAGCAATTGTCCCATCAAAGCACCGCACTGTAAAGCAGACTGAGAGAAGAGTGAAGCATAATCTGGGCATGCGTGCCCAGACTGTTGTCACTCACAGAGAGGCAGAGAGATAGCACCCGGTCCCATCAGTGATGTGTCTTGCTCAATTGTCTCCAGACCTCAAGGATTAAAAGAAAACATCAACATTTTAATATATGCGCCACTGAGAAGTGTACCAAGAGAGTTTTAGTTAGGAAGAGTTCGGTCAAATGAAAGGCGGTCGCATTAGTAGTGGAAAACTCCTTTAAGATTGTGAGCCAAAGTGAGGACAGTGATGATCACGCGGATAAAGCGTCGTGAAATTAATAGCACTATATAAGTGAGTATAATAAATAAAATAAATGATCCAAGTAAATAAGAAATCCTGTAAACAGAAGCTATGTTTTGACCGTAGTTATGCTACAAATCTGGTGTCTGACCAACGCCATACCATGCACGCCTGATTTTGGTTTGCAATATATTCCTCCTGTTGGTGGCTGTTCAGACTCAGTTACCTCACCCCTTTCCACAGGCAATGCTAATTAAGCACCATTCTTGGATCTGGTCCGCCTTTATCAATGGTTGCTGTTTGACACTGGGAGGATCAGTTCTGATATAGTCCTGGTATGTGTAGGGCTTGCTCCACATGCTGGGACCTGGGCTGGTCTCTATCCACAAGTGCCTTTTTTGCAACATGGAAGCGGCTATATACAGGTTGCAGGTATGTGTGCTCCATTATGGTTCTGCTTTTAACTTTATCTAGGAGGCCGCATTGGCACATGAAATACAGAATGTAGAGTAGGACCCCCCTATTGAGATTTGCCGTGACGTTGGCAGGGGTGGCTCAAAAAATTGATCAATTATTTGCTAAAAATCTCATTTTTTTATTATAGTACAGTTGGAATAAATATGTGAATTTTCACTTTTTATATGATGCATGCCAATTTCAGATCGTGCTGGTTCCCCTTTTTTTCTCTGTTTTGACCGTAGTTATGCTACAAATCTGGTGTCTGACCAACACCATACCATGCACGCCTGATTTTGGTTTGCAATATATTCCTCCTGTTGGTGGCTGTTCAGACTCAGTTACCTCACCCCTTTCCACAGGCAATGCTAATTAAGCACCATTCTTGGATCTGGTCCGCCTTTATCAATGGTTGCTGTTTGACACTGGGAGGATCAGTTCTGATATAGTCCTGGTATGTGTAGGGCTTGCTCCACATGCTGGGACCTGGGCTGGTCTCTATCCACAAGTGCCTTTTTTGCAACATGGAAGCGGCTATATACAGGTTGCAGGTATGTGTGCTCCATTATGGTTCTGCTTTTAACTTTATCTAGGAGGCCGCATGGCACATGAAATACAGAATGTAGAGTAGGACCCCCCTATTGAGATTTGCCGTGACGTTGGCAGGGGTGGCTCAAAAAATTGATCAATTATTTGCTAAAAATCTCATTTTTTTTATTATAGTACAGTTGGAATAAATATGTGAATTTTCACTTTTTATATGATGCATGCCAATTTCAGATCGTGCTGGTTCCCTTTTTTTCTCTGTTTTGACCGTAGTTATGCTACAAATCTGGTGTCTGACCAACACCATACCATGCACGCCTGATTTTGGTTTGCAATATATTCCTCCTGTTGGTGGCTGTTCAGACTCAGTTACCTCACCCCTTTCCACAGGCAATGCTAATTAAGCACCATTCTTGGATCTGGTCCGCCTTTATCAATGGTTGCTGTTTGACACTGGGAGGATCAGTTCTGATATAGTCCTGGTATGTGTAGGGCTTGCTCCACATGCTGGGACCTGGGCTGGTCTCTATCCACAAGTGCCTTTTTTGCAACATGGAAGCGGCTATATACAGGTTGCAGGTATGTGTGCTCCATTATGGTTCTGCTTTTAACTTTATCTAGGAGGCCGCATGGCACATGAAATACAGAATGTAGAGTAGGACCCCCCTATTGAGATTTGCCGTGACGTTGGCAGGGGTGGCTCAAAAAATTGATCAATTATTTGCTAAAAATCTCATTTTTTTATTATAGTACAGTTGGAATAAATATGTGAATTTTCACTTTTTATATGATGCATGCCAATTTCAGATCGTGCTGGTTCCCTTTTTTTCTCTGTTTTGACCGTAGTTATGCTACAAATCTGGTGTCTGACCAACACCATACCATGCACGCCTGATTTTGGTTTGCAATATATTCCTCCTGTTGGTGGCTGTTCAGACTCAGTTACCTCACCCCTTTCCACAGGCAATGCTAATTAAGCACCATTCTTGGATCTGGTCCGCCTTTATCAATGGTTGCTGTTTGACACTGGGAGGATCAGTTCTGATATAGTCCTGGTATGTGTAGGGCTTGCTCCACATGCTGGGACCTGGGCTGGTCTCTATCCACAAGTGCCTTTTTTGCAACATGGAAGCGGCTATATACAGGTTGCAGGTATGTGTGCTCCATTATGGTTCTGCTTTTAACTTTATCTAGGAGGCCGCATGGCACATGAAATACAGAATGTAGAGTAGGACCCCCCTATTGAGATTTGCCGTGACGTTGGCAGGGGTGGCTCAAAAAATTGATCAATTATTTGCTAAAAATCTCATTTTTTTATTATAGTACAGTTGGAATAAATATGTGAATTTTCACTTTTTATATGATGCATGCCAATTTCAGATCGTGCTGGTTCCCTTTTTTTCACTATATAAGTGAGTATAATAAATAAAATAAATGATCCAAGTAAATAAGAAATCCTGTAAACAGAAGCTATGTTAAGCTTGAAATGCGTTATGTACTATATTTTTTAAGAAGTAAAAAAGTTTTGGAAGATTTTACCTTTGCAGTAAGGGGCACTTTGCACACAACGACATCGCAAGCCGATGCTTGCGATGCCGAGCACGATAGTCCCCGCCCCCGTCGCAGCAGCGATACCTTGTGATAGCAGCCGTAGCGAACATTATCGCTACGGCAGCCTCACATGGACTCCCCTGCCTTGCGACGTCGATCTGGAGCGGGTCGTGCGGCGTCATAGTGATGTCACACGACAGGCGGCCAATAGAAGTGGGGAGGGGCAGAGATGAGTGGGACGTAAACATCCCGCCCAGCTCTGTCCTTCTGCATAGCCGGCGTGAGCTGCAGGACGCAGGTAGGAGATGTTCCTCGCTCCTGCGGCTTCATACACAGCGATGTGTGCTGCCGCAGGAACGAGGAACAACATCGTACCTGTCGCAGTCGCATAATTACGGAATTCCCAGACACTACACTGATAATACGATTACGACGATTTTGTGATCGTTAATCGTATCATCTAGGATTTACACACTACAATGTCGAGTGCGACGCCGGAAGTGCGTCACTTTCGACATGACCCCTCCGACATCGCACCTGCGATGTCGTAGTGTGCAAAGTGCCCCTAAGACTCTCTCTCTTGCTTGAATACCTAAATTAGATGTATAAAAATGGTAACAGGGTGTAGTGCGGTGTGTAGGCAAACTAACTGGATGTAAACAATACTATGATACTGTGTATGACACATGATTGCAGAAGTAAAATAAAATTGACACCCGAAGCACTGTAGCCCAGATTCATCAAAACAATTATACAAGAAATCTGGTGTAAAACACTTTGAAAAGCTGTCCAATTTCTTTTTGCAATGCAAAGTTGTGCAAAAATGGACTAGTTTTTGGTGTCTTCAAACCAGTTTCAGCCAGCTCTGACCAAATAGGTGGAGCTGGGGTGATACGGGAGCATGATGGTGCATGGTATGCACACTAGTAGAGATGAGCAAACAAGAGGTTCAATGTTAGTACCAAACACAGGCTATACAAAAAAAAAAAAAAAAAGAATTTGGTTTGTATACATAAAGCATCCAAACTTCGAACTCAATCATGTGAGCATAACTGTGCTTGGGTACACTCAGTGCTCAGCCCGGTGCGAGCCACTTGCAGTGTTTGAATGCCTCGCACTGGGGGTAACAACAACATGATTGGATTTAGTCTGCAGCAAAAAAAAAAATTGGAAAAACCGGCCCACCCTCTCCAGGAAGTGATCTGTTTATGGCTGGCTGCATGCGGGCCTAGACCAGAACTGCCTAATTAGTGACTTTTAGGCATGAGCAAGCAGTAAAATGCTCAGGTGCTCAATGCTCGCATCAAGCATATTGAAATGCTCGGGTGCTCGACCCGAGCACCGAGCCCAATGTTAACCTATGGGAAACTCAAGCATTTTTCTGGCGGCACCCCCGGCGGTCTGCAGAAAGCCAAAAAATGTCACAAATGTATAAGAACAGAGGTCAAATGACATGGGATCAGCATGGGGAAGACTCCTGTAAGCATTTCTAACTCCCAGGTCACTGCTGTGAACAATGTTGTCTGAGTATTAGGGGGAGGAAGAATCCTGTGTTGCTCCTCCTGTATGACGTGTGACATGCACTTTTGCTTAGTAGCGCATGTACGGCAGCTTCTCACTGCCTGTACATTCGCTGCTAAGCAAAATCAAAAAAGTGAACAGTAGAAGAAAAAAATAGCATATTCACCTCTCTGTAGACTCTCGGGACACGTCGGATCGGCTCCAGGACCTCTCGGTAATCACCTGACAGCATCATCTGATCATTTAAGTCCAGTCAAAAGCCGGCTTTTTACCACCCAGCCATTTTAAACGATCAGCTCACAGCATTATCTGATCATTTAAGTAGAGATGAGCGAACTGGTCGTGGTTCGGCTCAAGGTCGGTTCGCCGAACGGAGGTCCCGTTCGAGTTCGGTTCGTCGAACGTTCAACGAACCAAACTCGAACTGCATAGGAAACAATGGCAGGCAATCACAAACACAAAAAAACACCTAGAAAACACCCTCAAAAGGTGTCCAAAAGGTGATAAACAACTCACAACACAAAAACATGGGAAAGTGACAAGGACATATACTCATGCGAAAACAAAAGAGCTGGACAAGGAAAAAGAGGAGGAGACACAGATATATAGTATATATATAGATATATAGATATATAGAGTATATGCAAGGAAACGTCGATGCCATTACTGTGCAACTTGAGCCCTGCTCATTTTAGGCTTCCAATCTGGATAAATTGCCTGAGCTTTCCACGTACGCCTTGGGGATCTTGTCGTGTCCTGCAGCCAGCGTTTTCTCAGAACCTGTCTTCAGTGCTGCTGGGGGTCTGCTGGCAGATAAGCACACGTGTCTGTCCACTGACAATGTGAACATGGCTCTCAGAGGACTTTTCTTCCCCTGGTCAGCCAGGGGACAGGAAAGGCACGCGTATTTTTGAGAGTGCTTCATGCAAAGCATCGGTTTCATTTTGAAAAGGGGGATCAAGTGATGCCAGTCAAGTGGGGTGTGTATGGCCCAATTAGTGGCAACGAGGGAGACTGTGGTTGGAGTCCCCTCGCTGTGTTTCTAAAAGAACCAAGATGAACAAGTCATGGCTCTCAGAGGACTTTTCTTCCCTTGGGTCATCCAGGGGACGGGAAAGACACGCGTATTTTTGAGAGTGCTTCATGCAAAGCATCTTTTTCTTTTTCAAAAGGGGGGTCAAGTGATGCCAGTCAAGTGGGGTGTGTGTGGTCCAATTAGTGGCAACGAGGAAGACTGTGGTTGGAGTCCCCTCGCTGTGTTTCTAAAAGAACCAAGATGAACAAGTCATGGCTCTCAGAGGACTTTTCTTCCCTTGGGTCATCCAGGGGACGGGAAAGACACGCGTATTTTTGAGAGTGCTTCATGCAAAGCATCTTTTTCTTTTTCAAAAGGGGGGGTCAACTGATGCCAGTCAAGTGGGGTGTGTGTGGCCCAATTAGTGGCAACGAGGGAGACTGTGGTTGGAGTCCCCTCGCTGTGTTTTACATGATTTTCGAAGGGCATGACATGCCTAAGAGGTTGAGTTTCATCCTCTGCAACTTGTTGGCAACAGAAAGGCTGCCTTTACACCCTTTTGAGACCGAGGATTTTCGAGACCTTATGCCCATTGCAGTGCCCCAAGAGCCGATGGCCAGTCGTCACTCCTTCTCCAAGAAAGGCGTGCCCGCGCTACCACAGCAGGTCGCACACAACCTCACCGATTCCTTGAGAAACTCTGTGTGTGACAGGGTGCATTTCACCACAGATACTTGGACCAGTAAGCATGGACAGGGGAGTTACATGTTGCTGACTGGGCAATGGGTAACTATGGTGAGAGATGGAGAAGGGTTTGCTGTACAAGTCTTGACGTCCCCACGACTTGTTTGTCAATCATTCCTCTGTATGTACAAGTTCCTCCACTGCTTCTGCCTCCTTAACCTCGTGTGGGTCCTCCACCTCGGCCCAAACCCTGTGTGGTCAGGCCACCCTTCCTTGTAACTGCGCCCAAGGAATCCCACACACCTCCTTACTATGCTGGCAGCAGAGCTCAAGGCCATCAGGCGGTCAAATGTTTACTTTGAAATGTAGAGGAAATGTGAGACACTGCTGAGGAATTGTGGACGGTTAGCTCTGGAGAGTGAGACCGAGTTTCATCAATGGTTGTCTACACTCAACCAGCAGTCAGGGAAGGTCGGGTGCGCCAATGATGCAAACCAGTCTGCGACCCTTCTTTAGGGCAATGTGACACACGTGCCTTGTATGGCTCACGTGTTGAACCTGGTTGTCCAGCAACTTTTAAAACACTATCCCAGCCTACATGGCCTTCTGCAGAGGGCACGGTGTAACGCCTGCCTGGATCGACACACTCAGATGGGCTGTAAAGGATAGGCTAGAGGCAAGCCACTCACCAAGCTGGACACCCAGAACCCTGAAACCCTTTAACCCCTATACAGTGATTTGGAATTACACAGGGCCCAAGTTGATCAATACCTGTGGAAGGCTGCAGTTCCAGAGAATAGTAGTCATGTAGGGTCAAAAACATTAATTGAGGAAGAGGAACAGAATGGGATGGCCAGGACTTAATCAGAAAACAAGCCGAGGTGAAATGCGGATCGGCCAACGAGGTACATAAACAGCAAGCAGGAAAAGTAGTAAGGTAACAAGCACACAAACCCATAAAACTGAACTGGAGGTAACAGTAACAAGAGGTTCATAGCTTTGTCTGGCAGTGGTCTGCAGACAGGAGGGGCCTAAAAAAGGGTGTGGTGTCTTCCCATTGGTTGTAGCTGAATGATGGTACTTCATCTGTGAGATACCGACCACCTACATTCAGCCTGTGGTTCTGTATCTGTCAAGGTAACGCAACCCAGTGGGTGACCATAACCTGCGTCCACCTGCACTGCAGGCATCGACTCCTTTCTCATCATCAGCACTATGCACGAAAGGAACACGTTGTCACCTGGCGACCGGAGTACAAATTGATTGCGTGGACTACGTTGGTGACTTAACAGCCGTGTTCGGCAATGATGCAAACCTGTCTGCGGCCCTTCGTCAGGGCAATGTGACACACGGGCCTTGTATGGCTCACGTGTTGAATCTGATTCTCCAGCAATTTTTAAAATACCATCCCGGCCTACATGGCCTTGTGCAGTGGGCACGCTGCTATGTGCTCACTTTCATCCTTCGCACCCAGCAGCTCAACAACTTTCATCGCTCCTGAAGTCTTAAGGTCTGACGGTTAAACGCCAGAAATGCGATGTTCCGACACGCAGGAATTTGAATCTGCACATGTTGCAGCGTCTATGGCAGCACCGCAGAGCCCTGCTGAAATAGGGTATGATGTATACCTTGGGCTAACTTGATCCAGAGGTGGTGCAGATCACGCTGCTGGAGTGGTGTCAGATCAAGGACCTATGCACCCTTCTACACAGTTTACAAATATCGACGAAGATCTTTAGCACTGGCGATGCCATTCTCAGCATGGCAATTCTGGTCATCTACAAGATGGAGCACACTGTATGCATTATTCGGAGTCAGGTGTTGGTCCAAGAGGAAGGGGAGGAAGTACAGGAGGAGTCATATGCAGAAGGGATAATAAGATCTACAAGGTCCAGACGGTGAGCGGCACCTAGGCGGAAGTCAAGGGATGGTGGGGGAGAGGGATTAACAATGGCGCATAGTATCAGCAAAAATTGTTGAGGAAGGTGCAGGAGCCCATGAAGAAATGGAGGACGAACTGGCGATGGGCATGGAAGACTCAGCAGATGAGTGAGAGCTTGCTCAGATTTCGGTTGTTCGAGGTTGGGGGGAGAGGGCAGAGGAAGGAGGCACGATTCTCACCTCTCTGCCACCAACACATCAAGGACTTGGTCCTCCTGGATGCACAAGACACATGAGCGCCTTCTTGCTGCAGTACCTACAACATGACCCTCGGATTGTACGAATTCGAAGTAATGCTAACTACTGGGTTGCCACACTGTTAGATCCCCGGTACAAGACAAAATTTGGAGAAATAATTCCATAGAAAGGGACGCACGTATACAGGAGTATCTGCAGAAGGTGGTACGGATTCTTAGATCTGCTTTTCCAGTAAACACCAGTGCTGCACAGAGTGAATCTCAACGCTTTGTCATGGATAGGAGGAAATGGGCTTTTACTTGTCCACATCTGAGGGACTGAGGGCTGGCTGCTGTGCTGAAATGGCATTGAGTACGGTGTCCCTGCAGAGTTGCACTTTTGGTCATATACCAAATGAGTTGAAAAAGGACAAATGCTGATGGAAAGGGGAACAGGTGTGTTGGAAAGGGGAAAAAAGATTTTGTCCGTGGGTTTGGTGGTTAAGCAAAAGTAACATTTGATGAAGAAACACCATCTGTTACGGTGGGACTGGCAGATTTGGATAAGGTGGTATATACTATGTTACCGCTATATAACGAAAATTAATAAGAAAAGAAAGAGAAAGGTATATATCCCCATCAGCAGTCAGTGTCCACCGTGCTCCCAGATGGAAAAGGAGAGTTTGGCAACTGGAAGGTTAGGTGGAGGATACAGATCTGTGTGGCTATGAAACTAATAGTTGCCTGAACCGAGTTAGACGCCACTCGGATCTTGAGACTGGGAGCCCTGTTAGCGTCACAGGGTCCACACGCCCACCCAGCCCAGGAACTCCCTGTTAACATCACAGGGGCAATTCAGTACGCTGACCGTGTGCATTGGGGCCACACCTGTGGACAGCAGGCGCATCAGCAGCAGCAGGCCTGTTAATGCCACTGGGCTGCACAAGCAGGACTTGTAGGACAGGAGCTGGTCTTAACCGTTCTGCATTACTAACTGTGGTGGCATCCTGCATCGACGCCCTATCCCTGCCTACCTCTGGCCTAAAGCCGCAATGGGTTCAACACATGGAGGTGTGCTCTTTCGGAGCATAATATAAGACTGCGCACCTCCTTGTTGGCTCCAGCCCGTTTTATAACCTGGGTCCGCCCCAAACCAGGGTGGACCACAATGCACCTCCTGGAGACAAAAGCAGAGTGACACGTCATGAGTAGCATAACTAGCGTCCTATTTGGAACCGCAACTTCAATAATGACCTCATGGCTGCCACGACACAAACACCTCACCAGTCATCGTCTGACCATCAATAATGAGGTGACAAGTCATAGGGGCGGGCCTCTGCAAGCCATTTGGGAGTGGCCTGGCCACATCGTCAGGACACCTGATGCCCTGTGGTCTATATGGGCCCCCCCACATCAGGGGCAGGGCCAAAGAGTTCATTACCGGACCTAGTTTCTGATGCAGTAAGTGCCTGAGCATGGTCAGTTGCATGAAATAGAGTCTCTGAAAAAAGACTATCAGCTTTAGCATGGTGTCTCGGCACAAAACAGGACTTAGACCCGGCACGGAATGCAAGTACCTGTGCAAAGAGGCTTTTCACACTAAGTGTGGGAGCATGTGCTGTATCCCGAAATGAAGACTTAGCCTCAGGAATGGCACAGTCAGGCTGAGCATACTCACTAGGCGAAATACTGTAGTTAGGCTGCAGCTGGGGTAAATCAGCACACGCATGCGCACTAGCTGCCTCTCCACACTTACACGTGGAGGAGAAATTGCTCTTCGGGTGTGGACTTGGAGATGCTGTCTATGAACAGAAGGAAAAGCTAAAGGAAGCCTCACTTTCTATCCCTCCGAATTATCAAATGCAGCAATGAATTCCATGAGTTTGCTATAACATTAGCGTAGCAAAATGTGCATGAGGGTGTGATGTAGAGGTGCTAGAAATAGCTTGGCACCAGTGGGACAATAATGAAATACAACATCCAGTTCTATGATGCCACTAAATGGCAGTATTTTTTGCTATCATTATAGCTTATTAAAAACAGAGCAGGAGGGTGTCCTGCACAGGTGCTGCACATAGATTTGCACCAGTGGGGCACTAATGGAGTACAACAGCTACTTCTTGTATGCCACTAAGTTTACTCAATTTTTGGTATTATAATGTCTTAGTAAGTAACAATGAGTTTGAGTGTGCAATGCAGGCAGAGGTGCTGCAAATATCTTTGCACTAGTGGCACAATACAGAATCCAATAGCCACGTTTAGGATGCCACTAAGTTCACTGAGTGTTTGCTAGTATAATGGCTTAGTAACAATGAGTTTGAGTGTGCAAAGGGCAGGAGGATACAGTGGCAGGGTTGTGGGTCTCTGGGTAGAGGAAAGGAAGCCTGCTTTTCTATCCCTCCTAATGGGGAAATGCAGCGAGGAAATCCCTGCTTAGCTTCACAGACGCTGTCATCTTGTGTAGCTGTTAAACTCTGTTTTAAACTCTGTCACCTATGGCTCTGACCCTGCCGGTATGAGCCCTTAAAAGGACTGATAGAAAGTGCTATCCCTAAGCTGTCCAGCGCTGTGTATGGAGCATATACAGCAGTATCGGCGATAGGAGCTGCGCCAGTGATGTCTGACACCAAGAACGCAGAAGGCAGATAATGGCGTGCTGGAGGAAAATGTCCGGTTTTATAATGCAGGGACATGTGACATGGACATCCTATCACACATGCCATTGCTTCTCTGGCTAAAAGTCCACTTAGCTGTGTGTGTGTCTGGGATTGGCTGACATGCTGGCCCACCCCACTACACGTGCGCGCTTAGGGAAGGAAGACAAGGGGAAAAATAAAAAAAATGGCAAATCGCCATTATACATACAGCAGTGATCTGAATGTGCTGTTCCCGCACACTATACACTGAAATGTCATAATAGTGTGAGTCACAGAGTGACTTACACTATTACAGCGGAAAGCCAGCTAGGATCTAGCTGCTTTTTTTGCTGCTAGAACCGTTCTTGAACGTATCTAGAACTATCGAGCTTTAGCAAAAAAGCTCGAGTTCTAGTTCGATCTAGAACAGCCCCCAAAATCACTCGAGCCGCGAACTGGAGAACCTCGAACCGCGAACCGCGCTCAACTCTACATTTAAGTCCAGCGGTGAAAAGCCGTCCGGCTTGTAAACAATCAGATGATCGTTCATAAAAGCCGGCCAGCTTTTTACCGCCCAGTCGGTTTAAACAATCAGATGATGCTGTCAGGTGACAGCATCAGCTGCTTACCGGAGGGTCCTGGAGCCGATTGAACGTGTCCTGGGAGTCTGCAGAGAAGTGAGTATAGTTTTTTTTCTACTGATGCATCAGCTGATTGTTTAAATGGCTCACCTGATTCAGGTCCTTGAATCTGACACATCATCTGATCGGTTTGCCTTCCTGCAAACCGATCAGATGATATTGGATCCAGATTGGACATCGCGGGACCCTCAGGACTAAGGCGGAGGGGGGTTCTTTAGTTCAATAAAGATGGAGTCACTAATTGTGTTGTGTTTTATTTTCAATCAAATATTTTTCTCTATGTTGTGTTTTTTTTAATATTTACTAGAAATTCATGGTGGCCATGTCTAATATTGGCATGACACCATGAATTTTGAGCTTAGGGCCAGCTGATAATACACAGCTTGCCCTAACCCCATTATTAACCCAGCGAGCCACACGGCACCAGGGCAACTGGAGAAGATGGCACTTTTATGAAGGTGTCATTTTCTCGGGTGGCTGCGAACTGCAATTCGCAGCAGGGGTGACCCAGAAAGTTTCGGTCACCCTGTACTGTTCATTCCAGTCCACAGCTGCCTAGTTGTACCTGGCTGGATACAAAAATTGGAGCATATAGAGGACTGATTCATTAACATATTGCTATTTACCTTCCATTTTTAACTGATCTTGTACAAAAAAAATGGATCCGTTAGAAACTAAAGTTAACCGGCTGCCTAAATAGCAATCTGTTAATAGATCCATCCTCCATAGACTCCCATGTTAAAGAAATGGATCAAGCAGACATAAGTTATTTCACAACGGATAAAAAAGTTGTGCTTGCAGAACTTTTTACTCAACGCATCTCAGCAGGATCCGTTCTAAAGGCTGCTTTACATGTTTCAATAATTGTGCGATCGTATTTGCGATCGCATCCGCCCTCATCGTTAGTGCGGCACGGGCAATTTGTTGCCATGTCGCACAATGTTGTAACCCCCCGTCACACGTACTTACCTCCTTGACGACCTCGCTGTGGGCGGTGAACATCCACTTCCTGAAGGGGGAGAGACTTTCGGCGTCACAGTAACGTCACACAGCGGCTGGTCAATAGAAGCGGAGGGGCGGAGATGAGCGGGACGTAAACATCCCGCCCACCTCCTTCCTTCAGCATTGCCGGCGGCCGCAGGTAAGCTGCAGTTCATCGTTCCCGGGGTGTCACACGGAGCGATGTGTGCTGCCCCGGGAACGATGAACTACAGGACGTGCGATTTTTAGAAAATAAGCAACGTGTCAGCGATGAACGAGAAGGTAAGTAGTATTTCTGCTCGTTCATAGCTGTCATACGATACGATACGATACGATACGATAGCACTAACGATGCCGGATGTGCGTCACTTACGACGTGACCCCGCTGACATCTCGTTAGATATATTGTAGCGTGTAAAGCCCGCTTAACAGATGATAAGTATTACAGGACATGTGAACTTAGCCTTAGAAAGGTAATTATAGTAAATGGTAAGAGCTGCTGTAACTGTTAGCTAGACATTCCAATATTCTCTGCCTATAGGAAGTCATAGTCGTAAACATATTTCCTAATATTTCCTTTGTAAAATTAGGTTTGTTTTTCCAAGCCAAGACCATAAAATTCTCTAAGTAGACACTAATGTATTCATGTTAGATACTTTCTGTTTCTGAATCCCTTTCTGGGATGGACCTGGATGCAGCTATAAATAGCCAGTAGTTCTGTACTGCTGGGGAATACTGAAATGTGTTCAACATTCTGGGAAACATGAGCTAGAGGCAGCTTTATGTAGCTGAGCTCACAAATGTGATATTTACCTTCCTGGATTATAGCAACAAAACTAACATCTGAAATCCATTCTCTGAGGATATAATACACAGAGCACAGTCTATGTTTATATTTATTTCCGTAGATGATTGTCACCACTTTAAATTCAAAGACGGTAGTAAAAGCATCACCAAGAAACCATCCAGTCTGAAATTCCTTCCCTAAATCATTGTGCCTCATCAATAAAAGAAGCAGGATCTCACAGATCTTAGTTGTATCATATTTTATCCTTAAATAAAAATATATACACAGAATACCAGTTTGGGAGATGCAACACATGGTAAAGATCATTTTCTAAATGTGTTAGTAGCTATTGCCTAAATCCTATGTCCTGTGAAGATATATTCACAAAGTGCAGAACCCGGAGATTTCAGTTATAGGAAAAGAGTACTTTACTGACTTAATGGTCAATATAATTTATTTTTACTATGTATGAGATCGGGGTCAGATAACCGTATGAAAAATCCTCCCGTTTTCATCTATGAAACTCAGACGATTTTCATCTGTTTTGATATCTGTTCATATTTTATGGCCATGTGACATCTATATTTTTATATACATTAACATTTTATAATGTACACAATAAAATTAAGGTATCTTAGAATAATATCTATAATGTATCCATAAAAATCAGAGGCAATACGGAAATTCCATATAACGGTCATCTGATTATGGTGGAGCACTAAAATGCTTGGGTGCTCAGTCTCAAATCGAGCAGGTCAGATGCTCTGACGGGCTCAAGTAATGAGTATAAGGGAAGTTAATGATTGGGCAGCTCATCTCTGTGCCCACATAGAGCCCACCATATACTGAGCACTTCCAGGAGGAAGGCGGGGTTTTTTTGGGCACACCACATCTGAAAATGTTGTTTTACCACATTGTGAGCCATTCTGAGACTGTGACTGGCTCTCCTTAGGGTGCCTGCATACATCATGCAGTGAAGCAAGCCTGTGCGTTGTGGTGGTTTCATGGCTGAAACATCCGACCACTCGTGATACTCAGTTGAACTCCGTGAGTACCCAAGCACCCTGATGCTCTTTGAGTATCGAACAATGATGAGCTTGCTCACTCATCATTACTGATTATGGTTTGCCCACCCATAGACTTGAATGTACGAGTATCATCCAATATATGTAAGAGAATAGTGAATGTGGCAAAATGTTCCACACGGACTGATGCATGTGAATAACTGTCATCTGAGTAGCTCTATTGAATATTAGTCAGTCTGGTGTGTGATTTTTACTCAAGCAGCACATAATCATATAATACGCTCATCTGAACGAGCTATTACTACCACACGATCAGAATTTAACAAGTGGCCTGCAATGTCGTCCATTTAAATCCTGGTCTCTTTTCCTGTTAAGACCCATTATACATGCACCCTGAAAACAACAGAAATGCCGTGGAACCGAATGGACACCAGTCATGCTATAATAAGTCGATTAATCCATTCACCGTGTAACAGATCCAGCACTTATCCATGTTTAACATCATAGCAGAAAGCGACAATACATATGTTAACTGGACCTAATGAATGCAGTCTCAAAAGCAACAGAAAATGTCCCAAATCCATAGCGCAGGCCATAAGCTGATGAAACTGATGAATGAAAATGTTAAAATTCTGAATACACAAAGATCCTTAAAGAAAATGATGTGCAGCAGAGATGAAGGGAATTTTGTTACTTACCGTAAATTCCTTTTCTTCTAGCTCTTATTGGGAGACCCAGACGATTGGGTGTATAGCACTGCCTCCGGAGGCCACACAAAGCAATTACACTAAAAAGTGTAAGGCCCCTCCCCTTCTGGCTATACACCCCCAGTGGGATCACTGGCTCACCAGTTTTAGTGCAAAAGCAAGAAGGAGGAAAGCCAATAACTGGTTTAAACAAATTCACTCCGAGTAACATCGGAGAACTGAAAACCGTTCAACATGAACAACATGTGTACCCGCAAACAAACCAAAAATCCCGAAGGACAACAGGGCGGGTGCTGGGTCTCCCAATAAGAGCTAGAAGAAAAGGAATTTACGGTAAGTAACAAAATTCCCTTCTTCTTCGGCGCTCTATTGGGAGACCCAGACGATTGGGACGTCCAAAAGCTGTCCCTGGGTGGGTAAAGAAATACCTCATGTTAGAGCTGCAAAGACAGCCCTCCCCTACGGGGAGGCAACTGCCGCCTGCAGGACTCTTCTACCTAGGCTGGCGTCCGCCGAAGCATAGGTATGCACCTGATAATGTTTGGTGAAAGTGTGCAGACTCGACCAGGTAGCTGCCTGGCACACCTGTTGAGCCGTAGCCTGGTGTCGCAATGCCCAGGACGCACCCACGGCTCTGGTAGAATGGGCCTTCAGCCCTGATGGAACCGGAAGCCCCGCAGAACGGTAGGCTTCAAGAATTGGTTCTTTGATCCATCGAGCCAGGGTGGCCTTAGAAGCCTGCGACCCTTTGCGCTTACCAGCGACAAGGACAAAGAGTGCATCCGAACGGCGCAGGGGCGCTGTGCGGGAAATGTAGATTCTGAGTGCTCTCACCAGATCTAACAAATGTAAATCCTTCTCATACCGATGAACTGCATGAGGACAAAACGAAGGCAAAGAGATATCCTGATTAAGATGAAAAGAGGATACCACCTTTGGGAGAAACTCCTGAATGGGGCGCAGCACTACCTTGTCCTGGTGGAAGACCAGGAAGGGAGCCTTGGAATACAGCGCTGCTAGCTCAGACACTCTCCGAAGAGATGTGATCGCTACCAGAAAAGCCACTTTCTGTGATAGTCTAGAAAGTGAAACCTCCTTCAGAGGCTCGAAGGGCGGCTTCTGGAGGGCAACTAGTACCCTGTTCAGATCCCATGGATCTAACGGCCGCTTGTACGGGGGAACTATATGGCAAACCCCCTGTAGGAACGTGCGCACCTTAGAAAGTCGTGCTAGACGCTTCTGAAAAAAGACGGATAGCGCCGAGACTTGCCCTTTAAGGGAGCCGAGCGACAAACCTTTTTCTAACCCAGATTGGAGGAAAGAAAGAAGGGTAGGTAATGCAAATGGCCAGGGAGACACTCTCTGAGCAGAGCACCAGGATAAGAATATCCTCCACGTTCTGTGGTAGATCTTAGCAGACGTGGGCTTCCTAGCCTGTCTCATGGTGGCAACGACCCCTTGGGATAAGCCTGAAGACGCTAGGATCCAGGACTCAATGGCCACGCAGTCAGGTTGAGGGCCGCAGAATTCCGATGGAAAAACGGCCCTTGGGACAGTAAGTCTGGTCGGTCTGGTAGTGCCCACGGTTGGCCGACCGTGAGATGCCACAGATCCGGATACCACGCCCTCCTCGGCCAGTCTGGAGCGACGAGTATGACGCGGCTGCAGTCGGATCTGATCTTGCGTAGCACTCTGGGCAAGAGTGCCAGAGGTAGAAACACATAAGGGAGCCGGAACTGCGACCAATCTTGCACTAGGGTGTCTGCTGCTAGAGCTCTTTGATCGCGAGACCGTGCCATGAAGGTTGGGACCTTGTTGTTGTGCCGGGACGCCATTAGGTCGACGTCCGGCCTTCCCCATCGGCGACAGATTTCCTGAAACACGTCCGGGTGAAGGGACCATTCCCCTGCGTCCATGCCCTGGCGACTGAGGAAGTCTGCTTCCCAGTTTTCTACGCCGGGGATGTGAACTGCGGATATGGTGGAGGCCGTGGCTTCCACCCACATCATAATGCGCCGGACTTCCTGGAAGGCTTGCCGACTGCGAGTCCCTCCTTGGTGATTGATGTATGCCACCGCTGTGGAGTTGTCCGATTGAATTCGGATCTGCTTCCCTTCCAGCCACTGCTGGAAGGCTAGTAGGGCAAGAAACACTGCTCTGATTTCCAGAACATTGATCTGAAGGCTGGACTCCTGCTGAGTCCACGTACCCTGAGCCCTGTGGTGGAGAAACACTGCTCCCCACCCTGACAGACTCGCGTCTGTCGTGACCACCGCCCAGGACGGTGGTAGGAAGGATCTTCCCTGTGATAATGAGGTGGAAAGGAGCCACCACTGCAGAGAGTCCTTGGCCGTCTGGGAAAGGGAGACTTTCCTGTCCAGGGATGTCGACTTCCCGTCCCATTGGCGGAGAATGTCCCATTGAAGTGGACGCAGATGAAACCGCGCAAACGGAACCGCCTCTATTGCCGCCACCATCTTCCCGAGGAAGTGCATGAGGCGTCTTAAGGAGTGCGACTGACCTTGAAGGAGAGCCTGCACCCCTGTCTGTAGTGACCGCTGCTTGCTCAGCGGAAGCTTCACTATCGCTGAGAGAGTATGAAACTCCATGCCAAGATACGTTAGTGATTGGGTCGGTGACAGATTTGACTTTGGGAAGTTGATGATCCACCCGAACGCCTGGAGAGTCTCCAGTGCAAAATTCAGGCTGAGTTGGCATGCCTCCTGAGAGGGTGCCTTGACCAGTAGATCGTCCAAGTAAGGGATCACAGAGTGTCCGTGAGAGTGCAAGACTGCTACCACTGCTGCCATGATCTTGGTGAACACCCGGGGGGCTGTCGCCAGACCAAATGGCAGAGCCACGAACTGAAGATGTTCGTCTCCTATCACGAAGCGCAGAAAGCGTTGGTGCTCCGTAGCAATCGGCACGTGGAGATAAGCATCTTTGATGTCTATTGATGCTAGGAAATCTCCTTGGGACATTGAGGCAATGACTGAGCGGAGGGATTCCATCCGGAACCGCCTGGCGTTCACATGCTTGTTGAGCAGTTTTAGGTCCAGAACAGGACGGAAGGAGCCGTCCTTTTTTGGAACCACAAAGAGATTGGAGTAAAATCCTCGCCCCCGTTCCAGAGGGGGGACAGGGATCACGACTCCTTCTGCTCTTAGAGAGTCCACCGCCTGCAGCAGGGCATCTGCTCGGTTGGGGTGTGGGGAGGTTCTGAAGAACCGAATTGGAGGCCGAGAACTGAACTCGATTCTGTACCCGCGAGACAATATGTCTGTTACCCACCGGTCTTTGACCTGTGACAGCCAAATGTCGCAAAAGCGGGAGAGCCTGCCACCGACCGAGGATGCGGAGGGAGGAGGCCGAAAGTCATGAGGTAGCCGCCTTGGAAGCGGTTCCTCCATTTGCTTTCCTGGGGCGTGAGTGAGCCCGCCAGGAATCTGAGCTCCCTTGTCCTTTCTGAGTCCCTTTGGACGAGGAGAATTGGGGCTTGCCCGAGCCTCGAAAGGACCGAAACCTCGACTGCCACTTTTTCTGTTGAGGTTTACTTGCTCTGGGCTGTGGCAAGGAAGAGTCCTTACCCTTGGACTGTTTTATGATTTCAGCCAATGGCGCACCAAACAGTCTGTCTCTAGATAATGGCAAGCTGGTCAAGCATTTTTTGGAACCAGCATCTGCTTTCCAGTCCTTTAACCATAAGGCTCTGCGCAAAACCACAGAATTGGCGGCCGCCATAGAGGTACGGCTCGTAGATTCTAGGACAGCATTGATAGCATAGGTCGCAAACGCAGACATTTGCGAAGTTAGGGACGCCACCTGTGGCACTGCTGGATGCATGATAGCATCCACCTGTGCTAAACCAGCTGAAATAGCTTGTAGTGCCCACACGGCCGCGAATGCTGGAGCAAACGACGCGCCGATAGCTTCATAGACAGATTTCAACCAAAGGTCCATCTGTCTGTCGTTGGCATCTTTAAGTGAAGCGCCATCCTCTACTGCGACTATGGATCTAGCCGCAAGCTTGGAAATTGGGGGATCCACCTTTGGGCACTGGGTCCAGCGTTTGGCCACTTCAGAGGGAAAAGGATAACGGGTATCCTTAGAACGTTTAGAGAAACGCTTGTCTGGATGAGCGTCGTGCTTCTGGATTGATTCTCTGAAGTCAGAGTGGTCCAAAAAAGCACTTAATTTACGCTTGGGATACAGGAAATGGAACTTCTCCTGCTGTGCAGCTGCCTCCTCTGCTGAAGGAGCTGGGGGAGAAATATCCAACAGTCTATTAATCGCCGATATAAGGTCATTAACCATGGCGTCACCATCAGGGGCATCCAGATTGAGAGGGGCCTCAGGATTAGAATCCTGATCACCGTCCTCAGTCTCATCACAGAGAGACTCTTCTCGCTGAGACCCTGAGCAGTGTGATGACGTCGAGGGTCTTTCCCAGCGAGCTCGCTTAGGCTGCCTGGGACTGTCATCTGAGTCAGAGACTTCAGCTTGTGATGCTTGAGACCCCCTTGAAGTACGGATTAGTTCCAACTGAGGGGGACCAGAGAGCATAGCCACAGCAGTGTCCATGGTCTGAGGAACTGGCCTGGCCTGCAAGGTCTCCAGGATTTTTGTCATAGCCTCAGACATTTTATCAGCAAACACTGCAAAGTCTGTCCCCGTCACCGGGGCAGGGTTCACAGGCGTCTCTGCCTGGGCTACCACCACAATAGGCTCTGGCTGACGAAGTGCCACTGGGACTGAACATTGCACACAATGTGAATCATTGGAGCCTGCCGGTAGATCAGCCCCACATGCAGTACAAACAGTGCACACAGCCCGTGCCTTGGCAGCCTTGCGTTTTGCGGATGACATGTTGCTGCCTCCTCAGAGCAGTACAGGGTGTCCAGCCAAGAAGCGACCTTACAGTGCAACTATATATATATATGGTACCAAGAAAAAAGTACACTAATATATCACTGAGGCACTAGTGGGGCCAGCACTACTGTGCAGCTTACCGCCCACTTAGGAGCGGTGTGTGGTCGCCAGAAATCCCTCTAGTCTGGGTCTCCCAGAGCCTGCTGCCTTTCCCCAGCCAGAACGCATGTGTAATGGCTGCCGGCGTCCTTGTGGAGAGGGGGGGCGGGCCCTGGGCGTACACCGACGAAGAGCGGGAAGTCTGCTTCCCCCTGTGCCTAGTGAGAGGGCTGGAGCATGTAAATAAAGCTCCAGCCCTCGGCGCTGCCATTGAGCAGCGTCTCTCCCCTACCCTGATTGACAGGGTGGGGGCGGGAACGAAGCGGCGCTAGGCCGCAGAAGCCGGGGGCTAAAGTTAGAAGCGCCGCCGCCGTAAAAGCGCGGTCGGCGCAAAGCCCCCGGCGCACCACAAGTCGCAGCTGCGCCGCCGCTCCAGGAGCGGTCGGCGCAGAAGTTCCCAACACACAACGTCACTCAGCAAAGCTGCAGTGACCTAACCCCCAGCGTACAGCGCCACTGTCCCCGGCGCACTACAACGCTCAGCAAGCCCTGAGAGTGTCTGCCGGGGACACAGAGTACCTGAAAGTTGCAGGGCCTTGTCCCTGAACGGCACTCCCGCTCCCAATCCAGCAGGTTCTATGGGTCTGTGGATGGAGCCCGGCCCCAGGGCTTGGGGGCCGGCAAGATCCCACTTCCACAGAGCCCTCCAGGGGATGTGGAAGGAAAACAGCATGTGGGCTCCAGCCTCTGTACCAGCAATAGGTACCTCAACCTTACAAGCACCACCGCGGGTGAGAAGGGAGCATGCTGGGGGCCCTATATGGGCCCTCTTTTCTTCCATCCGATAGAGCCAGCAGCTACTGCTGACTACAAACAGTGGAGCTATGCGTGGATGTCTGACCTCCTTCGCACAAAGCAGAAAACTGGTGAGCCAGTGATCCCACTGGGGGTGTATAGCCAGAAGGGGAGGGGCCTTACACTTTTTAGTGTAATTGCTTTGTGTGGCCTCCGGAGGCAGTGCTATACACCCAATCGTCTGGGTCTCCCAATAGAGCGCCGAAGAAAAGTAAATAATAGAGGACTATACCCGCAGCAATATATAGAGCAGTTCCTTTTGGGAGTTAGATAAGTTGCATATAAAATCTTGTAACAATATGTCTAAAAATCAGAATAGGCGTTTTACAGGGAGTTTACAAGATTCACCAGGGTACAGTATTACACAACTAAAAAATACATAAATACAGTATATTCTTTATTACAAGCCTGTTATTGCAAGCAGGGAATTTCCAACACGGATTACAATTCTTTGTGCACTGAAAATCCATTTTATTACTGAATGACCCCTGTTTTCTTGGCAGATTTGATTCCCAGTTGTAGTAGGTCTTTAGATCTAAACTACTCGATATAGCACAGGTTATCTGTACAATTTGAGTGTAGTTCCTGTAGAAGAGTAACTAAGCGCATTGCATATTACATGTTTTGGCGCTCTAATGGCACTGCTTTATTGCTCCTTCACTAACTTTTGAATACCAGGCTTCCAGTAATGACTTGTTGTCATATGTGACCACTGCAGTCAGTCACAGGCTACAATGGTCACATGTGATCATAGGATGTCAACTGTGCTTGCTTGGTGGGGACCAGAGACATGTAACCATGTTAGCACCAGCGGAGGTGAATAACCTACTTCTTTTTACACAATCAGCTACATAATTAATGGAGAATTCAGCAAACTATTCTGCAGAATTTCATGTAGATTTGGAATTCATATTTTACTGTGGCTTGTCCCAGATTTGCTGCAATATAAATCCACATCAAACCTAATATTTGTGAATGTACCTCTAATCTCCAGAGGAAACAAATACAAATAATGGAACATTGGCAGGTTTGCTTGCAAACTTAACATACAGCACAACAGTGCTAACAGTATTAACGTCATTTCTCCAAAGTCTTCCAGGAGCAATTTTTTAACATGACAACTCCAGGCCGCATGTTGCCTGTGCTACTGTGAGGTGACTGCATGGCCTAAACTTATTAGCATGGTCTGCAGCATCTCCAGACTGGTCTCACATTGAGCTTATCCAAGACGATATTTATTTAGCAATTGCAAAGGGAGCTGCCAGCAGTTGATCTTAACGATTTGTGTGCTCAAAAGCACACAGGCAAAGAAATCAATCCATAGATGTATAGATGTCCATAAATTAAATGTAATAATGAGAAATGACACAATGACACAGGGAGAGAGTATTGAACATGCTTACTAAAATTTAAAGAAGTTGTCCAGTCCCTAAAAACTGTTTTTTTTTGCCCTCATAAATCTTGCTAATATGTGCCTCCACACACATCTATTATGTTATTTTGGCAATATTACCTTTTATCATGCTGTAGCAGCACATCATCACTGCTGGCTCCAGCTCTGATGGGGTTAATCTCTCTCCTGACTTCCTGTGTTCCATTACTACAACTTCCATGATTCTTTGCGGTGACCTGAATCTCACACCCACTCAGCACTCCACCCAAACTCCTCTCTGCACTTGCTGCATCTTAGTGAATCACAGTGTGAGATCACATCAGCTCCAAACTCTGCGCAAGTAGGGAAGAAAGTGGCTATCTTCTGCTCGCTGAAGTGTCTGGGAGTGAGATAGGCACACTGCTCTGCCGCCACTCTCCCGCACACTGCTCTGCCGGCACTCTCCCGCACACTGCTCTGCCGCCGCTCTCCCCATAACATGCTCACCCATGTGACTCCTGCTCTCTGGCCCGCACTGCAGACAGCTACATGATGGTATGTAAACTCTCCTAGCCCTCTCCTCTTGATGCTGGGCTGTGACGTACAGCCCAGTCACTCAGTATGAGTGGCCGCTGCAGCTGCTGATGTAACGTCAACTCTGAGAGCCCAGAAGTTTACATGACATAAGCGGATGCCAGAGGCCACAGTTCCCGGGGGTCATGTGATCGGCACGGAGGGAGCACTATAGCACCGCTCAATCCCAGAACTGAAAATAGAATGGAATTTTGAAGAGACTTGTAATAGCAAGGTAAATTGAAAGTGAAAATTTAAGAAATGAGTGAACCAACCCTTTAATTAATACTTTGTACAAAAAGCTTTGTGGGTAATGACAGCTTTAAGATGCTTCCTATATAAAAAGAGTAGTCGCATGCAATGCTCAGGTGCGATTTTGCGCTAATAAAGTCCATACTTTTTACCTATTTATGGAGTGCTGCCTCTTTATATTAATATAGATATATAATATACATATTGAGCGAGAGTCAACAAATATAAAGTATAGCACCAGTTGACGCGTCATTGAGTGTGAAACAACCTGCGTCCTCCTGCATCCATGTTTTTATACATATGAAAATATATTTTTTTTATGGAATGGTGAGTGCCACCTCTTTACTTCCAATATTGATATAACAGAAGACAATTCAATCTATATTCTGACAAAATATTGTAATGTAAACGCTATTTGTCAAACAAGTAATGTAGTTACATATTTTACTAGACATGGATTTTCAGTTTAATTAACATATTAATACATATGGTCATTTGTTAACTAATAAGTAGTACTCTTGCTTTTTAGGCTATTTATGTCTAATAATAAAAAAGTGAATTACCACACTACACAATGACTGGTAAAAGAAAGGCTTGTTTAACAGGCTGTATATGAGATGCTGACACCAGGCCAGCTACAATTAAGAGGAACAGTGCCAACTATAGGAGTGAGACTGCATGGGAGGGCTGTAAGGTAATAGTCTTCAACTGAATCAGATCCCTTGTTTCAGATCCTTATAAATGCAGATTGATATTAAATTTATGGAGTGTATTACCCATAAATACTATTGCACAACCTCCCAGTAAACAATGCTTTTATTCCCATATGCATTTGTTGTCAGTGTACTGAAAGAGGCATGGGTGGGATTCAGCTAGAGAACAGCAGACATTCGGCAGTACCGCTGCAGCTCCGAGAGACAATACAAAACAATGAGCAGTGGGCCTGGGCAGATGGCACATTAATTAATAACCACACTGCTCTGAACTCTAGCAGAAGACAGATGTTAGCATGTTCTAGCTAAAAAAAAATACCATGTTCACAATCACCGTTACAATGCTCTCATAGTGAGAACATACATACAAAGACATTTTTCTATCACCTTACAGGCTATTTTACATACACATTCACAAATATTATATTGTATTTATACACATAGTGCTATACATAAGTTTTTTCTAAATCATTTCTAAATCATTCTTACTTAGTATAATTTTTCCCACACATGCCGAAAATTTTTGTACATTACTATGTATGTATATATACATATATATTTCTGTGAATTATACCTAGATTGATCAGATGAATTGCAATATTATACAGTTGTGGATAAAAGTTTTTAGACTGACAAATTTTGATTTTCACAAAATTTGCTTAAGTATTTACTCTTCATTACAATCATTATAAAAATTTCTCAGTTTTTATTTATATTGTTATACTGCCAGTAGCTCATAAGTAGCTCATAAGTTGCTATACATGTTGTTATTATTTGGTAGCATTGCTTTTAAGCTGTCTAATTTTGGTCAAATGATTGGCCTTCCACAAGATCCTTATAAATTGCCCCAAATTTGGCATATTTCTGCTAACAGGCCTTTTCTGAGTAGGCCTCCTTGCTTGCACAGGCTTTTTCAATTTTGACCATACTTTTTCTAATGGATTGAGGGTAGAGCCATGTAATGACCAATCCATTACCATCACGTTGTTGTCCTTTCACAAGTTTGAGCATATAAAACTGACCACATTATGGAATAGTGATTGTAGTGCAGAGGAAAATGTTACTTTCATGTTTTAATTCCTCCTCTTCATTGAGGAGATATTAGCTTGTGAACTTTAGGTTATAACTAATGTTATAGTTCAATTGGCTGTTACCAGGATTTTGTCATTGGGCCTGTACATATTCCCCTGCATCAATGCCTTAACAACTGCAGGCAGTAAAATTACATCCCAGCAGTCATAGTGTTAATCCCACTCGGCTGCCGCGGGCAGCCGGGGGGATCAACGCACATGTTAGCTGATTTGTACAGCTGACATGTGTGCCTAGTAGACACAAGCAGATCCGCGATCTGCCCGTACCTGTTAACCCCTTAAATAGCGCTGTCAAAATGTGACGGCTCCATTATAACGCTGTCACGGTTAAAGTTCACTCACCACCCAACACAAGAAGTCACATGATGTGATCACGTAGATCCGATAGTTGTCATGGTAACACAGGGTCATATAATGACTCACTTCTTGTTTCACCCGGCCGAGAGCTGTGTGAGACAGGAGATGAGCGTATCTGGTGTTCACAGCTGTGTAGCTTTGATCAGCAGATATGGAAGAGCAATCAGACTGCTGATCCTTATAGTCCCCTAGGGGTATTAATAAAATTAAAAAAAAAGTTAAAAAATAAAATTTGAAAAAAAAAAATAGAAAAACCTAAAAGTTCAAATCACCTCCCTTTTGCCCCACTAAAAATTAAAGGGTTAAAAAAATAAACGTACAAAAATTTTTTATCGCTGTGTTCAGAAATGCCTGGTCTATCAAAATATACAATCAATTAATCTGATCGGTAAACAGAGTAGCAGCAAAAAAATTCCAAATGTCAAAATTAAGTTTTTTTGGTCGCGGCAAATTTTGCACAAAATGCAATAACAGGCGATCAAAGCATAGCATCTGTGCAAAAATAGCACCATTAAAAACATAAGCTCAAGATGCAAAAAAATAAGCCATCACTGAGCTCCAAATCCTGAAAAATGAAAAATGAGAATGCTACGGGTCATGGCAAAACGTGCGCCACTTTTTTGGGACAAACTTCTATTTTTTAACTCCTTAGATAAAAGTAAACCTATACATATTTGGTGTCTACGAACTCGCACTGACCTGAGGCATCATATGGACACATCAGTTTTACTATACAGTGAACACAGTGAATAAAATATCTTAAAAACAATCGTGCAATCACACTTTTTTTGCAATTTTTCAGAATTTGGAATTTTTTTGCCATTTTCCAGTACGCTATATGGTAAAACCAATAGTTTCATTTAAAAATACAACTCATTCTACAAAAAAAGCCTTAACATGGTTATATTGATGGAAAAATAAAAAAAAGTTACGTCTCTCGGAAGATGGCAAAAAAAAAAAAAAAACGGAAAGCGCAAAATCAGACAGTCATGAAGGGGTTAAATCAACGAATCATAAGCAGGCAGAATCATGCAGGGGAGAAGAGAACACACCCTCCTCATTTATCTCTTGACCTACAGTTTAGAGATACAGAACACTGCTGTTGTAATATTATAAAAACTGCCAGATCTCATCTCACAATGGTGTCAGCTCTCACCCTCCCCCCAGACTTACTGTTGTAAGATGAGATCTGGAAGTGTTTGTAATGATACCATATTCAGCTCTTTGAACACCCAGTTGAATTTTGTATAAATTATAACCTAAAATTTTACACGTTAATATTTCTTCAATGAAGATGAAGAGAGATTTAAAAAAATAATAAATTATTCAACTATTCATCTCTGCAGCCACTATTCCATGACATGACTATTATAGCATGCAATGGCACTGTCCCAGGTCCAAGCATAACATCCAGTTTATTGAAACTCATGCTTTAAAAAGTGGGGAAGAGAGAGAGTGCAGGTGTTCTCAGGACCTGAAAGCACCTGCACCCGGTCTCTTCCCCGCTTTTTAATGCACAAGTTTCAATAAACCGGGTTTTATGCTTGGACCTGGGACAGTGCCATTGCTTCTCTTCTTTGATTCACTGTGGAGAAAAATAACATTTCCTTGGAATGTGAACCCTAGGACAGCATTTTTATCACAGAGAACTCGGCAGATCTGCACCTTTAACAGCCATGAACTAAGGTAACCCCGCAGTAGTGCATGATCGTCACTTTCCTTTTGTGGTACTACTATAGCATGCTCAAAGTTGTAAAAGGTCCTCTCTTTAAGCCATTTTTGCCACTACTTTCTAAATATGTTTTCGGTCATTGTCTATTTGAAAGACATTTATTCTATTAGCTAATGTTTGGGGATGTTACTTCAGTCTTTCCACATTATTTTATTTCTTCATAATGCAATGCATCTTGTTATCCCCACCAATCCCTCCCTGCAGCATAGCACCCTGAAAACATCATGCTGCCACTCAGCCTTATGATTTTCAGTTGGGATGGTGTTCTTTTGTTTGTTTGCAAGTCTCTCTTTCCTCCATATGTAAAGCGATAGTTATTATGATCAAATTCTTTCATTGACGTTTCATGAGGCAAAAGGAAATTTGTACAAAAACTATGCTTTTCCCCGTTAGAGATGAGCGAATCTGAGATTCGATATTCGGAGTTCAGGTTCAAAAAACGATTTCCAAAACAGCAACATTTGGATTTGAAGTTCTAGTGAATTACGAGTGCAAACCACTCAAGCGAGCAGCGCTGTGCTTGGGTATGAGTGATGCTCAACCCGGTGCGAACCACTTAGAGTGTTTGAACGGGGTAACATCAGCATGATCAGATGCAGTGTGCCCACACAAACAAAAAAAAAAAGTACACCAGTAGCACTTATGCAGCTCCACATAACTACACTGCCACTGCCATGATTCATTGTAGGTACAATGCTTTTTCCTAAATTCATTTTTTCAAATGAATGGTGCCTACCGTCAGCGTCCTTAAGTGGGGCTGTATAAGTGCCTGCTGGAGTTGAGGAGTTATTTTGTTGATAATATCATTAATATACAGATGTACTTTTCTATATTGAAAGAGAAGGTGATACCATCACGTCATGCCCTAAGTACACATGCGCTTTTCCAACATGACAATGATCCAAAACACACTTTTGTTGCATTTCTGAAGGAAAGGGTATAAGTGATTTAGTGACCTGTATGTTTCCTGATCTGAAGCCAACCAACACACCTATGAGGAATTCTTAAGAGACAAGCTCTAGAGGAGAAACTGGAAAACAAAGAAGCTCAAAATACGATCTTAACCAGAGGGTTATAGGGGTGAAGATACTATAGGAAGCTGGCCTTGAGGGGTTGTAATTAGTCATAACCACAGCATTCGCATGAAAACCACAGGTGTTGCAACCCCATGTGGAGGTAAATGGAAGGCGGTAATAGACAGGGTGAAATGCAGTGATGCTGTGATATAAGACACTCCATTAAACTTTGATGGTGATTTTATTTTCTACGCGTTTAGGAAAGTCATTTTCCTTCTTCAAGAAAAATCCCATACCTTGCTGAAGAAGAAGAGCGACTCTCCAATAAGAGTTGAAAATAAAATCACCATCAAAGTTTCCTGGATTATCTTTTATCATGCATTTTACCCTTTCTTTTACCATCATCCATTAAGAGAGAAGCTCAGCATCATTCTTCACCCAACATCTAGATTCTAAAAGAGGTTGTTCTGGAATAATGGAAAAAGATAAGGATCGCAATATGTTTCCAACTTGTTCATTCCATGCTTAGAAGACTTGGTGCTGTCCTTAAAATTCATGGAGGTCATAAAAAGTACTAGATGGAGTAATTTTTGATGTGGGGTGTAGTCATGTTTGCATCAACTAATTTGAGTAAAACTCAAAATTTTGTACAGAAAATAACTTTACTTTCATGTTAAAGTATTCTATAAAACTAAGTCTTGTCAAAAGTTCTGAAATTGTTCGAGTTCAGTGAGATATTGATTAAAATCTTACTTTCCAAAGTGGCTGTACTCATTTATGCCGAGTACCATATGTAAGAATTAAATTGCAAAGTGTGTTCAGTCTTCTCATCAGTATGTGGAAACGCCACACTCTGCTCTTCTTAAATATCCTAACTACATGAAAAATCTGGAAACACTTCATACTCTTCCCCTTCATAACAACTCGCAACTGAGTAAGTTTCTATTTTCTTACGTTTGACAAGCTCCACCTTTATTAGATCAGATGGTTCTGCATACAATCATCAGCAGTCAATGTGACCCTTAATTAGAATGCATTTGTCTATTGTTATGCTAATTTAGTGGTATTCTTGATAGGTCAATTATTGATCATGGAATTAGACAAGAAAAGAAAACCAACTTGAAATGTCTCAGTCTGCATTTCCTTACAGGTAAAATATATCTTTGTATCGTGTTAGCCAGTAGATAAAAAAAAGTTTAAAGAATTAAAATAAATAGCAAGATTTTGAGATTACTCAGTTCTCTTCATCAGGCATGGTCCTGATGAAGAGACTGATGAAGAGCGTGATGGAAAGACCTGAATATTCTCAAAAGCTTGCTATTATTACCACCTTTTCAGTTAGCCATTAAAAAGGTATCAACCACTGAGGACTTTGAGTTCTTTTTTTCTGCATTTTCTTGGCATTATTCTTAGCAATTTATTTTCTCATATCAGCATTGTACATACATGTAAAAGAAGATTGTTTTGTTTTATAATTTAATTTTTTGGCATCTGTCTCTGAATTTTGCTAATAGTATAATGTGACTGTGCCTATTGCACTTATTTTTACTGTAGATTATGTACAAAATAGTCTCAAATTAATTTCGGAGCTGTGTTTATTTCGTAGCTGGATTGGCATTTTATTCTTTTCCCAAGCTGGTGAAATTGTTCAGGGTCGTAAATTCACAATGTGTAGCTGAGCACTCAATATACCTTAGAAAGACAGCCTATTGAAGAGCAGTCAGTGACATTTCTATGGCGACTCCCTCCCCTTTTCCCCGTCTTTCTTTCCTATCTTGACACATTCCTAATTAAGCAGCAATATAAAACTGTGTAATTGAACAGATGTAGTAGTCATTAACAAGCGTTACCCATTCTTCTATAAATTCTGGATGTAAAGAGGGGGCTCAGTGAGCAGTGGGTGAACCTAATTGCCCAGAAATTCCTAAGGGAGATGTACAAACAGATCAAGACATCACATGAGGGAGAGGTTGGAGTTCTGACATAGGATTCTTGTCACTCTCTCGTTTATCTTACTACATTGAAAAGTTAATGGTGGCAGGAATCAGGCTTGGGAGGTACCATAAATAAAGCAATGTCTATGCCTGAAATGAAGCACACCACTGCTTTGTCTGGGTTTTGGTGACATTTTGATTAACGCATCACATAAAGCAGCACTTTTTTATGAGCAGCTGCTTAAAAGACAATCTATTTAAGTGAAAACACGGTTCAGAGTTTCTCATTTCCCTTAGCAATTTACTGGTAGGCGTACATAGAAGTTGCATTCTTAGTACTGCTTATGAAATCATTCCCCACTAGGCATTTCTCTGAGCTAAAGATTTGTAAAATACTAAATAATTCTCTTTTCATAGCAAAAATAGATCATAATATTGACGTACTGCACTTTAGAACCGCAAGCAGGTCAACTGCAGTGTCATGAAATCACCGAGTCATTGTAAAATGTTTTCTTCACAGGGAACTCCATCATTACTGTTTTTATGGATAGACCAATGCAACATACACAAAATATTCACGTATCATAAAAATAGCATTCAGTTCTTATCTGTTCATATTAGTGTGCACAAAGCCAATCCATGGGCACTTAATGTCTTGGCAGGTTTGTGTAGAAGGACATCATTGAATGTTATAGGCAGCATTTATAAAAAGAAATTGCCCAGTACATAGTAAAGCATAGCAAAATATCAAGATTTAAAACACATGTTCAGTTTAAGTGGAAATAAGCTTGTCAACAATTTCATCCAAAGGCTTTATAAGACACTAATTTAATTGGAATTAATAACTTAGAATTGTTTTGGTATTTGGCAGTTGTATAGATTTATAAGTTGCTATACACCGGAGGTAGGTTTTACCATTGATGAAACTTCAGGCCTCATTGATGAGATATGATGCCTGTTGTGAATAAGTTTTCCAGTTTGGGGCTCCCTCTTGTGGTCAGTGTTGGCGGTGCAGTTGATGTGTGGAATGAAAGCCACACACCTGTGGAGGACTGGCAATCAGGGGCAGATTGGGCTATTTAACTAAGTGGTTTTCTCTTGTTACTTGCCGGTGCTCAATGGTCTCCTGTGTGTTAAGCACATTCTGTAACCAGCTCTGCTCACTACCAGAACTCCTCTCAGATAAGTGGTCTTTGTACCTCTGCTGTTTGTTTTCCACTTTGTTGTTTTTTGTGCTTTGATACTAATGTTTGATTCCTATTTTATCTGTGTAGAGTTCTTTGTGGAATAGGATCATTCCCTACTGGGAGTGTCTGTATACTTAGCTCCATGATTTTGCAAGGTATTGTGTTTGTCGTGCTTGGTATTAATTCAGTCCCTCATCTGTATTAGTGTTTTTGGATCCCAGTAACATCAGAATGCTGATAAAGTGGGGATGAGGTTGTGTGACCTCAGATTTTATCCATATCAGAAGTACTGGTATATATTAGGGTTTTTTTACGGCTGCAGACAGTTGCTCCTTCCTATCCTTTCCTATAAAGATAGTTTGGGCCTCACATTTGCTGAATCTGTCTTTTCCAGCTTTGTATTGTGTTTTTCTATATCACCGTAGCCTTTACATGCGGGGGCTATCTTTCTATCTTTGTGGACTGCTCCGAGGCAGATTAGCTTTCTTATATCTCTGTGAGAATATTTAGTTCTCCGGCTGTGTCGAGACAACTAGGTCATCGTAGACTCGTCCCACGGCTACTTCTAGTTGTGTGTCAGCATTAGGTCTGCAATCCGCTAAGGTTCCAGCCACTCTGTTACCATTTGGGATTCCACATTTTTTGATCCTCCTCAGTCCCTGAATCATAACAGATGCCTGTGTGGGTCTTAAAGTTCACAGGTCTTATTTTTGATAGAAGACTGGAAAGACCTCTTTATTCCATAGTTTTGGAAAAATCAAGCTAAAGATGAGTTCTCTGGACTCACCTTATCGGTACTTACATCCATCCATCTTATACCCCATCTAATTACTAACATACATCCATCTTACACCCCATCTCTGCACTTACATCCATCCATCCATCTTACAATCTATCTCTTTACTAATATCCATCCATCTTACACCCATCTCTGTACTTAACAGTACATCTGTCCATTTACACCCCTTTCTGTACATACATTCATTCGGCTTACACCCCATCTCTGTACTTAGATCCGTCCATGTTACACCCATCTCTGTACTTAAATCCGTCCATCTTACACCCCATCTTTGTACTTACATCCGTCCATCTTACAACCCAATCTGTACTTACATCCGTCCATGTTATACCCATCTCTGTACTTACATCCATCCATCTTACACTCCATCTCTATACTTAGATCCGTCCATCTTTCACCCCATCTCTGTACTTACATCCGTCCATCTTACACTCCATCTCTGTAATTACATCCGTCCATCTTACACTCCATCTCTGTACTTAGATCCGTCCATATTAAGCGTGCTTTACACGCTGCAACATCGCTAACAATATATCGTCAGGGTAACGTCGTTAGTGACGCACATCCGGCGCCGTTAGTGACATCACAGCGTGTGACACCAAGGAGCGACGATCAATGATCGCAAAAACGTCAAAAATCGATCGTTGACACGTCGCTCCTTTTCATAATATCGTTGGTGGTGCACATCGCTATGTGTGACGCCGCAGGAACGACGAACATCTCCTTACCTGCGTCCACCGGCAATGAGGAAGGAAAGAAGTGGGTGGCATGTTCCGGCCGCTCATCTCCGCTCATCTTCGCCCCTCATCTGCTATTGGGTGGCCACTCAGTGACGCCGCTATGACGACAAACGCAACCCCCCTTGAAGGAGGGATTGTTCTGCGGTCACAGCGACGTCGCTGAACAGGTATGTGCATGTGACGCTGCCGTAGGCATAATGTTCACTACGGCAGCGATCAACAAATGTCGCACGAACGACAGGGGCGGGTGCTATCGCGCACAACATTGCTATCTTACACTCCATCTCTGCACTTACATCCGTCCATCTTAGACCCCCTCTCTGTACTTACATCCGTCCATCTTACACCCCCTCTCTGTACTTACATCCATCCATCTTAAACCCCCTCTCTGTACTTACATCCATCCATCTTACACCCCCTCTCTGTACTTACATCCATCCATCTTACACTCCATCTCTGTACTTACATCTGTCCATCGTACACTCCATCTCTGTACTTACATCTGTCCATCTACATCCCATCTCTGTACTTACATCTGTCCATCTTACACCCAAACTAAAATTATACTGTCAAATTTTATTGCATATCCTAGATAATTTTAATAAGCAAGTCTAGGAACCAATTCCAGTGGACTAAGCGACATAGCAAACCACATAAAGGAGCAGAACACACCTTGTACTGGGAAATAAAAAAATGGTTGTTCAGGTTTAGATATTATTGACCTATTCTTAGGATCATTGGGGCCGACACCCAGCACTCTCACCGATCAGCAGGTTGCAGGTTCCACGACAGCCATAATGAAAGTGTATTCAGGACTCCACAGAGTTGTGCACTGCCTAATGCACAGTCTCAGAAACTGTAAGTCAGCTCCCATTCACTTCAAGAAGATTTGACCTGAAGCATCTGAGAACAGTCACTACCCAGTGTACAGAGTTGTGCTGTGGCACATACACTGTATACATCCAGCCTCTGCAGTAGCTAGAACAGTTGATCAGTGGGGTTGCTCCACCAATCTGATATTCATGAGTTATAAGGACAGGTCATTGGTATTGAAGACCTGGAAGCTCGTTATGGCAATTTCTGGAAATTATTTACACAATGTTTTAATGAGCATTTAGCGAGAGTGTTAATTGTATGGTAATACTGAACACTGTAATATAAGAATTTGTTAATTCTTGGCACAGGTACAGTACTGTATTTAGACATTATGCTGCCCTGTTGTATGGACACTGTATAGGAGTTTTTTGGCATTGTTTGGAGGTATTATGTGGAAAATGCATTAATCGATGTATGTTGTTCTGATGTGGGGAATTTTTGGTGATGTGCCTTTAAATGTTATAACGGTATTTTACATTATGTAATGGAAGGCAGTATTGTTCAAGATGTAGCTGCCACTTTTTATGTGGAATATGTATGGCTATAATATTTATGTACTAGATAGTACCTGATGTTCATAACAACACTAACCAGCTATGTTATGAATACACTCCATAGAAATGTTATGCTCACCGATATGGAAGTAAATAAACACTATGATGGTGTAGCTCTATAGTTGGCAAGAGCTAAATGCATCTGCTATGTTGTTTCTATATGGCCCTTATACACAAATGCAGCATAGCACATTCCTATGAGGGAGAAAAGGAACTTCTACAGTAAGAAGAATAATAAGCAAGCAGGGCATGTTCGATCTCACTCATAGTGCTACAAATGGAGGACCACAGGTTGCCTACACTAGTCTCAAGTATTCTGTGTACTTACATAAGTATGCTTTCTCTATTTTTTGTTTGCTTCTAAGTACTATTGACTATATTATCTACTTCAAAGGAGAATAAGTCACATGGATTCACTTAATTTCCACCACTGCTAATCCATTATCCAAATTTTGTCAGAGAGATTGTGGATCGATCTCGCATTACACATGGCAGACTCTACACCTAATAGAAAGTGACTTGTTTCATTGGGGCCACACTGCCTTCCTGTCCCTCTGCCAACATCTTAGATTTCATTTATTGATTTCAGATTCCAAGCTGCTTTGGAGAGTGCTAGATTCTTAGCTCTTCTGAGATTAGGTTGTAACAGAACATTACAATAAAGACAGCACCTTTCAGATCACAGTGGGGGTCATCTGCAAGAACTTCACTGTAGCTGTGAGTGAAGCATATATTCTTAACAATCGAGGATGTCGGGGAGACATAAGAAAAAACACCACATTCAGTAATGAGCTCTGCTTATAGTTTCCACAGACATCTTTAAACCCATTAAATGCCAAAATAGCGTCCTTTAGGCTTGTATACTTCAGAAAACAGTTTTAATATAACTGAAAGCATAGTAAACTGTGCTTAGTAACACAAACATTTCCTTGTGACTCATAATAAATCGATCAGTGCTGAAGTCATGTTAAAGGGAACCTGTCAGGTGAAATATGCACCCAGAACCACTAGCAGTTCTGGTGCATATTGCTAATCTTTGCCTAACCGTCACTGTATACACTAGCATAGATAAAGAGATCTTTAGAAAACGTATTTGTAAAGATCTTATAGTGTATAGTGTTGAGCGGATCCGCACGGTTTGAGAGCCCCTCTCTCTCTCTCCGGACCCGGATTATAACCGATCCGCTCAACTCTAATAGTGTTTGCTAATGAGTGAGGGGACTAGTCCCATGGGCGTTAGTTCTTCTTGCTAGTCGGCTCCATTAGCATGTTAGGACGTCCCTGTGGGTATACTAACATGCTAATGAATGTGCAGAGTCAGAGGATGATAACATTCACCTCTCCGCTGCCATCACCACCCGACACTGGATTTCGGCTCAGCGCGCATAACTCCGGAGTTTCGGTCATGCACACTACTTCAGTTTGAAACAGGACACGTACACCCGGCTTCATAGTGCGCATGACCGGAATTCTGGGGTCATACGCACTGAGCCAAAATCCAGGATTAGTTGTCGCTAAAACCTCCCTGAAGAAGCGACAAATAATCCATGCGAAACACGTGTTGGAGGGTCTTTTCCTGTTGTGGGCACTCTGCTAGAAGGGCACTACTCAGATGAGTGAGCTGTCAGTGAGCTTAAAATATGATTTCCATTGTGATCAGTGAGAGAGATAGATAGATAGATCGATATATATATATATATATATATATATATATATATATATCTCTATGTACAAAATGCTCAATGAATGATGGTGTGATTAAATAATGAGACTGATGAGCTAGTCTTCCTCTCTGGACCCTTATCTATGTAGCCATATCAACACTGTATGGAGTACCTTAACCTTTTTATCTAATTTTTTCCTATTTTTTTTGTATGTTTATGTCTTTTGCTGATATGTAATTAATAGTAATAAAGATTTAAAAAAAAAAAAAAATGTTGGACCATTAACTCCAAATTCTCTTTTTTTGTTTTCTCCATAGTAAACTGTGCGTTGATGGACAAATAAAATATTGGGGTTTTTTTCTACAAGGGAGCTTAAAAGGAATGACCCTTTTTTATCTTTATTTTTACAACTGTGTGATATAATTTCGTGTATGAGCATTTCAGGTTCTCTGATCACATACTCCTCCATTACCGGCCATTTTGAGAACAGGAGAGCTATGCAATATGTGTAGAAGGCCAGGGGTGGACATTGTTGGTGCAACCTCCCAAGAGGTAAGGAATGCAAATTTCTATTTCCAAAGCAGCTAGAATTGTGCATTTTGGTGAGTTAGTGAACTAAAAAGTGGCCATTTAATGTTATTGCACAGGGGACCTTTTTTTTTTGTCTGCATCCGCCAGTGTAGAAGGCTGAAATAACAAATACAAGAGGAGAATCAAATCATGTCCCCGACACATTTGTTACAGCAAGGTAGCCAACCCCTTAAATGGCCAACTTTTCAAGCTATATGAAATAAATTTGCATACTCCTAGGCTATATTTTGTCATTTAGCTTACATCTACTTTATCAAGTGTATATTTCAAATCATAACTTTAGTTCTCATTTATGCTATGAGGGTGTAGATAGGATCAATTAAAGAGGTTGTCCACTATTTTACATTGCTAGTCTATTATTAGGATAGGTCATCAATGTCTGATCAGTCAGGATCCAACACCCTGAACTCCCACTGATCAGTTGTTATCGGTGCCGGCAGCAGCAGCAGCTAGTGGCTGGATATGGTCAGTTCCAAAGCTGGGCCGTCATCTGATAGCAGCCGCAGCTGGGTCCTACACATTTACCTTGTACTGATTTGAATAGGAGGTAAATAATGTGCAGTACCTGGCCAATGCAACTATCAGAAGTCAGGGCAGGTCCGCAACCAAGCATTTCTAGCCACCTGCCAGAGCCGTCAAGACTGAGAGCAGCTGATCGATGAGGGTGATGGGTGTGGGACATTTTCAGACATTGATGACCCATCCCAAGGTTATCCTACGGATAGGCCATTGATGTAAAAGTAGTGGACAGCCTCTTTAATATTACACTAATAGTAGGTATATTTAATAAAATACAAAAGTACAAGGGCTCTATGAATATCTGTGACTGTACAATCTTACAAAAAAAAAGTCAGAACTTTAATTTTATTTTGCTGTATTTAGCCATAACTTTAGGATTATGAAATGTGGCTGTATATAAAATAAATTGTCTTATTAATATATTCTTGCAGGCACTAACATTTCTAGTAGACATTGTAACCCTAAGGTGTTGTGTAATCAGCGGTCTAAGTTACATAGTTACCAATAAGTATTAGAATGCAATGATAATGTGATCTCCAGTTACCATAGCAATCTTCTTGACATTGAGATTTCATATTCGCTATTTGTTAGCAGAATGTGTGCTGAGAAGATATCTCTCAATTCGAACTCCTATTAAGGACTGCACGGGGCACACTGAATGGGGTCAAAAATCTCCAGTATGGCCACATTCCAACAAGTTGTGATCAGCTTTACCCAACGCAAGGGAATTGAGCAAGGCCGAGCACATTTACTTGTAATATGGCCAGAAAGATGCATATAATATACTTGTTGTCACGTGACTGCCAACTCTCCCAGGCATTACTCGTGAAACCTAACATACGCTGTTATGATTAAGAAGGTTGCACGCACATAAAGTGGTTGCTTTTTCTTCGATAAATGTCTGCAGTCACTCTAAGGTGGGCTTTGCACACTACGACATCGCAGGTGCGATGTCGGTGGGGTCAAATTGAAAGTGACGCACATCCGGTATCGCATGCGACATCGTAGTGTGTAAAGCCTAGATGATACGATTAACGAGCGCAAAAGCGTCGTAATTGTATCATCGGTGCAGCGTCGGCGTAATCCATAATTGCGCTGACGCGACGGTTCGATGTTGTTCCTCGCTCCTGCGGCAGCACACATTGCTGTGTGTGAAGCCGCAGGACCGAGGAACATCTCCTACCGGCATCACCGCGGCTTCCGTAGGATATGAAGGAAGGAAGGAGGTGGGCGGGATGTTTACATCCTGCTCATCTCCACCCCTCCGCTCCTATTGGCTGCCTGCCGTGTGACATCGCAGTGACACCGCACGACCTGCCCCCTTAATAAGGAGGCGGGTCGCCGGCCAGAGCGACGGTCGCAGGGCAGGTGAGTGCATGTGAAGCCGGCGTAGCGATAATTTTCGCTACGCCAGCTTTCACAAGATATTGTACCTGCGACGGGGGCGGAGACTATCGCGTGCGACATCGCAGCATCGGCTTGCGATGTCGCAACGTGCAAAGCCCGCCTAAGTGTAGGTACTACTGCTTATGAATGATATAACTACAGTTTTATTTAGAACAAAATGACATTAATTTATAGATTGCGGGGTTTTATTTTTTAAATATTGTTATCATTACCACTGTGTTGTAGTCTAATTGAGGAATGTGTTTCATTTTTAGAATTTGCAGGGACCCCTTATAATATGGTAAACCACTGTCTTAATGGGGTAGTCCATTACAAAGAAAATCCCTTGTCCTTCAACATGTTTCTCCAATTACAATAAAAAGCTTATACTTACCTCGAGTTTCAGCGGTGTCAGGGTTGTGATTCCGGCACTCACACAAGGTTGTGACTATTGATGAGCGATCACTATCATGCTTGGGTGCTTGGTACTCGTAATGAGCAGCTGGATACTCGGATGGGGCTCAGCTTATGTACCAAGTATAAAGGAAGTAAATGGGGAACTTGAACATTTTTCTGGAAAATGTTCCTGAAAAATCCTTGGTATTCCCTAGTGACTTCCATTATACTCACTACACAAGTTGAGCCCCATGAAATCTCCAACTACCTGTTATGAGTACTGAGCACCTGGACACGGTAGTGATCGCTTATCACTAGTTGTGATGTTATGCCAGCCCTGCTACCAATTGCCATCAACTTCTCTCTCCCTGACTTTGAACATATGAGTTAATCAATACTAAGTGAGTGTTGCGGCTGCCACTCACTTCTTGATTACTCCTGCGTCTGATGGCAGGGACAGAGAAGTCAGAGGTGATTGGGAGCGGGGCTGGCGTGATGTCACCATCTCATGTGAGCCTTGAGAAAGAGAGCCCTGACACAGCTAGAACCACACTGGCACAGGAGGTGAGTATAAGCTTTTCTTATTGTAATTGGTGAAACATGATGAATGAGAAGGGGTTGGCTTAGTACTTAGTGCACTTTTTGGCTGGTTTCAGCTAGCTGTATTAAATGTTCCCCTTTTGCTGTTGCAGAGGCAACGCTGCCTCCGCTTGCAGCACTCGAGAAGGCACAGTTTCAAGTAGGCAATGAAGCACATTGATACTGCTGGCCCAAATTATCAATCAAGTAGGAGCACACTGCACCTGGAAGAACGTTTGGAGGCTGGAGAGAGGCGTGCATCGGAAGAATAATGTTCAGAATATCCCTTTTAACTGATTATTTTTTGTCAAGTGTTTCTGGGAAAGAAAAAAGTAATACAGGGTATGAATTAAAGGTAATGGATGTTAACCAATAAATGGCTGACAGATTTCGCTAATAAAAGAGAAAGTGGCCGAGATAATATTCATTTAAATCATTATGTGCTAATAGTTGAGAATGATGATGATATGATTATTACATATGTATCAGGTTAGATCTACTGTTCAGGACTCTTTCATATACCTTATTATTGTCTGTTGTCCCCACTGGAAAAGACAGAACAGTACATTCATATCTGATTCTATTATTATTGTATGAGCTCTTTCTTCAACCAATTGTTCATGTATTTTTAATTTTCCTTGTCTATATAGTACCAGTCAGATCTCAGGTTATAAAATATACACAGAGCGAATAAGGACAGCATATTAAATCAAAATACCGTGCTTTAATACATACACAATAAATACACTGCTTTAAAGACAACATGCCGCATTTCCAATTACTCAAGCTTTACTTGACGAAAAAAAATAGTCACTATCATTTTACATAAATGCACAGAAATTACTAAAAAAAATAAACAATTCGCTGTATTCCCTATAAATTATTTATTGAGCTGTTCAGCCTCAAAATGCTTTTCATAAAAATTCAAATAGTCTCTGAGCAAACTATCATACCTTTAGAAATTTAATGAGTGTTTTCCAGCTATACCATAAATGTTTAACCATCCCCATTTGGGAGCAAAGGTCATGCATGTCCTTCATTCTGCATATGAAAATTGCCTCATCAGAGAGGAAAAGGACTTGAACTCTAGTGCTACCTAATAGAAGTACCAATCCTAAAAGTCAATATGGATCCTTTAAAGAGCTTTGCCATATAACTTAAGATAAAAGCTAAACCTGACACTCCATTTGCAGACACATGTTTTGGAGTGTTTGCTACTCATCAGTGCAAATCAAGAGATCTTATTTGGCTGGGTGAGAGGCCTCTAAAGGGGGTCTAAGGTGATATATCTTTCAGTCTTGAGAATGATATTCCTGACATGCCAATAAAGAGGTGAAAATAGTTGAAAGCTCATATACTGTTAGGCTATGTGCCCACGGGAGAAACTAACTGCGTATATTGCTACGGAAAACCCGTGGATTTTCTAGATTTTCCAGATAAATCCGCGTTTTTACGCAAGTACAGACACTCCCCATGTTATCCTATGGGATTTGGGGAGTGCTGTTGTATTTGCGGCTTCGGAAAATGCTGTGGATTTCCAGCAGCCACACTTAACTGCATGTGAATTATTCATGTGGAATTATCTGCGGAATTTCTGCCTTTCCACTATGGAGATACAGGGCAGGAATTCCGCACGAAGTCTGCACTGTTTCCGCAGGTTTACCACACCAATTCCGCAGAAATACCGCAGCAATGGATAGCTGCGGATTTTGGGGAGTTTCTGCGTGAACCTGCGGAAACACTTGCAGAAAAGTCCGCAGAGACGATCTCCCGTGGGCACACAGCCTTAGGAGGTATGTATTGTTAGGATGTCTATACTGTAAAGTATGTAATGTGAAAATATATATTCACTGTGAGGTGTTTGGTATTACACTAAAAGGAGGTACATTAACTGGGAGATGTCTATAAAAGGTACATTGAAAATACTAATTAACAATGTTAAACAGTTAGCACTGTCATATAAAATTACTAGAGAAGACTATCCATCACATGGACATCCAGTTTATGCCCAAGGACAGAGTAGTGCAGTCAGTAGCACCTGGCTTAGGGCATGAAACAGCACAATATACAAATGATTTTAGCAAAACGTCCGGAGCCCCATAAGAAGTGATGGGAGAGATACTGCTCTCCTGGAGTAGGGGGTCTTCAGGTGGCGGGGTTTCTGGTGACAGGACCTATTTGCACTGCACATGTCAGACTATTCATGCATATATAAAAACTCTTAAGAAAAAAAATCATGGAGTTGAAAACACCTGTGTATTATGGACTGTGCCCAAATTTACAGATGGTAGGCAGCCCTGCTAATGCATTATATTTAGTGTGGAAAACAGCAATGCAGGAACGGCAACTAGAGAATCAGAGGTTCTGAATTTCCATTCTCTAAACCTGTTAAATTGGATCCACATCTATCATGCATTTATGGCATAGTCTAAACATGCAGAATGTTTGGTTAATTTTCAAATGTTTACTGCCATCTCAAATCTCTATGCTCTATTTTTTCAAATTCATGTTTGCTCTATATGGCCTATGTCAATAATGCTATTAAGCTGTAATTGGATAAAAAAGCACAGTATACAGTGTCTATGCACTATGATGGATAAACCCTCTTTCACACTCAGCACATGTGACATACTGTAGTTTTGATGAATCATAAGATAAGCTCAGCTTGAAGCCAATGAAGTGATTAAGGATCAAGTCTCATGGCAGTATTGTTGTTATTTTAGTTAAGTATATGTTTGAGAGAGTAAGGTGCTTTCCTGAATGAAAGTATGGTCTTCAGTATGATTCCGAGCAGGCATTAGGTTAGGTCTACTACACAATCCCACTTTCTGTAATCAAATGTTCGGTGATCTGAAAAACAGTCATGGTCAAAAGTGTTGACACCCTTGAAATTGTTCCAGAAAATGAAGCATTTCTTCCAGAAAATTATTGCAATTACACGTTTTGTTATATATGTTTATTTCCTTTGAGTGTACTGAAACAAAGAAAAACAAAGAAGAAAAATTAGATCGGACATAATTTTACGCCAAACCCCAAAAATTGTTGGCACCTTTCTAAAACTGTGGGTAAACAACTTTATTTCAAGCATGTGCTGCTCGTTCATACTCACTTGTGATGTGGGCAATATAAAAATCATGCCTGAAACCAAAAAAAAGGGGAAAAGTTAACTTACTCTTGACATTGTTTGTCTGTGTCTGCCACACTAAGCACAGAAAACAGGAAGAGGAGAAGAAAACTGTCTGAGGACTTGAGAACTAAAATGGTTAAAAAATATAAAACAACCTCAAGGTTACATGTCCATCTCCAGAGATCTTGATGTTCCTTTTGTCCATGGTGCCCAGCATGATCAAGAAGTTTACAATCCATGGCACTGTAGCTAATCTCCTTTGACGTGGATGATGGAGAAAAATTGATGAAAGTGCAAACTGCCACAATTTGAATTAAATGAAATGCTATGGCAAGATACAAAGGAGGATCTCACTACTGACATAGACACATAAAAAAGTTAGACTTCAGCTTGCCAACATGTATGTGGGCAAGCCAAAATTCTTTTGGGAGAGTGTCTTGTGAACAGATGAGAACAAGATAAAGCTTTTTGGTAAATACATCCTTCTACTGTTTACTGAAAATGCAATTAGGCCTACAAAATAAAAAAAACACTACAGTCAAATATTGTGCCGGTTCAAAGATGTTTTGAGATCGTTGTGTTGCCTCTGGTACTGGATTCCTTGACTGTGTACAAGGCATGATGAAATCTGAAAACTACCAAAGGATTTTAGGTCGCAACGTAGTGCCCATTGTCAGCAAGCTGGATTTGCGTCCTAGGTCATGGGTCTTCCAGTAGGCCAATGACACTAAACATACTTCAAGAAGCACCCAGAAATAGAAGGAAACAGAGTCCATATCTAAATCCCATTGAACACCTGTGGAGAGATCTTAAAGTTGTTGAGTTTACACCTGTTTTGTAATTTCCCTTCTGCTTTTGTTTCTTCCTGAATTTCTTATTGTTTTAACTTTTGTGTGTGCATGCAGTGTGCCAGAGTTTTGGTTTTCCCTGGTTTGTCTTTAGCTGCGGGTTTCATCACACTCCTGTCCTGTCACTCCCTGGAGGAAAGGGGAATCAGATCAAGACTAGTCAGGAGCAGGGCCAGGACTTAGGCAGGCTTTGCACATTACAACATCGCATGCCGATGCTGCGATGTCGAGTGCGATAGTCCCTGCCCCCCGTCGTACATGCAATATCTTGTGATAGCTGCCATAGCGAACATTATTGCTACGGCAGCTTCACATGCACTCACCTGTCCTGCAACGTCGCTCTGGCCGGCGACCCACCTCCTTCCTAAGGGGGCGGGCCGTGCGGCGTCATAGCGACGTCACACAGCAGGTGGCCAATAGCAACAGAGGGGCGGAGATGAGCAGGATGTAAACATCCCACCCACCTCCTTCCTTCTCATAGCAGCCGGGACGCAGGTAAGGTAATGTTCCTCGCTCCTGCGGCTTTACACACAGCGATGTGTGCTGCCGCAGGAACGAGGAACAACATCATACCTGTCGCTGCATCGGCATTATGGAAATGACGGAAACTACACCGATGATACGATAACGACGCTTTTGCGCTCGTTCATCGTATCAAAAAGGTTTTACACACTACGACATCGCAAGTGACGCCGGATGTGCGTCACTTTCGATTTGACCCCACCGACATCGCACCTGCGATGTTGTGTGCAAAAGCCGGCCTTAGACTCAGGCATCTCCAGCTTCAGGAGTATCCTGGAGATTAGTGATAGCGTAAGGCCCCTAGCTTAAGGGACAGCTTAGGAACATTGGTTCCCCGCTATCTCATAGTCATCATGACAGCCTGATGAGAAGTAAACGTGGGAATACAAGGACTTGTGTAATGGACAAAGAAGCACCCATGATGCATGTTTCGCATGCAGGTTCCTCCAAAATGCATGCAGTTATGCTATAACTTTTTTAGACTCATATTTCCTGTTTTTTCAGGAAGAGTTTTCAGTATGCTCTTTATCTGCAGAGGCCAGATTACAATGACAGGCAACACCCCTATATACAGCTGATAATGTAGGACTCACCAATAACAATAGACAATTTCACAGTTTAGTCTGTCCCCAGCCCTTCAGAATAAACTTTGCATAAGCAAAGGTTTTGTCACACTGGGTGTAGGGAGAGACACCCAGCAAGTGGACTCCGGGGAATAAGGATAGGCTGTAACACAAAGAGGGGGGGAACCCAGGGCTCATGCGCTGACCCTGACACTAGGGGGCCCTGCGCTTACCATCAAATTGCAGGTACCTATAATGGTTAGGAGGTGTGGGCCACCAACGTGCCCCTGTCTCCTAGCCAGACCCTAGGACTAAATCCCACCACCCACCAATCCACAGGGGGAAAAACAAAAACACAAAAATAACCAGCAAAAGGGGAAAAAGGAAAAAAACAACAACTTATCTTTGAGAGGGATTCTTCAGAAAACAGAGCTACAGAAGTCTGAAGAAACGAGCACACCAGAGTAAGCAACTTCTCCAAGTGAAGAGTATAACCCACACTGGAGAAGTGAGAGGCCCAACCTTATAAAGGCCCTTAATTACCAGCTGGAGGAAAGGCTCCTCCAACCTGGCAAGGAACATAAAAAAAACCAAAATCCAGCACTTAAAAGGGACAGTGTTCATTAATGTCTGGGCGATCACCGGGCTGTTCTGCACTTGGTCCCAGTAGCAGTACCTGAAGGTCCAGACACATCCGTGACAGGTGTGACCATTGTGGCTATCTACATGTGTTGTTATAGTGTGACCATTGTGGCTATCTACATGTGTTGGTATTGTGTAACCATTGTGGCTATTTACATGTGTTGTTATAGTGTGACCATTGTGGCCATCTACATGTGTTATATAGTGTGACCATTGTAGCTATCTACATGTGTTATTATTGTGTGACCATTGTGGCCATCTACATGTGTTGTTTCCAGAAATAATCTGAAGTTAGAGTTTTAAAAAATCTAAATTTGCCAAACTGAACAATGCAGGATTTATATTTTTTATCTTTATTACATATTGTTATATGTAAAATAAAAAACATTACCAAGAAGACATTTAAAAATTTTGATTTACAAAATAGACATTTTCTGATGATAGCTTCCCTTCAGATTCTGCTCTTTGCTTGCAACAGGAAACATACTTAGTAATGTTTGGTCAAATATTGGCCAAACATGAAGAGACAGGACTAGGCCTTAGATGACGACGTAGGCCTAACAAATGGCAGAGGCAGTAAAGGATGCCAGGTTGAGGATGCCAGCTGCCCTGGTCCATATTTCAGGGAGGGATGGCAGTCCTGACAATTTCTATAAGAGGCAAAACTGTTTAAATTGGTTCAAATTCCCAGGACAGGAAATCTTTATAGATGTTGTTTGCTTTTTTCACCTTCATGCACAGGCCTGATATTTCTCAATGGGTGTAAGAGCATGGGGATGGGGCGGATATATTTCAGTCAGCACCTCAGCATGGAGTTGCTAGGACACCAGGGAGCCAACATTTACATAACCCTTTCAGCACCATGCCAAGATAAAATGCAGAACTAACAACATGCCATCTTAACAGCATTCCCATTTGCCGATGATATGCAATGTACAGAACACAAACGTTTGTTAGGAGAACTTGGGCACTTTAATATATGCCGTTGGGTTTCTGACAGCTGCAAGTCTAAATATAGAGTAATGATTATTTAATATGTGGCATGTCTTTTCTGCTTTCCAGAGTTGGGTTATGTGCTTGTGCTCATGATTTGTTTAACTTACAGTGTTCCAAGCTTAAATTGTGTAGGAGGACACTGAAATGGATACAGGGCAAATTATTTCTGTGATAATAGCTTTTACATCTACTGGCACAAGAATTAAGCATAGCATTGCTGGGAAACCATACATCATTGTAGACTAATATCTTTTAAATTATGAAAAATAGTGTGGTTTTTACTGTATTAATTACAAGGAGAAATAAAAAACAGGGCTGTGGAGTCGGTAAGCCAAACCTCCAACGCCAACTCCAACTCCGATTCCTCAATTTCCCTGATTCCGACTCCAACTCTGACTCCCTCATACAGTTGAAACCAGAAGTTTCCATCCCTTATCTATAAAGACATATCTGCAGGTTCTTCCCTCCGATATCTCTATAAAGTTACATCTGCAGGTATTTCACTCCGCTCTCTATAAAGACACATCTGCAGGTTTTTCCCTCCACTCTCTATAAAGATACATCTGCAGGTTTTTCTCACTATCTGACATGTAATCATAATTAACATTTCTCGTTGTAGGTCAATTTAGAACCAAAATTATTTATTTTTGCCAAATGCCAGAATAATGAGAGAGATAATGTTTTCAGGCATTTTTATTACTTTCTTCACAGTGAAATTTCCATCTTAGTATTTGGTACCATTGCCCTTACACTGTATGACATGGGGAAACGTTTTGTATCTTCCTCTACAAGCTTCTGAAAAAAAAGAATGAATTTGGGGCCATTCCTTCTGACAGAACTGGTGTATTTGTAGGTCGTCTTGCTCGCATCGGCCTTCTCAGCTCTGCCCATAATTTTTAATAGGATTGAGACCAGGACTTTGTGATGGCTGCTCCAAAACATTGACTTTGTTCTCCTTAAGCCACTTTGTAACCAGTTTGGCAGTATGCTTTGGGTCATTGTCCATTTGGAAGACCCATTTCCGCCCAAGCGTTAGGTTTCTGACTGATGTGTTGAGTTGTTGCTTCAGTATTGCCATAGAATCTTCTTTCTTTATGATGCCATCTGTTTTGTGAAGTACACCAGTCCCTCCTGCAGCAAAACAACCACACAACATGATGCTGCCGCCCTCATGTTTCACAGTTGGGATGGTGTTTCTAAGCTTCAAAGCGTCTCCCTTTTTTCTCCAAACGTAAAAACAGACATTATGGCCAAACAGTTCAATTTTAATTTCATCAGACCACAGGAAATTAAAAGGTATTTGTTCCTGTGTGCATTTCCAAACATTAATCTGGCTTTGTTTATGCTTCTTTTGGAGTAATGACTTCTTCCTGGCAGAGTGGCCTTTCACAGCCCATGTTGATACAGTACTCGTTTCACTGTGGATAATGACACAATCTTACCAGCTTCTGCAGGCATTTTCACAAGGTTTTTTGCTTTTGTTCTTGGGTTGATATGCACGTCTGACCAAAGCACGTTCATCTATGATACACAAACGCATCTTTTTGCTGAGCAGTATGATGGACATTCCCATCTTGTTTGTCCTTGCAAATAATTGTACAGATAAATGAGGCACCTTCAGTTATCTGGATATTGCACCCAATGATGAACAAGACTTGTGCAAGTCCACAATTTTCTACCTGAGATCTTGGCTGATTTCTTTTGACTTTTCCATTATGCTACACAAAGAAGCAGTGTGTTTCAAGTGTGCACTATAATACATCCACAGTTGTGTCTCTAACTCAGATGTTGCCAATTAAACTTAACAGAAGCTTCCAAAGACATGAAATCATCATATTGGCTGTCCTATATTGTTTAAAGACTCAGTACTCTTAAGGCCGCTTTTGCGCGCTGCGACATCGCTAGCGATGTCGCTCGTGAAAGCACCCGCCCCCGTCGGTTGTGAGTCACGGGAAAATCGCTGCTCATGGCGCACAATATCGCTGCTACCCGTCACAAATACTTACCTGCCTAGTGACCTAGTGGCTGGCGAACTGCCTCTTTTCTAAGGGGGCGGGACTCAGATTCTGACTCCACAGCCCTTAAAAAAGGCAGGACCTCTAGTCCCTTTGGTTTTAGAAGTTTTGACCCAGTAAGAGATTAATGGCATAATCATTAAATATCTGATAGGTTGGGACCTTCTAGGGACTTAATGGAAGAATGAGGGTCACGAGATAAATGACCACAAACCTGAGGAGATTGTATATAGAGGTGGATGAACTTGCAAGGAGATTTCTCAAATAAGTCCATGGAAGGCTGTAACCACCTCAATATAACCAATTCTCTCAAGGGTGCTAACAGCAGCGGCTTTGGCTTACAAATCAAAGATCTGACTAGATTTTTGGCTCTGTTTAAATAATATTTAGGATGTGATGAGGATTTGGGTTGTTAGGTTTTTGGTTACTGTTATCATGTGTACCATACAGATCATGTGCCTGATTATATTGTCAACTGTGATTATTGTATGATAGTCTATATTAGTGCACTATATGTGTATATTGTAGTATATTGTAAGCTGACATGTTAGCTTTGTACAATGAGAGGGTAGTATATCCAGTAGTCCTGGATGGGGTGGTGATTATTTGCCTTCAAAATTCTCTGTCTTTTGATATAGTAAGATATTTACATTTTATATTTAGTTATTTTTTTATTTTAACCATTTATTTAATGGGATGTCTTGGTATGAGGATTGGCACATTGAATTTTATGTGTATAGAAATTAACGCATGCACAATGGGACACTCAGCTCATCGAGATTCATTTATAAATGAATGGAAAATATTTACCCAATTTACATGTTTTGATAGAATTTGTATGAATTGTTCTCTGTTCAGCAGCATAACACTTTATAACACAAAGTGAACCGAACGATTTTGTTAGAGATTTAGATCTACATCTTCTAAAGAGAAAGGCTATGTGCCCACGTGTGTGCGCTCTGCACCGCAGCGTTTTGTGACTGCATGTCCGCTTCAGAGCGCAGCTGAAAGCTCCGTTCTGAAACTTTGCCGACTGCAGAATTCGTGCGCTCTGGATGCTGCCTCTCCCTATAGACAAAATGGGGACAGAATGCAAAGCACACGAAAGAAAAGACATATTGCTTTTTAGAATGCAGCAATTTGGCAGCATGCAAATCGCTGCGTTCTAAAACGCCACGTGGCCATGGGTTATGCACAGTCTTCATAGATTGTGCAGGGGACGCAGGACTCATGCAGTTACGCTGCGGTGTATGCAATACACACACGTGGGCACAGAGCCTAATGCTCTTAAATCCCAGGCTACAGCAGTGGAATCTCTTAGCAAGCAAAATTTGGATTTCTTTGCTCCACAACCGTGATAAAGATCTTGTCCAATGCTTCTTTATGGAGGGCAGTCTTGTGGCATGCAACAACATCAAGAGTTTAATGGAAGCTATGAAAATAAGTCATAATTCAAAGGAATGGAGGCTCCTCATTGATTCATTCAAAACAGGCCTAAAAGGTGTCTTGGTGCATAATGGTAATGTGCTACCTTCAATTCCAGTTACTTATGCAGTCTAGATGAAAGAAACATATCACAACATGAAACAGTTCTAGAGGTGCTTGAACTATGACCAACATTTGTGACCCTCAGTGGTGACTTAAATGTGGTTGCCCTCTTGATTAGTCTCCAGGGTGGATACACAAATTGCTTTATGAGTGAGTGGGATAAGTCTTGCCAGACAATTTCACTAAGACTAGCATCTCTGACATACATGTCATCCAGGGAGGAAAAATGTCCTGCATCCAATACTTGTTGACCAACAGAAGATTTTGTTACCACCATTGCATATGAAGTTGGACCTAATAAAGAACATTGTAAAGGCAATGGATAAAAATGTAAAAGCCATGGAAATTTATAAGTGAGATACTTGAATGCTAAGTGAAGCAAATCTCCTCAAAACATATAAGGAGATTGGCTGTATCATATCCTTAAAGATTCATTTCATACATTCGCATTTAGACTTCATTCACCAAACTCCGGAGCAGTGAGAGATGATCAGGGTGGGAGATATCAAGATATTGCGGCTATGGAGAAAATATAATCAAGGAAAATGGAATTCATCGAGGCTTGCAGATTACTGTTGGACAAGATGCAGTGCAAGAGACAAGCAAAAAAGAGTTGTCATGGAATGAGGGCCAAATTTTGTAGTGCAAGTTCTATAACTGTTAATTATTCACAATAGTGTTTAGACATGTTTAATTACTTTAATTGTTGCCAAGTTTTCACTAAATAAATATAAAAATTGCATAACAAAATATTCTGCATCTTTATATTTGCAAAAATAATGTTGCAAAGTACTGAAACTTTTATGCATTAGTTCTAGGTAAAAGGAAAACTCTTTTACATCATAGAAACAAGAACCAACTAAACAATTTAATTCAGATTTCAATTCAATATTCTCAAAATTAAGAAATGGCTCATTTCACAACTGAACCTGAAAACTTTTGAAAATATGTAGGGCAGTGTAACCGGTTACAAAAATGTGTTCATTATTTTAATAGATTCCACATGGCAAAAAAACACAGACAGATTAGCCCACAATAAATGACTATCCTAGTGCGGCTCCACTGCAACATTTTCTGCACAATCACTGCAGAAACCAGTGTTAATAGATTTCTTTCATAAACTGCCTGTTAAATACAAATTTGATTTGCCATATACAAATTCTACTTGAATGCACGCAACCTTAAAGTATCACTAAGGACTTGTGTAGACGACCGTACAGTATTTTTGGTTCGAGTGCTGGCAAAACAGGATCGCACTCATACCAATGTTATTAAATGAGACAGTGCACGTCAGATTTTTTAGTTTTGGTGTGAGTTTAAAAAAAAAAAAAAAAAAAAAAATCGCAGCTTTCAAAAATTGGTTTGCACTCAGCCATTCAAGTTTATTGGTCTGTGAAAAAATATTAGCCCATGCTCTAATGACATCTGAGTGTGGTCCGATTTTGAAGGACTGACAGAATGTAGAAGACGGAGAAATATTTTTCTCCACATCCGAGAAAAATGGGTCGGATCAGACCATGAACCCAGCCTAATGCTAGGTAACGTAGAGAGATGTAGACAACCAAGTAACACTGAAATAGTCTCTGAATAATTAAAATAGGTTGGATTGGGCGATGTAACACACTACTAGTAATACTTTATTATTCGCCAACTTTTATTCTATAAGTGCATACTCTATTGTTTTGGTATTGATAAGTACCGTATTTTTCGCTTTATAAGACGCACTTTTATTCCCCCAAATTTTGGGGGAAAGTAGGGGGTGCGTCTTATAAGCCGAATATACGGGGGGTGTATACTTTATATATATATATATATATATATATATATATATATATATATATATATATATATATATATATATATATATATATATATATATATATATATATATATATATATATATATACACATATATATATATACATATATATATATATACATATATATACATACACACACACACACACACACACACACACACACACACACTGCAGGGTCCGCTCTGGAGCGCTGCTGGGGACAGGTGAATGCTGCAGGCTGCAGCCTTTGATCTCCTGCTCATATAATATGCACAGCCGCTGTCCATCACCATGGTGCTGAAATCGCACCGCAGTGACGGGCTGGGGCATCGGTGCATATTACATGAGCCTGAGCCTCCCTGTGATCGCATATGCCCCCTGTGTTAGATATGGCCCCCATGCTGCAGCTCATCCTAAAATAAAAAAGCTTTACTTACCCCCTCCAGCGTTTCTCCCCGGTGTCCCTGCTTCCACTGTGATCAGGCACGCAGAGATGATCTCACTCTGCTGTGCCGATCACATGACCGGCACCAAGAACCAGGAAGTGGAGGAACAGAAGCACGGAAGGAAACAGGAGGGAGATCAGTGCTGCAGGAGGTAAGGAAAGAGTGTTTTATTTTACTATGGGCAGCAGCATGGGGGCAATATCTAACACAGGGGAACGTATGCAATCCATAGGGGACCATAGGCAGCACAGGGGAACATATGCAATCCATAGGGGGCCATAGGCAGCACAGGGGAATGTATGCAATCCATAGGGGGCCATAGGCAGCACAAGGGAATGTGTGCAATCCATAGGGGGCCATAGGCAGCACAGGGGATTGTGTGCCAGCACAAGGGGGCTATATTCAATATAAGGGGGCCATATCCAGATTAAGGGGGCTAATTTTAGGATGGGGGGCTATGAGTGACATATACCCTATATGATTCGTTAGACAGACACTGGCATTATAAGATGGACCCCATTTAACATTAAAAAAAAAAATTCTCTTTTCTTTCACCAAATTTGGGGGTGCGTCTTATAATCAGGTGCGTCTTATAAAGCGAAAAATACGGTAATTATAGAAATTGTTACTGCTTTTTTACAGCAGTGTGACCTCAGTGTGATCAGCCTAGACCAGAGTATGGTCATGCTTAGAATTGACAACAAGCCAGTTACTTTTTTTCCATTGCATCTTCCCCATCTCACCTCCGCTTGCTTTTTATGTTCATAATTTATGAATCAGACTTGCTCCAGTACATATTACAATATAGCCATCACGTACTATAGCATAAAAACAAATGCCTTCCACTATATAGTCATTACTGAATAATGACATGTTTTCATCTAATGTTTTGTCAGCACGGAAAACAGAGAGATCACATTGTATTTGTGTTTAAAAAGAATCTATAAAATCGACAACATCTGTTGTGCAGAAATTTAACCGTAGACTTCCTGAAACAAATGAATGATAAGGCCAAATGCATTGTATAGGTGCCCTGCTTATTTCAACAGAACACAAAGCTTGACAGGATAGCAGATGGCCGGCTCTTTCCAAACAACCTGTATGAAGCACATAAATAGAAGCAGTGTGTAAACACCGCTGATCAAAGAATTGTTTCCATATAGATTAACAAAGTATTGCACAGACAATCAAGCATCTAAGGCTCATCTGATGTCATGCTTTCTCTTCACATTCAGTGTATTCACTGTTGTAGTTTCTACTTATGCCATTGTACCTCATATTTTTTTAAAAAAAGAATACAGCACTGTATTTTTTGCCCCCTCTGAATTGGAAATTACAGAAGTATACTTTTTTCCATGCAGTGAAAAAAAAAAAAAAAAATATTCTGACACACACACACACACACACACACACACACACACACACACACACACACACAGTATCTGCCTCTCGTTTGGTATCCAGAAGATTTATAAGGCTGTGTGTCCATTGTACCCTTTAAGCATAACTACCAGTGCATACTCTAAATGTAAAGATGAAGTAAACGTTAACTAAAACAAATCACAGACACATGCTTTGTTTAAGACCATGGATCAAAATCACCTATATAAATTTATGGGTGTATGTAAATCAGATGCTGTGTGCTGTCTATTGTTAATATTGTCAGGCCCCCTTCACATGTCTGAATAAAACATATGTGAAAAATGGTACCGTCAGTGTTTTGGATCAGCGACTCATCTGTGTGTCCATTTTTATCATCAGTGGTTTTATAGTATGGATAAAGAATATCAAACTTTCTCCTATACCTGTAATGTTAAATGTTAATGATATCCATATGCTCTATGTGTATTTCACGGACCCATAGACTTGTACTGGCCCTTGTCATCCATTTTGTCGGAAAAAAAAAATAGATGTCTCCATGTGCTGCATGAACACACGGTCCGTGTAAAAACAGTCAAGTGAGCAGCCCCCATAGGTTATAATGGGTGTCATAATTAACACCTTACTGCCTACAATACTCAAAACAATACACAATTGACTGACGATTGATTGACAAGGTGATGGCTGCTTTGTTTCTAAGCCGAGTATTGGGGTGCTCACAGTGAGGATAATGGATATATACAACCAAATACAACACATAGAATATATATGTAAATATATACTTCAATACAGTCACTAATAGGCTCCACAATAACCCAAAAAACTACTAGCTGCCACTTCCACGACCAATCTTTTATACAGGCTGATTGGACACCCATTACAGATAGCGTATGGCTTCCAAGAAGTGGTTTATAGAGCAATGCTATACATTAGAGGATTTTTTGTAATTACCTGTTTTCAAAGAAGAGGGTAAGCTGCATAGGGGTCATCTGTAGTGTTAGATTACAAGCTCCTAGTTCATTTCCAAATTATGATGACCATAATTTAGTAGATGGGTATGTGTGATATCTGTGAAAAAGATGGATACCACACATACTGGAAACACGGACATGTGAAGGAGGCCTAAATCGGTGGAAGAAATGTAAGCTTTTTTTGGACAGGTTACTGAAGGAAATCTTATCCAAAACAATGATTAAATTGGTAGTTTTTTTGTCACATACAAGAGAAAAACAAATGTCTGAATGTGGCCTTAAGGGGCATTTACTCTGCAAGATAATTGTGAACATGTTTTGTTACCAATTGCCCATGCTGATTCATTGGATAAAATTATCTATAGGGCAGCACAAAAAAAAAAAAAATCATTCTTAACGGTGCATCGGCTTGTGTAAATAGACTTGCACTGCCGAGAACCATGGCAGCCTATGTGCATTAAAAGGATCTATTACAGATTGGTCAGCATGTATAGTTTATGAAGGTCTGATGGTGTAAACAGGTATTCAAAATACCGTCAATTTGTAATAGTTTACCGGTCAGTGGTCATATGTCGTTCTATGTAAACAGACTTTAAAAAAAGTGACAATATTTTAGCTTGACAAAAGCGGCTGCAATTTTTATACAAAGATTGTCAAGGATCCAATGTCTTTGCTATACATTAGAACTGTGTCCACAAAGAAAGATTTTATGCTTCCACTGAGTCCAGGTATTATGTACACATCTTACATAAAAAGAATAAATGGCATTATAGAAATATATATTTCCAAACGTAGCATTTTCCCTCCTATCAGGTAGGGTAGCATGAGAGACCTGAAAGATGCGTCAACTGTCTTATAACAATGGTACTTTAAAGGTTAACTGAAATTAAGTTATGTTTTGTGACATTTTTAACTGAAGACATTTATTGTCAGATAGAAACGTGAACAAATACAGTAAAAAGTCTTTCTTTTTAAAACTTTCTCCATAAAATCCCGTATTCCATTCAGACAAATATGTGTAGAAAAGAAGCAGCTGTTCTTCTAAAAGAAAGCATAGCAATCCATTCATTATTATGTCTCCTGTATTTAAAGGAGGTTTTCCCAGGTACAACATTCATTTTAAAGTTAATTTTAATCAATAGATCTTGGCATAATAATATGTTCCACAATTGGATGTGTTCTAAATAATGTTTCTGTGCTGAAATAATCTTATACATGTGTCTCTGCTATGTGCTGTGTAATGGCTGTGTCTGACCGTACCGGGACATGGTCTGATCATACCACATCTCCTTAGCCTGGGAGGAAGTAAAAGAAATTATACAGGTATTACAGCACGGGATCATAGTGGATTATTTTGTGATGTACAACATTTCCCTGTCTGTTTTGAAAAAAATGTTTTACCTCAAAGAAAGAATCAGATGTGTTCCCGTGCTATTATGATCAGACCCTGTCCCTGCATAGGTGGATATACAGTATGCGTATATGCTGTGCACATTCCTTATGTGTGGCTTTCTGTGTATAAATGAGTGTATGTAATATTATACTGTATATATTCTTGTGTATGTATGATTGTGGTTTTACAGGAAGATTTTTTGTAGTTATCTGTACCCGGTGGCCAGGCATTAATCAATATTAGGACCTGTTCACATGATATTTTCAGCCATGTTAACCATGTATATTTGGAAAGTACCCAAATGTACATGCTAAATATGTCAATAGCCTTCTATTGCCAGATGGAGGCCAGAATAGTGTCCTGTTGTCCTCCATCTGGCCAGTATGTATAACACAAAAAGGTTCAGAATAGTGCATTAGATTAATTTAGATCACCCCACAGGATATTGCAGAGGACCCTAAGGCTATGTCCGCACGTTGCTTTTTACCTGCTTTTTACCTGCTTTTTTGCTGCTTTTTCAACTGCAGCGTTTAATGCCAAAATGGATGTGTTCTGCTTTTCAAGCAAAGTCTATGGGAATTTGGGTTTCTTGTCCGCACTATGCAGTTCAAACTGCAGCCTTTTTGTTGCAGAACTTTTGTCAAAAACTCAGCTTTGCAGTGCAAAACCCAAATGGCAAAAAAATTTGACATGTCATTTGTTTTTGCCATTTGGGTTTTGCACTGCAAAGCTGAGTTTTTGACAAAAGTTCTGCAACAAAAAGGCTGCAGTTTGAACTGCATAGTGCGGACAAGAAACCCAAATTCCCATAGACTTTGCTTGAAAAGCAGAACACAACCTTTTTGGCATTAAACGCTGCAGTTGAAAAAGCAGCAAAAAAGCAGGTAAAAAGCAGGTAAAAAGCAACATGCGGACATAGCCTAAGGGGTACTTTTCACACTACGACATCGCAGGTGCGATGCCGGTGGGGTCATGTCGAAAGTGACGCACTTCCTGCGTCGGTCTCGACATCGTAGTGTGTAAATCCTCGATGATACAATTAACGAGCGCAAAAGCGTCGTAATCGTATCATCTGTGTAGCGTCAGCGAATTCCATAATTACGCTGACGCAACGGTCCGATGTTGTTCCTCGCTCCAGCAGCAGCACACATCGCTGTGTGTGAAGTCGCAGGACCGAGGAACATCTCCTACCTGCGTCACCGCGGCTCCCGTCGGCTATGCGGAAGGAAGAAGGTGGGTGGGATGTTTACATCCCGCTCATCTCCGCCCCTCCGCTCCTATTGGCCGCCTGCCGTGTGACGTCGCACGACCCACCCTCTTAATAAGGAGGCGGTTCGCCGGCCAGAGTGACGAACGGCAGGTGAGTGTATGTGAAGCAGCCGTAGCGATAATATTCGCTACGGCAGCTATCACAATGATATCACAGCTGCGACGGGGGCAGGGAATATCGCGCTTGGCATCGCAGCATCGGCTTGCGATGTTGTAGTGTGCAAAGTTCCCCTAAGTGTTTAACCACAATATGCCATGGATATGAGACACCCCATTCATTAAACCTCTGAGTATGAAAGCTTTAGTGATGTCAGAGCCCATATTCGGATAATTATATCATTGGGGCTCCCCATGGTACCTGAAACTATATCAATTCTTTTCTTCTTTTTCACTACTAAATATTGTGTACAATGAATTTATTTTTAATCTAAATAATTAATTTGACTGTTGACCCAATCACGGGCAACATGAATCAGAGCCTGACAAAGTGATTGCAGTTGGGTACACATTTTTATTAAACAGTACATGGTGTCAGAGAAACCATAGCTCAGAGTCCGCTTCTCCCCACACTGCTCTAGTTGACAGATCTCTTTCATGTGTGTACATCGAGAGGCACTTCAACCGGATTGGTGCGGGGAGAAGCCAACCGGATGTGGTGGTGTTTTAGTCTAATCTATTTTATGATCACCGGTCACTTATTGTAAGAATGATTCCAGCGTTTAATTTTCTTTCCTTCACCACCAAAGTGGTGTCACTAATGTAAGTTCACTGCTTCTAGTAATATACTTTACAGCTTCCGTCTTCTGCTCTTCCCGACGCCGATTGTACATTTTGTGACCACAACTTTTAACTGACCTGCAGTCAGAGGTAATGGTCACAAGCTCTCAATGTAAGTCTATGAGAGCCTTGTTCTGGTTCTCTCAAACTTACATTGGAAAGTGATCTCTGGCTTACCCAGAAAACACTGGAGCTATCCGGCAGGTCACACACTGCAGAGAACCATGGCCATTGGTGACCACATGTGCTGAATTGCGAAGTGGCCATAGCTGGATACAGCAGATCCACTCCTTTCAATCTGAATAGAGGCAGCTCTGAAGCACTCGGTCATGAACACTATACATTTGATAGAGCTGTATTGTTCTGCTCTGTAATTGAGCACATCCAGCCGCCATTGTGCCTGGGAACAGTTGCTGATCAGGCACAATCACACTGGCACTGATCTGGTATTGATAATCTATCCTAAGGACAGGCAAATAATATTAACGTACCAAACAGCCCATTTAAATGACCTGCCCAAGTGACAGGTCACCTATTGAGGTGGACACTGTGCCAGAAAATACACACATGCCACATGCAAAATATCATCCGCAGTATATCAACCTGCTCGTCTGAGAATATATCAAGTTAACAATTGCTTAATCTGTAAATATGTATGTATATTACGATTTTTCTAGGTTTGGTATGGAAAGAAGAGGGCCCCAAGTTCATTTCTTGCACAGGGGCTAGTGTCAGGGTTTGCCACTGATGCAATCTATGTTTTCGAGTCACATCCCCACCTACTTGAAAGAACAGGTTGTCATGTATTGTACCACAAAGTTTGAACACACTTTCTGAACTATATCAGTAGAAGAGACACAGATCCATCCCTATGTGAGAAATGCTCATTGTGTTGAGTTGAGAGTTATAGAATTAAATCGTATTTATAAAAAAAAAACCAAAACATTATGTGACAATAAACTAATCGTGATAATCTAAGATTATCTAGATTAAAAAAAATGAAATTATAAATCATTTATAGTTGGAATTCCTGTGCTTTTAACACTAGTGATAGATTTTCGGGTTCACCAAATCAGCACTGACTAAAAAAAAAAAAAATCAAGTTCGGTAGCCGAACTTGACCCTGGACAATGAACCAGATACAAGTCAATGCAGATGAGAAGTTCTGGGCTGTAAAATGGCTATAGAAATAATAGCAGAGGGGGGCCCAGCTGTGAGCAGGTGACGTCACTTAGTTCACCAGAGGTCACATCCGGGTTCCCACAGTGGGACCTTCGGTGACCTGACTGTCAGATCGTCAGACTGTGGGACATGGCCATGACCCACCAACTGACAGTCCAGCAGTCAGGTCACCTGAGGTCACATTGGGAGCCCACAGTAACCGAAGGGAGGCTACATAGGACATGCAGGGTACTAGAGAATGCAAATGGAAATTGTCCTATGAAATTTTACCAATTTGTAATCCAAGCTTTCATGGGAATTCTGCTTTAATACAATATACAGTGCCTTGTGAAAACATTCGGCCCCCTTGAGTTTTTCAACCTTTTCCCATATTTTAGGCTTCAAACATAAAGATAAAAAATGTAATTTTATGGTGAAAAATCAACAAGTGGGACACAATTGTGAAGTTGAACGAAATTTATTGCTTACTTTAAACTTTTGTGAAAAAATAAATAACTGAAAAGTGAGGCTTGCAATATTATTCGTCCGCTTTACTTTCAGTGCAGCAAACTCACTCCAGAAGTTCATTGAGGATCTCTGAATGATCCATTGTTGTCATAAATGACTGATAATGATAAATATAAGCCACCTGTGTGTAATCAAGTCTCCGTATAAATGCACCTCCTCTGTGATAGTCTCAGTGTTCTGTTCAAAGCACAGAGAGCATCATGAAGACCAAGGAACACAACAGGCAGGTCCATGATACGTTTGTGGAGAATTTTAAAGCCGGATTTGGTTACAAAAAGATTTCCACAATTTTAAACATCCCAAGAAGCACTGTGTGTGGCGCCACTGTGGTTAGGCACTACAGGGGAATACAGCACCTTAACATCAAGGTGCAGTGCCCTTTGGTCACAGGTGAAAGAGAGGAAATGCAGAGTCTTATATTAGATTGAATAACATTGACTCAGCAGCCCCTACCTTCATATTCCTGGGACGGTTTATATAGTAGGTCCATAGGTGGGTGGAGCCTAGCTGAGCGAGAGACGCGACGTGATTGACAGGACGACTGAGTGACAGTCAGTTAACAGTAAGTCAGTAAGGAGTGACAAGAAGAGACGAGAGTAAATTGATGACTGAAAGAAGAGCTAGAAATAACATATGCCCGACGTCCTGAGCGAGGGTACCCCAAAAGAAAAGAAAGACACTGGAAAAGAGGTAACCCAGACGGAAAGGGGACGCTTTAGGTCTGGCGAGAGCCGGCTGAAGAGTTCAGGTCGACACTGGTATAAAACGGGACCGAGGAGGTTTGTCAGGTTTATCCCCAAAACCATTGACCATTAACCTGGGATCCTAAATAAGAGGAGGCCCGGTACCCATCAAGAGTCTGACTACTAACCCCAAGCAGAGTTCACGACGCTGTTGCGGGATAAAGAAATCGTGCAGCATCAGACCCCTGGGAAAACCAGTGACGAGACTAACGAGTGGGTTAAAGAGAGAGTCACAGAGCCCTCAGAGCAGGGACTGAGAAAGAGACAAAGAAAGGTTACCTCAGAGAGAGACTCTGTCATCAAATCTCCTCTGAAACTTGTGACCATTGGCCTTCTGGTAACCGAACTGTTTCTGCTTGGAACTGTGTGAAACAAACTAGATGCTAGTAAAAAGGACTTGTTTGAGCTGATGTGGACTCTGTGTACAGTCTCTCCGCCGTTCGACAGGACCCTGCGACGTCAGAGAAGAATGCAGCCATCACCGCTCGGTCGCTTCCCTCCTGGTCAGCGACCCACCGCCCTGAGGAAAAATAGCTCCACCAGTGGGGAGCTGAGAGATCTTAAGCTTCCGTCACCATCGCCTCAGAGGTCGGCCGCGGGCAGCGATGGTATATCCTGCTTACCAGACACCACAGGTGGCGTCACGTATATGCCCAAAATCATCCCTGAACCCCATTCCACAGCCGCAGAGTGAGTGCCCAGGGCACGAAGCCGGGACCGACCACCTGTGATAACCCCATTGAGAGTAAAGTATCCGTAGTCCCGGCGCCAAAGTACCAAAGTACCCCCCTATTAAAAACCCTGATGGTCGACTCACTGTGCAAGCGATCATATTGAAATGAAAGGAGTATCATACCACTGCAAATCTACCAAGACCCAGCCGACCATTCAAACTTTCATCTCAAACAAGGATAATACTGATCAGAGGTGCAGCCAAGAGGCCCAGGATCACTCTAGATGAACTGCAAAGATCTACAGCTGAGGTGAATCTGTGCATAGGAAAACAATCAATCAGTCGTACACTGCACAAATCTGGCCTTTATGGAAGAGTCAAGAAGAAAGCCATTTCACAAAGATATCCATAAAAGGTGTCATTTAAAAGTTTGCCACAGGCCACCTGGGAGACACACCAAACATGTGGAAGAAGGTGCTCTGGTCATATGAAAACCAAAATCAAACTTTTTGGGCACAATACCAAACTATATGTTTGGCGTAAAAGCAATACAGCTCATTACCCTGAACACACCATCCCCACTGTCAAACATGGTGGTGGCAGCGTCATGGTTTGGGCCTGCTCTTCTTCAGCAGGGATCGGGAGGATGTTTAAAATTGATGGGAAAATGGATGGAGCCAAATACATGACCATTCTTGAAGAAAACCTGTTGGAGGCTGCAAAAGACCTGAGACTTGGACGGAGATTTGTCTTTCAACAAGACAATGATCCAAAGCATAAAGCAAAATCTACAATGGAATGGTTAACAAACATATTCAGGTGTTAGAATGGCCAAGTCAAAGTCCAGACGTGAATCCAATCGAGAATCTGTGGAAAAAGCTGAAAACTGCTCTTCACAAACGCTCTCCATCCAACCTCACTCAGCTCGAGCTATTTGCAAAGGAAGAATGGGTAAGAATTTTAGTCTCTCAATGTGCAAAACTGATAGACACATACCCCAAGCGACTTGCAGCTGTAATCGCAGCAAAAGGTGGTGCTAGAAAGTATTAATTTAAAGGGGCCGAATAATATTGCACACCCCACTTTTCAGTTATTTATTTTTTATAAAAGTTTAAAATAAGCAATACATTTCATTCAACTTCACAATTGTGCCCCACTTGTTGTTGAGTCTTCACCATACTATTAACATTTTTATCTTTGTGTTTGAAGCCTGAAATTTGGAAAAAGGTTGAAAAATTCAAGGGGGCCAAATACTTTCGCAAGGCAATGTACTGACATACACATAGATTGGTCACTAGAAAGGCATTCACAGAATATTAAAACATAGTTTGCTGAGTCTGAGGATTGTGCGGACTCTATTACAGGATGGGCCACTACAAATGGAACCATTTCCTTTGTTTCATTTGTATAGGAAAATGGGAGAATCATGAACTTACACTTTAGGAGAAGTTGAAAGTCAAAATGGCCAACTACAATTTCCTCCAGTAATCAACTCCAAGATGCTACACACAGTTTTTTACCTCCTCTTTTAATTCTTGCATAATTGACACTTTGGCTTGGGGCAAAAAAGAGATCTCATTGATAGAAGAATGGATCCATGAGATACTGTAGTGGATGAGATACTTTTGATCCATGGAGTGGAAGACTCTCCCTTAGGCTGGTTTCAAACGTATGTGTTTTAGGTACGTGTGACATCAGTTTTTAAAACGGATGCCACACGTACCCATGTTATTCTATGCTGTACTCACACGGTTGTGTTTTCACACGGACCGCGTGACTTCTCATGACCCCACACGCACTCACGCAGGCATGCCCGTTTTTTCGCCAGTAGCACGGGTGTCACACGGATCACACACTGATGTGATCCATGTGACATCAATGTGCCACATACCGGAGAAAACACGGGGTTTTTTAACAAAAAGATTTTCTATATTTACCTCTCTCCAGCGATGCTGTCTCTGGCTATGTGTGTGTTTGCGTGTTCAGTGTATACATGCATATGCTCTATGTGTGTGTATTTGCTCAGTGTATCCGTGTGTGTGTGTGTGTGTGTGTGTGTGTGTAAGGACCTGGAAGCCGGAACATCGGAGAGACAGCATTGGGGACTCAACATAGTTCCCAATGAACTCTGATGAACCTGTAAAGCTGTGGTGCGGGTATTGCAGGGGGTCATCAGGATGTCATCAGAGTTCATTGGGAACTCCAAAGACCTCCTGGATTTCACTGGGCTTGTAGAATACTCACCTGTCCCCACGGTGCTGTCCTCGGCGGTGCTGTCCTCGACGGTGCTGTGCCTGGCGCTGTCCCCAGCGCTGCTCCAGCTTCCAGGTTCTGAGTATGGTGAATAGTCGATGAATATAAATGAGCGGTGGTCAGGAGCGGGAGGCAGCAGAGCTGGAGGAAACAGGTAAATATGGAAAATCTTTTTATTTCACAGACCTGTGTTTTCTCCGGTACCTGTCACATGTATGCAAACACGTGTGACACACGTATGACTATAACCATGCGTGTGACTGGTACCTGATTAAACACGGACGTCTGAAACCGGCCTTAGCAGGAGACATCATAACAGTTGGGTGGATCACTCATTTGATTGTGGTTAGTTACACCATACGTCTAGCATTCACGCATCAAGAAATAAACTATCAGAATTTAAGGCAACAAAGAAGGTATCGGCACAGCTAATATGGAAATAATAATCAGGCAGGTCGGAGCTGGAAACAGCTACTGAAGACTTACTGTGAACAGTGTTGCTCAAGCCAGATATCAGGCATCTTAGTATATATAGAAAACCGGAGAACAAGGTGGATTATATTGCAAAACAAATGTGTATTTATTAAGTGACAAAAGTAGTCAAAAAAGATAAAGTAATAACCATATAGAAAAATAGTACAAAAATGGTACAAAAGACGACAAAGTACCAGCACAAGGTTACATGAATAAAGGGGTACAAGTAATCAATGGACAGTTACATATCACATAATGAGAGTACAATACGGCTAATGACATATGTAAACAAACAGGTACAGTCCTAGTCCAGATAAATATTATACCAAAAGCCTTTGCTCAAAAGATAGAAAGATAAAATGCCAGTAGTGCAAAAAGGAAGGTCTGGAGTCCCCTCTAAAGGAAGGCCAACGCGCGTTTTTTAGGTAGCACACTTCATCAGACCAGTAAGGGTCTTTAAAGAGGTGTTTTGTAATCTGAGAGCAGCATCATGTAGTATTTGAGACCCTAATTCCAGTGATGTGTCATTTACTAGGCTGTGTGTTGCTGTTTCAATAAAAGTAGTATTTTGTCAGCAGGAGATCACTGTAAGACTAGGTGTGTTGTGCCTCCTAGTCAATAGCTCTGTGTAACCACATCCCCACCACTGATTAGCAGCTTTCTGTCAATGTACAGTGTACACAACTGCTAATAACTGGAGTTCTACAATGCTCAGCATTCTGAGCACTATTAGATCTGCAGCAGAGAAAAAAGTGATTGTATCAAAATGACAACATACAAACCAGTAAGTTACATATTGCTAGAATCAGGTTCTCTGCTATATCATGTTGCTCTCAGTTTACATAGCACAAATCTGGTGACTGATTCCTTTTAAATTAAAAGGGAACTTGTCAGGAAATTCATGATGCCCAATCCTGAGCAGCATGAATCACAGCCTAGTTGCACAATTACAGCTCCATATCCATCATGCTCTGAAATGCTTTGGCATTTTATACAAAATATGCGTTGAAGATCTGACCAGGGACCATAGCCAAAGACCAGAGTAGGCCAATGCTGTCACTTACTGGCTCTTCACAGTGTCATGCTAGGTGATTTGACAGGTCTCTACTTATGGGCTCATGAGGAAGAAAACCTGACCTGTACCAGCACTGGGAAGAGCCGGCCTGGACTAGTCCAGTCTCCAGCTAAGTTTCCTGGTCAGATGTTCAAAAACATTTTCTATAAAATGCCACAACATTTAAGACAATAATGTACCAGCCTGCAATCATGCAGCCAAACTGTGATTTATGCTGCCTGTGATTTAGGCAGCATGAATCGCCCGATGGGTTTCCTTTTGAGCTCCGATTACAATGCAAAATGTATAGCAAAGTGCTATTTATAATACTGGCATATTTGTGGGACCCAGGGTCTCTGATGTAACTGCTCCATCTGCACCCTCTAGATCAATGCCCAAAGGCATTAGTTGTCCAATACACTTAGTACAATCGCTCAATTTAATGAAAAAAATTAACATAAATAAATGCCAGTGTGGACATGACTTCACATTGAGGTGGTTACAGAGAAAAAAAAAGCAAAGCTGACAGGAGAGGATCTGTATTTTTTAACATTTTTAGGCCTTTGGCAACCTAATTAATACATCTCAAAAACAGAAATATGACACTTTTATTCTAATGTTTTTCAAGCAGAAAGGCATTAATATTACAAGTAAGATCACAGGCGTTCACTAAGAAATGTAAGCATATGTTTGGAGGCATAACATGCATATGCTGAGAAAATGCAAATGAAACCAGTGGCCCAAGATGACGCATCTCGGCAGTTATGTTCACCTCGCTAACATCTGCTAAAGGTTTTCTTGTTCATCCACCAGATCTACTATCAGGTTCTGCCATAGACATCTTATTGTGCTAAATAATTAACTTCTACACAACAAAACCTGCAAAATATTCTAACCTACAAGTGATCATTGGCACACGTCCCGACAGTCGAGCCATCCTATGTGTCCCATCATCACATATTAATGGGGATGCTGTAAAAGTATACACCATTATACATTGGATATAATATAAGGCTATTTTTTATATTTTATAAAAAATAGCAACTAAAACCTCAATTTTTTTTTGTAAAGGATACAGCCAGGCCCCTTTCTGTTGGGCCTTGCATTTTAGAGTTTCTGTGCCTGCGTGATACACAGGTGGGGCAGCCCACCTGATCTAATAGTATGGGCGTCACCTAATAGGCTGCGGGTTTGTGACTGTGTTATCTGCATGTGTGAACAGCGCTCTATGCAAGCCATCAGTGTGCAGTTTTATCATCTAGCATTCGCCCCCCTCCATTCCATGGAGGTGTGTGTGTGATTTGCTCCTCCTGCACCTGTGACGCTTCCACATTAGTGGGTGTTTAGCTGTATCCTGGTAGAGTATTAGTTTTTGGCCTGGGCAATGTACACACTGCAGCCCATCTTTGCTGTAAGTAATGCTTAATTTTTGGAGGATATGTATTACTCTTTTTGTTGCTATTTTTATATTTTTTATATTTTGCTGAATTATCCAGTAATGCTGTAAACACAAATACATAAATGTGCCAAAACATTGTCCAGAAACATTGGAAATAGATTATAGCATTTATGGATCAATTGGCTGGTGATGGCGCAGCTCTGAATGGCTAAATAACCCCTTTCCTGTGGGTGGCATGAACTTGTGTTTAATCAACATTGAATAGGTACAAATTTGTAGTGCAACATAGAGTTGCGCAAACAAAAAAAAAAAGCAACTTTTGTTGTTTTCCACCAGTTTCAAGCAGCTTCAATAAACTGGCTGTAGGAGTTGGGTGGAACAGGGCATGGTTCAACCTAACCAATAAATTAATGGAAAGTCACATCATGTCTAACATTGGGAATTTTACCCCAGTCCCTGGGTGGAATAATATTTTTGGGGAGGTGCAAAGAAGAGCACACTACTGAAATGATGCACCAAATTATTAAGTGACATGTGCCTTCTAGTAACCTCAGCACATCTTATTCCTGCACAGTCCTCATTAAGGCCTCTGCCACACTCACGTGAATTTCACGCATGTGCCGAGAGACACATATTTCCCCTGCGTGTTGCGTGCAGGTAAGTACGTGTCTCTGGTACGTGCGTGACACGTGTGTTCTACGTGTGCTATCCGCGATAGCACACGTAGAACCGGTAATTATTATACTCACCTGGTCCTTCCTGATGTCCGCGCTGCTGTCCGTGGTGCTGATCCTCGGTCTCCAGCCCTCCCGTCTCCCCGCTGCTGCTGCTGCCAGGCAGTGAAGTGAATATTCAATGAGAATAATGAGCGGCGGTCGGCAGCAAGAGGCAGCAGCGGCAGAGACAGGAGGGCTGGAGAAGGTGAGTTAATGTTTTTTATTTTTTTCCCTGACATGTGTGTTTACTCCGGCGCGTGTCACACGGGACCGCATCCACACTACACCCGTGTGGTACGGGTGCGGGCCGTGTAACACCCGTGCTGCCGGAGAAAACACTGACATGTCAGCGCTTTGAAAATCGCACACACGTACAAACGCACACGGACACACGTTCCGTGTGGTTTTACGTGTGTGTGCCTGCTACCATAGGGTAGCATTGCTGTACATGTCTCCGTGCCGCCGGTACGTGTAAAAAATGACAAACACGTGCCGGAGGCACGGATGTGTGGCGCAGGCCTAAGACTGTAATACAAAACACCAGCCTTAATCTGGATCTAAGGCTGCGTGCCCACAATCAATGTTCACAGCGTTTTGGATGCAGCATGCTTCAGCTGCATCCAAAACGCTGCGTTGTACAGTACAAGCACATTGGATGGGATTTCTATAAATCAGGTGCCCACTGTGCTTGTTTTTCCCGCAGCAAACACTGACCTGTGGTGCGATTTTCCGAGCATGTCAACTGTTTGCTGCCGCAAGTGTCCTCCATAGGAAGAACACAAGCGAGAGACCGCAGCGCCCCAAACCTTGATTGTTGGCACGAGCAGCTGTGGCCTCCTGCATTCTCCTGCAGAGGAAACTCGCAGTCCTGCATGTCAGGACCAGCCACTTCCAGGACAGAGCGAGTCTTAATCGTGTGCACGTACCATAAATGCTCACATAAACAGTTACTAAGAATGGGGACTCATTTTACTATGGACTTCTCCCTTTTCAGTAGACAATTGTTCATTATAATTAAAATGAATAGGTATATACAATATTCTTTTAAATATTTCCCCAGATATTTACTCTTATTAATATTACCAGAGTTACCCCTGTTACCCAGTTGTTGCGCTTTTGTTTTTATTTCCACTTCTTTTAAGAGCCACAATTTTTATATTTTTCCATCAAAATAGTGTTTGAAGGCTTTTTTGCATGGTTTTTTTGCATTTTTTGCAGGATGACTTGGAGTTTTGAATAACACCATCCATTTTACCATGCGATATACTGTAAAACAAGAAAAATATTTCAACTAAATTCTGCAAGTGTTGCTTTGGTTTTGTTTTTACAGCATTTTTTACACAGTAAAAATGACCTGGCAATATAATTCTCCAAGTTAATATGATTACAGCAATACCAAACATGAATATGGTTTTTTTATTATTTACGGTAAGTGGTGATAAAAATAAATCAAGATTCATAAATGAAAAAATAAAAAATAAATAACTTGTGTCACATATTTGGGACAATATTTTCCTTTTTCAGTTGATATAGCTGTATTTGTGTTCTCTTTTGTTTGGTGAGCTACATTTTTATTGATACCCTTTTGGGGTACGTATGATATTTTGATTACTTTTTATGTAATTTTTTATTGTGTTGCAGCAGCCTAAAAAAAACGCAATTTAGCAGTTCTTATTTTATTTTTAGAGTGTTCACAAATAAGGATAATTTTATATTTTGATACATCAACGCAACAAATATGTATTGCTTTATTTATTTAATTTTATTTTGGAAAAATTAGTGTTCAAACTTTAATTTTTTTCATATTTTTAGAAAGTTTTACTTTAGTATTTTAGTTTTTAGTTTTCTTCTTTTTTTAGTCACTGGCTTCCAATTGCTAAATGATTCCAGTTCAAAACCCTAACCATGACCTACAAAGCTATCCACAACCTGTCTCTCTCCTCCCTACATCTGTGACCTAGTCTCCCGGTACTTACCCGCACATAACGTTTGATCCTCACAAGATCTCCTTCTCTACTCCCTTCTCATCTCCTCTTCCCACCATCGCATCCAAGATTTCTCCTGTGCCTCCCCTATACTCTGGAATGATCTGCCACAACACATCAGACTCTCGCCTACCTTGAGAAGCTTCAAAAGGAACCTGAAGACTCACCTCTTCTGACAAGCCTACAACCTGCCGTAACCCTCAGTCTGATACAGCGCCGCAGAACCAGCCCTACCCTCACCTACTGTATCCTCACCCATCCCTTGTAGACTATGAGCCCTCGCGGGCAGGGACCTCTATCCTCCTGTACCAGTGTGTGCCTTTTATTGTTTATGATTATTGTACTTGTCCCTATTATGTATACCCCTTTCCACATGTAAAGCGCCATGGAATAAATGGCGCTATGATAAAAAAATAATAAATAATAATAATAATAATAATAATAATAATAATAATAATAATAACTTGCAAGTGGTATCATTCCATTACTGATTTATATAAAGTGATGCGGAATATGTTAGCGCTATATAAAAATAAAGACTTATATTTGTTATAGTAACCTATCAGCAATTCACAATGGCACACCTCCTAAGGGCCGCAACCCTTAAATGCTGCTGTCCAAGATAAAGTGCAGAAATGGTGCAGAAAATCTGCAGGTTCAATAACCTACCAAATACTCAACATAGCCTTAGGAGGAAACCTGCATTCCTCTGACACAATGGAAGTTAATCAATAGGTCAACTTCACACAATATGTTAATTTCACATAAAGTAAGATGTAAATATCTCATAGATGTAGAACATTTCTTATACTTAGTAATATATGATTTAAAGAGGTTTTCCCTTTTCAATGACATGATATATAGCTTGATATGTATATATGATCAGTAACTGAATGGTAAGTATCCGACTGCTGAAGGAGCAAGCAACAGATATTCCTTGTATAGCAATCCACACACTGAGCCTGGAATTACAACACCCCAACCACTTCAATACAGAGATATGTGTTGCAGTTTTCTGGAAACAGAGTAGCTAGGAGCACTACTGTGCATGGATAGAAGCAGTGCTTAACTCCCTGGACCCCCATAAAACAATGTTCAAATATTCTAGATATACAGTCATATGAAAAAGTTTGGGCACCCCTATTAATGTTAACCTTTTTTCTTTATAACAATTTGGGTTTTTGCAACAGCTATTTCAGTTTCATATATCTAATAACTGATGGACTGAGTAATATTTCTGGATTGAAATGAGGTTTATTGTACTAACAGAAAATGTGCAATCCGCATTTATACAAAATTTGACCAGTGCAAAAGTATGGGCACCTCAACATAAAAGTGACATTAATATTTTGTAGATCCTCCTATTGCAAAAATAACAGCCTCTAGTCGCTTCCTGTGGCTTTTAATGAGTTCCTGGATCCTGGATGAAGGAATATTTGACCATTCCTGTTTACAAAAAAATTCCAGTTCAGTTAAGTTTGATGGTCGCAGAGCATGGACAGCACGCTTCAAATCATGACACAGATTATCAATGATATTCAGGTCTGGGGACTGGGATGGCCATTCCAGAACATTGTAGTTGTTCCTCTGCATGAATGCCTGAGTAGATTTGGAGCGGCGTTTTGGATCATTGTCTTGCTGAAATATCCATCCCCTGCGTAACTTCAACTTCGTCACTGATTCTTGCACATTGCGACCCTCAACTTTAACAAGATTCCTGGTGCCGGCATTGGCCACACAGCCCCAAAGCATGATGGAACCTCCACCAAATTTTACAGTGGGTAGCAAGTGCTTTTCTTGGAATGCCGTTTTTTTTGCCTCCATGCATAACGCCTTTTTGTATGACCAAACAACTCAATCTTTGTTTTATCAGTCCACAGGAACTTCTTCCAAAATGTAACTGCCTTGTCCAAATGTGCTTTTGCATACCTCAGGCAACTGTTTGTAGCGTGCTTGCAGAAACGACTTCTTTCGAATCACTCTCCCATACAGCGTCTCCTTGTGCAATGTGCGCTGTATTGTTGACCGATGCACATTGACACCATCTGCAGCAAGATGAAGCTGCAGGTCTTTGGAGGTGGTCTGTGGATTGTCCTTGACTGTTCTCACCATTCTTGTTCTCTGCCTTTCTGATATTTTTCTTGGCCTGCCACTTCTGGGCTTAACAAGAACTGTACCTGTGTTCTTCCATTTCCTTACTATGTTCCTCACAGTGGAAACTGACAGTTTAAATCTGTGAGACAACTTTCTGTATCCTTCCCCTGAACAACTATGTTGAATAATCTTTGTTTTCAGATCATTTGAGAGTTGTTTTGAGGAGCCCATGATGCCACTCTTCATAGGAGATTCAAATAGGAGAACAACTTGCAAGTGGCCACCTTAAATACCTTTTCTCATGATTGGATACACCTGCCTATGAAGTTCAAAGCTCAATGAGGTTACAAAACCAATTTAGTGCTTTAGTAAGTCAGTAAAAAGTAGTTAGGAGTGTTCAAATCAAGAAATTGATAAGGGTGCCCATACTTTTGCACCGGTCAAATTTTAAATGCGGATTGCACATTTTCTGTTAGCACAATAAACTTCATTTCAATCGAGAAATATTACTCAGTCCATCAGTTATTAGATATATGAAACTCAAATAGCTGTTTCAAAAACCCAAATTGTTATAAAGAAAAAAGGTTAACATTAATAGGGGTGCCCAAACTTTTTCCTATGACTGTATGGTATTCCCTGAAGTTTTGTGCACCCATTTCTTCAAAATAAATGCAGTGGCCAAAAAGCGAAATAGAGTCTTGCCCAAATAACATGCAAGAAATGGTAATGGCTATGTGCTATTGTGTGACACAATCGGTAGTAAAAATGTAATACAGCTGCTGCAGAATCCACGTGCACTAAGGCAGGTGTAATAACAGGAACAGAAAGAAAGTTGTAGAATAAATTTGCGCTACTGTGAATAAACTAAGGTCCAAAAGAGCTAAGTAGTTTAAAAACACCTTTGCTAAACTATTCAGCTCTTTGGACCTTCATTTGTTCACAGCATGGCAAACTTATTCCAGAACTTTATTTCGGTTCCTGTTATAAATAAAAAAAAAAATCTTTATTTTTATATAGCGCTAACATATTCCACAGCGCTTTACATACATCAGGAACAATGTACCCATTGGGGCTCACAATCTAAAGTCCCTATCTGTATATCTTTAGCATGTGGGAAGAAACCAGAGTACCCGGAGAACCATGTAAATACAGGTAGAACATACAAACTCCTTACAGATGTTGTCCTTGGTGGGATTTGAACCCAGGACCTGTGAACCGCAAGACTGCAGTGCTAACCACTGAGCCACCATAAAATCTTTAAAATGCCACATGCAATTTATGAATTTAGGGTAAAACTTTGTATCTTACTTTAATAATTTTTGTGACTTTTTCGCATCAGAAGTCATAAATCTTTAAAAAAGTGCAAAAATGCACCAAACTTAGAACCTTTCTAGAAATCTTAGTTTAGGGGAGGACTGGGGTGAGATTCACCCAAAAAAAATGAGACATTTGGTAAAAGTAACATTTCTAGAATTTGTCTAAACCATCTAGATAAGCAGAGTTGTCAAGGAACAATAATAATAATAAAAAAAAAAAGATTTAAAAAAGAAAATGTAAAAAGCTGCACAAAACATATAGAGAATAGGCTGCAAATTGTAAAAACACAAAAAAGGAGGAAATTACTCCAGAAAAGTGGATAATTTTGGTCCAGATTCAGAATTGCTGTAATAATGAATCAGGACCAAAATTCTTATATCAGCATCTACTACTCAGAGGGATACTACAACATCAGACACATCTAAAACAAGAAGCAGGTGGGAAACAATGAATGAAGGAATTAAGATTGGAGCCAGAAAGTTACTTTTTTTACCTGAAGGATATTATTAAGATATGTTGTTGAAATGTGTGGACGCGAGAAAGAACGATAACAGACACTATATTGGTTATGGACCTTCTCCATGATGGACGCTGACCAACTGATCTTTATTCTCCTCGGACGAAGCTTTTATAGTATGGGTGTATACAAAAGTATGGTGCAATTAAGTATTGCAGGTCGGGGCTTCAAGGCGTATATGAATTTGCATAATCTCTATTGGATTGGTCAGTCAAAACTTTAGGAATTCTCCTTTGTTCATCATCTTGGGTGTAGAAAGGATGTGGCAGCCATCTTCAAGTTACATATGCTGGTATATACTGTGTTAAGGAAAATCACTAAATATGCAACACACATATATGTTATGAGGGGGACCCGGGGAAGCGTGCCAAGATGGGAAATGGACAGCTTCCGCCGGTCAAGGTCCACTGTGCGGTGTAAGGGACCGCTGCTATGGTCAGGAAAGATTGAGTGGGTTGCTACTAGTGATCGTCTGGAATGTCACAGACAATCTATGTACACCGGTCCGCCCTAACCCATGAGGGTTGTATGGCTCGGGGCTCCTCGTTCGGTGTACTTGTTGCACGGGGACGCACAGAGGTGCCTACGCACGTGTGCTAGCGGGAGTCACAGGAATATAGCATGAGGGTAGCACAGAGGTGCCCACGCAGGTGTGCTTCAGTAATAGGTGAGTCCGACAGAGACTCTAGGAGCTCACCTGGGACAGGAACACAGCCTGCTAAACAGAATACTGCCAGAGCAGCAAGGCAGGGGCAAGACCTGCAAACCAGGTGCTGCCTAAGCAGCAAGGGCAAAGTCCACAAAAGACAATGACATCTGTACAGTGGCGTGGCAGCACGCTGCCAGACATCCAAACATAGAAGGACGGTCGCGCGCCGCCATGAAGGCAGGGGGAGCTTTTAAGGAGTCATAGATCCACCCAAGGGCGGGCGCGAGACGGACGTTACGCAATCAGGATTCGTGACGTTCTGGCCCGGCCAGTCAGGATTCAGCACATCACCAGCCTCGTCATCGGGCCGTGTGATATCGGTGAGCGAATCAGAAGACGTCACGTGGGGCACATGCTCATCTTCCTGCCTCTGGATCATAAAGGCGGGATCCTCGGTTTCACAATGTGCAGAGATAAGGGAAGTCCTGCTGCTTCCCTGAGCATCCATCCTTTGTACACTGCGCAACCTCTCAGACCCTCTGTGATGCTGAGCAGGAGGGTACGTGGCAGGCAAGGGATGGGAGACTGCTTCATTCTTTGCAAAGGGAGAACCACTAGGTGTCACCCTTCTGCTGTGTCTGAACAGGCATCTCCTGCAGACCGCGCAGTCTCCTAGACCTTCGGCGCTGCTGAACAGAAGGGCTCGTGGCAGACAAGGAATGGGAGACTACCTCATTCCTTGCAACCGGAGAGCCACGAGGTGTAACACATATATTATTTATATATATATATATATATATATATATATATATATATATATATATATATATATATATATATATATATATATTATATATACACACACACACACACACACACACACACACACGTGTTACTAAGAATCAAAAGCATTCATAAATATGTATGTTAGTTACATCTACTAAACTATATACCTGAGTCTATGAAATGGCTGAATTAAGTATTTTTGGTTACTTAATTCTTATCCTCAACAATGTTAAACTCATTGGTTGATGGTATTCATAGCTTTAAAACATCATGCAGAACTTAGAGACATAGGATAGACAAAAGAATAGTTAGATTGTAAACATATCAAGGTGTTCTGAGAAGGTCATCAAAAAGCTAACTGTGATGCTGAGTCACTTTTCACGGACAAACCATGAGGCGGGAAGTCGATGAGTCAAAGGTGAAGCCAGGAGGGTACATAAAGGACAAAGGGATAAGTCAAAGTAGGTAGTCAAGCCAAGTCCCAAGTCAGATAAGTCAGAGTACGTCAAAGACAAAAGTGGGCAATCCAAGAAAGTAGTCAAAAGGCCATTCCTAGGTGAGGTCAGCAAAGGACCAGAACAAGAGACGAAAGGTCCACACTACAAAGACTTAGCTAAGACTGGTAAAGATCTGATTATTGTCAGAAAGCTAAATAGCCGGATATTTATTCTAAACAGGTCACACCCGGACAAAACCCAGCAGACCCGGCTAGACTGGGCTGTGGGGCTGTCACTAACAATACTGGCAGTCCAACACACTCCTTCTACTGATTGGACGACTGAGTTGTCACTAATAAAACGGACAGCCTAGCATGCCCCAGATTCAAAAGGATGGCTGACCTGTCACTTACTGCCTCCCTTGGACACTATGAGTGATGAAATTGTGACAAGAACTCATTTATTTCAATATTTGAGAGTTTAAACAGCTTCTACTTTTGAGTTCGTCTTTCTTAATTACAGGAATCCACACAATTGGTTTGGCCGCTTAAAGAAAGCGTTGGGTAACTCAATTTGATACGACTAATTGCAAAATTAGATACATCAAGCTGTTACTTTGCCAGGTGGTAGTGTTTTTCTAACAAGACACGCTTTTATATTGTGTTAAGGTCTAATTAAAAACTCTTCTTGGAGGTGAAGGACCCAGCTGACCCATATTTTCTGATAAATAGGCCAAGCAGTCACTACAGGTATATTTACAAAGCACAGTACCAGCTAATAAAATCAGCCTGTGTTGCATATATTGTTTAAAGCTTACATATACATTGTGCTTCTTTTAAGAGGATCACACAAGATTAAGATTTCTCTCTCTTCTTCTTAGTAAGCAAGTACAAAGTCTTAATCATTATATAAGAGTCCTTAAAACATATGTACTTTAAAATGGAAACATTTATCATGGGTCTAGTAATACTATTATATTGCCTAAAACAGTCAAACTAACAAACGTCTCTTAACAATAAGTTCCATCCCGTGTTTATTTTTTTGTTTCCCCATCAATTAGCTATCAGTAATGTATATTCAGTGTTATAATTAAAATTAAATAGGAGCCAATAAATTCAAGAGGAAATAAATTCGATCCAAATCTTACAAAAATCCACATTTGCCAAAAAGCGGTTTGTCTGTAATTCACTTCTGCACTGATTCAACAAAATGGCAAGCGTTAAAAGTTTAAAAATGAAATAAAACACTTATAATTATGCTCACCTTACCAGTAGCCTCCCGGGGGCCTCCATTACTCACCCCCACCCATCGGGTCCTTGCCTCATATTTTGATCCACTGCCGCCGGTGCGTGGAAGGTCATGACATATGAAAGCCAGGAACCCCGGCTGAGCTTTAGAGGGCAGGGGATTCCAGTACAAGCAGTGGGAGATCAAAAGATGCATCAAGACTGGATGGGTGGTGGTAGCAGAAGGACCAGAGAGGTGAGGTCAGTTAAGGATTTGCTTTTTTTAGATTACATTTAGGGTACGTGCACATGATCACTGTTCACAGTGTTTGGATGCAGCATGCTTCAGCTGCGTCCAAAATGCTGCATTGTACAGTACAAGCACAGTGGATGGATTTCTAGAAATCCAGTGCCCACTGTGTGTGTGCGGGCCGCAGCGAAAACTGACCTGCGGTGCAGCTTTACAAGGCTGCAGCATGTCAATTCTTTGCTGCAGGGTCTCAAGCGTCCTCCGTAGGGAGAACATAAGCAAAAGACCACAGCGCACTGAAACTTGAGCAGCTGCAATCTCCTACATTATCCTGCGGAGAAGACTTGCGGTCCCGTAGGTTAGGACCCACCGCGTCCAGGATGCAGCGGGTCCTGATCATGGACACGTACCCTTATGCTCTGGGGTCTGAAGAGAGACATTAAATTCAGACAGACAATAACCTCTTCACTAATCAAATCCCCCAGGAAAAAAAAAACAAACGTGAACAGGCGATTTTGAATTTGAACTGATCTCATCTCTAGTTAGAATTCTTACCGATAATAATCTTCTGCCATTTCCAACATTGCTCCAGTTCTCTCCCACATGTCACCATTGTTGTGGGCAGCCAGCTCACATAGCGTTTCTGTGTTGGCCCAAAATCACTTTCTCAATGTAATTCTATGGGACTCAGATTGCATCTCTCAATGATTTACACTAAAAAGGTTGTCCACTACAGAAAAAACCTATTTTTAAAATAACTGCTACCCCTATAAATAATAATGTTATATACTCACCTACCCACCAGGGCTGTTTCAGCAACAACAGCCCCAGCTCTACCGATGCTACGACATTGTTATGCCATGTGATCCTTGCAGCCAACCTTGCATTTGTGGTTAATTTGCAAGTTCATAGCATTTGCACAGGCTCGCTGCCAGGAGGAAAAGATCTTTATACCTCACAGCAGCCTCCAGCTTTCAGTAAAAGGGGTGTGGCCAGCGCAGATTCAGTCACAGTGAGTAGTGGTTGTAATCATGCCCCCGGCACTAACAGCTGACTGTGAACTGATTAAATGCTGTCGGTGCTGCTGTCAGTAAGTGCTTTGGCGTGGTTACAACTGCAGGTCACAGTGACTGAACAATGCTGAAGCTGTGATCCAGGTTGTTCAGCATACTCTCTCTTTCGTTCATGTACTACATTTACCTTTGATCCAGAGAAAAGATCCAGCACAGAATCCAGGGAATAATATGTATAAAAATCATAGTTTATTTCTAAATCCTTAAAAAGTCCATCATTAGGTCATCCAAACATTCACAGAGTACGCGTTTTGAGCATAGTTGCTCTTACATACTATGCTCGAAACGCGTACTCTGTGAATATGTTTGGATGACCTAATGATGGACTTAGAAATAAACTATGATTTTTATACATATTATTCCCTGGATTCTGTGCTGGATCTTTTCGCTGGATCATATGTTTACTGACAAGACTGGCCGTCTTTTTTTGCATCCGTGCACGTTCCAATCTAGTGGTCTCCCAGGAACAGGTGAGCGGATTTAACCTCCCTCTTTTTTACCTACATTTACCTTTATATGCTTACTGGTTGATCCCTCAATTTATGGTGGTGCCCTCAGTCATCATTCTGACTGAATCTGTCCTGACCGCATCCCTATAACGGAAAGACCAAGGCTGCCAGGCGGAACAAAGTTAATTTCCTCCCTGGGGCTTTCAGTGTGGTCACCGAATGGCTTAAGAACGCTATTGAACCTGAATATTTACCCCATATCTACAGGTTAATAACAAGTTAGATTAAATAATGCAATGTTGGTATTGACATAATAATATCGACCGGGAAAAACATGTTTTAGAGTAATTTTTACGAAAAAAATGAATAACGTAAAAAATAAAATCTAAAAAGACAATTAAGAATTGAATTTTTTCACAATTTCCCTGCAAATGGAATTTTTTCCCCATTTTACAGTACAATAAATACTAAGATGAATGATGCCAGTCAAAACTACAACTTGTTTAAAAAAAAAAAAAAAAAGAAGTTAAAATGCCCTAATATGACTATTAACAAAAAAAAAAAAAATTCTGGTCCTTAGAAAAACGGGGGGGGGGGGGGGGGGAACAAAGCTATAAAAATGAAAACCTGTCCAGTTTTTTAAGGGGTTGAACAGTGAAAAATGTTCTTGAGGCAAAATTTGCTCATCTTCTTTATTGCACTTCGTGCATTTTAGAGTGTACTAGATGATTCAAGCAATTTTCCTAATCTGGAGATTCATGGGGAGAAACTCTGGGCATATTTATATGGGGCTTTAGAGGCAGCAGTCAGAACCAGACTTTTAATCCAAAATTGATCCAGGTTCCTGATACATAAATATAACTGTTATTTGTAGATAGCAGAGAGACAATAGGACTGCCATCAACACTGGTATATAGCGTATTCTCAAGCTACATTAGTCTTGATGGACTACAAGAGGCGCCAACTTAATAGAGGCACATGCTGCTTAGTGAATTCGGTGCTCCTTCTGAGTGTCTTGCACCGCCATGCACAGCACCAGAAATGCTGTTAGGGACTGCTTTAATTAATAGGATGGTGGAGCATGACCACACCCTTCCCTGTCCCACTTGTATCCAAATCTACCCACTTTGGGTACAGTTCCAGTTGTGTTTTGCACAGATGAGTGCAATCCGATAAAACATCTGATTGCTCTCACTCTAGTGCAAAACTATGGGGCAGTCTCCATCTGCGATTGATTTCTCATGCCATAGCGACATGCGGAATGAATCGCAGCCTGCTGTGTTTGGCAGCGAATCTAGACTCACACATCCACATACAGGTTTATGGGAGCGTGTGAAACATACTGCACACGCATGTAATTTGAGTACAGTGTGATATACGCAGAGACAGACAACGGAGGAGATGGGGAGAAAGTGCTCCCTCCCACTTCTCCGCACCTGTGATGCGATTGCAAGAATAATAAATACAATTTTTTAGAAACATTTTTTTTCCATGGCTGTATTGTCAGACATATAATTTTTTTATTTTTCTGCTGATGGGGCTGTGTGGCAGTTTGTTTGTTATGGGACAAGATTTAGTTTTCAGTAGTACAATTTTTATTTATGTTCAACTTATTGATTATTTATTCTACTTTTTTCTGCAATATGGTGAAATAATTTTTTTTTTAAACTGTTTGCTGAAGGGGTTAAATAAAGGGACAGTTTTATGAATCAGGTAGGGCTGGATGCGGTGTTACCAAATACGTGTAATTTTTTTGTTTGTTTATTTTTGTTTCTATATAAGTTAATTGATGTTTTTGATTTTTTTTGTGATTTATTTATATTTGCTACATTTTGCAGTTTTTTAAAAACTTATTAACTTAGTCCCTATATGGGACTTTTAACTTTGTTTAGTCTGATGGCTGGTATAAGGCATTGCCATACAGCATGGTCTAAAGCAGACTCTCAGCTTTAGACCATGTTCACACGCTCAGTATTTGGTCGGTATTTTATAGCAGTATTTGTAAGCCAAAAACAGGAATGGTTGAAAAATGCACCTGGCTCATGTATATTATACTTTTTCTCTGATTGTTCCACTCTTGGTTTTGGCTTACAAAAAGTGATGAAAAATACTGACCAAATACTGAATGTGTGAACATGACCTTATTTTGAGTGTATTAACTTCCTAACTGGAGTAATGGTTTAGGAATTACAACTGTTTAATATGTAGTTGCCTCTGTTTTAAGGGATCAAAAGTAATTAGACAATTATGTTAAAAGTTCATTAATGAGCTGATGTGCTATTTCCTTTTTAAGCCATTAAACATTAAGCAGGTAAAAGGTCTAGAGCTAATTCCAGGTGTGGCATTTGTTTTTGGAATTGTTTCAGTGAACCAACATATGGTCAAAGGAGTTCTCAATGGAAGTGAAACAGACCATTATTAGGCTGAAAAATAATAGGAAAATCAGAGAGATAGCAGAAATGTTAGGAGCAGCCAAATCAACAGTCTGGTACATTCTTAAAAAAAAAAAAAAAGTGCACACTGGTGAGCTTGGGAACTCAGAAAGGTCTGGACATCCAAGGAAGGAAAGTGATTGATGATTGCAGAATCCTTTCCATGAAGAAAAAAAAACCCATTCACAACATCCACCCAAGTGAAGAACACTCTCCAGGAGATAGGTTTCAGTATCAAAGTCTAGAATAAAGAGAGGACTTCATGAGAACAAATACAGAAGGTTCACCCCACGTTGCAAAAAAGTAATCATCCTTAAAAGTAGAAAAGACAGCTTAGACTTTGCCAAAAACATCTAAAGAAGCCAGCCCCGTTCTGGAAAAGCATTCTTTGGACAGAGAAAACTAAGATCAACCTGTGCTCAAATGATGGGAAGAAGAAAGTATGGAGAAAGGTTGGAACAGCTCATGATCCAAAGCACAGCACATCTTCTGTAAAACATGGTGGAGGCAGTGTGATGGCATGGGCATGCATGGCTTCCAGTAGCACTGGGTGTTAATTGATGATGTGATTGAAGACCAAAGCAACTGGAGGAATTTTGAAAACATAGCCTTAGGCTGATGGGAGGAATGATCAGTTGGAGAAGGAGGCAGTCACAAACCTCCAAAAGTTAACACAAAAAACAAAATTTACCAGCATCTCAAACAGAATACAGCAAGTGTAAACAGGTGCAAGCTGTTAGGTCTATATAATACACAAATAAAATGATATTGTAACAATCAGTAAGTGCCAAGATATGTAGTAACATTTTCACATATGAAATTTGAATTGCATTACTGCTTTATAAAATATACTTATAAAAATAAAAGGTAATTAGTGTATAAATTGGCCAATTCATGAGAGCCCGTCAGCCATGGCAGGATGTCTTTGATAGGACCCTAACCTAATAACATGCCTTTCCTGGACTAAAAGCATACAAGTTCATGGGTATATAAGATACAGCATCAATCAAAAAATAGCTCTAGGCTGATGTGAGGAAAGCTCAGTCAGAAAACACATAATAGGTTAGGGTCCCATCAAAGAAGGACGCCTTGCCGAAGGTGACAGGCTCTCATGAATTTGCCAATTTATGTGCTATATTTCATATAGCAGTAATGCAATTCAAATTTCATATGTCCAATGTTTCCATGTATCTTGGAGCTGACAGAGTGCTGGTTTATTTTTTTATTTGTGTACTATGCTGTCATAACAGCTTGCACCTGTTCACACTTGCTTTATTCTGTTTGGAGGCATGTATATATCTATCACAATTTTTGCCATAGTCAAAATTGCTAAAATGCTTGAGCTTGTACATTTTTCCAGCTTCAAACATATCATCTTCAAGACCTGACTTGTCACTTGCTGCCCAGTATATCCCACCTCTTGACATGTGCCATTGAAATGGGATAATATTCAGTGTTATATATGCCACCTGTCTGTAGTTTCAATGTTTTGGCCAATCAGTATATTTCCATATAAAAAACATGATTAATAACAATGGAATTTGGTTGTTGAGTTGACCACAGCAGGAAATTCAATATTAATGGTCAGGTTAACCCAACGTATGGTCATATGGTCAATATGCAAACAACAGAGAAATAGCTGTGTCCAGACCAGTCAGAGATTATATATATATATATATATATATATATATATATATTATATATACATACATATATATACATACATATATATACATATACATATATATACACACACACACATATATATATGCATACACACACATATTATAATATATATATAATAATAATAATAAGTGTGTGTGTATGTATAATATATATATATATATATATATATACATATACATACATATACATACATACACGTATATATGCATACACACACACACATATCATATGGTTTAACTGCACAACTCATAGCAAGACTGGAAGTGAAAAAATGACAAATCTGTGAAATTGAAGCGAACAGAATGGAGGGCAGAAAGAAATGCTCGGCCAAACAAGTTGTTCCAAGAAAAAAATGTGAGCTGATAAACTTGACACATATCCAATCATGAAATGACCTGTTCGGCCAGGTACTGCACGCTGTGTTCAACAGCTGTGCTGTGCTAAATGTTCACATGCCGCTAGTATCATCAAGTTCTTAAAATGTCTCAAACGGAGATGTAATGAAATGTTTAAAAAAAAGTCGAAGTCACAGAAAATAAAATAAAATCAGTCTCTATATATGCAACAATCATTTCATAAAACACAAGTACTTCGTTCTCTGATGGTAAGAAACATGGGTGACACTGCTGCAAACCACTGATAGGTACCAGTACCATTATTTTCACATACATGTTGAAAGACGCTGGTGTGAATGAGGCCTTAAAAGGGAATGTGTCAGCAGGATTTCACCCTCCTAAATATTTACATGTGCAGGTAGCCCTGTCAAAGAAAAGTCCAGCAATACCTTCACAGGGCCGGTCCATTGCTTCGTTACTGATAAATCAGCATTTGAATTAATATGTAAATGAGGCTGAAGAGCTATTGTAGATATTAAACAGCCCTGAAGTTACACATCATAAAGGCTCTAAATCAAGCATAAGGATGCGTTGCTGGGAATAGATCTGGAGTGACACAGGCAGCAGATCTACAACTTCATTTGTGCATCACATCAATTCAAACACTGATTTCTCAGTAACAGAGGACTAGACCGGATATGTCAAGGTATTGCTCGATTTGTTTTAGAAAGAGCTACATGCACATATAAATGTTTGGGGTATAAAATTCTGCTGAACGATCCCCTTTAACTTGATTTTTTTTTTTAGTTTTAATTATATCTATCATCAGTTTTATTCTACCCCATCTGATAGCAGCCTTATGTAAAGACAGAGACCCTGATTCCAGTGAAGTAATAAAACATTGGGGTGCTTGCTGCAGTTTTGATAAAATCACTGTTTAATCTGATGCAGATCTAGCAGTTCTCTGAGTACGGAGCTCTGTATAGCCCTGCCCACACTACTGATTAAAATCTTTCTGCGTACACTCTGCATAGGCAGAAAACTGTCAATGGTGTGTGTGTGGGGGGGGGAGGTTATAGAAAGCCCATGATCATGAAGAACTACACAAAAAAGGTTCATTAGTCCCCTTATGATAATTTCACTGATATCTCAGTCAGAAATTATCAAAACTCCATCAACAAGCCTAACATCACTGGAATCAGGGTATATGCCCCTACATTATGTTGCTCTCAAATTAATTAGCAAAAACTAGGTGACAGATTCCCTTTAAAGGTCACAAGTATGAAATTAAGCACCCATAAGGTCATCATTTCATTACACCTTCCAGGACACTTTCTGGACTGTTCTATAATTAAACCTCGGTATGCTACACCGCCAAAGATGAATATCTCTCTACTCTTGATGAGTTCTCCATTGCATTCTATATATGAGGTATGTGGAAATAGGTAGAAAATTGACACAAACATTTTTCTGCTAATATGCAGTTACCTGTGAAAAGAACAGAACTTGTCATTTTAAGTTATTTTTTAAAGCATTATGTTCACTTTGCATACTTTCACAAAGAGAGCTGATAGTCACTGCTAGAACCTGCCACTGGCCCAAAAATCCCAGAAAAAAATATAAAAGTTTAACCCTTTCACCCTGGGCCACTTTCTGTTTTTTCATTTTTTGCTCACCTTCTTTTGAGAGCCTTAACTTCTTTATTTTTCTGTCAATCTTGCCATATAAAGGGCTTATTTTTTGTGTGGGACAATTTGTACTTTTGAATGAATCCATTAGTTTTACCATACAGTGTACTGGAAAACAGGAAAAAAAATCCAAGTGCAGTGAAATTGCAAAAAAGTGTGATTGCACAATTATTTTTTGGGGTATTTTATTCACTGTGTTTCCTATATGGTAAAACTAATGTGTCAGTGTGACGCCGGAGGTCAGTAGGAGTTCATAGATACCAAACATGTATGCCTTTACTTTTATCTAAAGGGTTAAAAAATTTCAGAAGTTTGTCCAAAAAAAAGAATTTTGCTTTTGGCGCCATTTTCTGAGACACAAGAGTTTTCTTTTTTTGGGATCTGGGGCTCAGCAACAGCTTTCTTGCATTTTGAGCTGACATTTTTAATGATACCTTTTTGTGCAGATGCTACGTTTTAATCGCCTGTTATTACATTCAGAAATAAAAAAATTGCGGCAACCAAAAAACAGACTTTTGCGTTTGGAATTTTGTTCTTGCCACACCATGTACCGATCAGATTGATCTTTCTATTTGGATAGATTGGGCATTTCTGATCGCAGTGATACCAAATATGTGTATATTTTTTTAACTATTTTATTTTTAATGGGACAAATGGGCAGTGATTTGAAATGTTAGTTTTTATTTCCTATTTTACACATTTTTTTTTTTTTTCATTTTTTATTTTTTTTTAATAGTCCTCCTATGGGACTTTATGGATCAGCATTCTGATCACTTGTGCATTTCTCTTCATCAGAGCACAGCTCTGATCAGCAGAAATGCAGCGTTCCTGTGAGAGCTGGCGCTCTGTCAGCTCTTACAGGAAGTACATCATGGTAGTGTCAGGGTTCATCACATAACCATGAGCTACCATGGCAACCATCGGCTCCCTGTGATCACGTAATGGGGCCTCCGATGACAGCAGGGAACAGCGTGATCCCTGAAGCGGCCATGTAAAGCGTGCTGTCACATTTTGACAGCATGATCTAAGTGGCAAGCAGGTGCGGGTGGATCACAGATGCACCCACAAATGTTAGCCCCACATGACTGCTGTTCAAATCATGCAGCAGCTGGCGGTGATTACCGCTATATGACCAATGACGTACCGTTACGCCATTGGTTGTGAAGGGGTTAAATGATTAAAACACAGGTTATACTGAATCTTTTTTCATAAAACTAGACATAAATCTGCTTAATTCCCCCTGCTCTATAACATGGTGCTCACAGATTGAATGGCATTTTGTAGGCAACAGGTTCCCTTTAGAATATGTGCTGCACATACATCCATGGGTAGAATTTTTTGGGGGTGGAAAATGATATGTATTCACATCTCAGCTACTATGCAGCTACTGTATTCTGCTCCAGACTTTCTACTGGCAAATGTAGTAGAAAATGTGCAGCATTGCCACTACATGTGAATGAAGCATAAAGGGGTTTTACAGTTTAACACTTATCAATTGTATTTTGGAAAGAATCTTTATAATGCACTTTGTGCCCAATTCATCAGTTCTATTTTGGAAATTTTCTTTTATCTTGTTATATTTGCTGATGTCTGTGAAAAATTTCTGAACTTGTGTGCAATTTTGAAGAAATTGGCACAAAGTAAAAAGTCCTTTTTTCAGCCTTTAACAATTTTTATGAGCAAAAAGTTGTATGGTTTGAAAACTGTCGCAAAAATTGGTAAAAAAGACATTTTGATGCACATAAAATAAGTCCAGGGGCAGACGGGAGAACATTTAGAACAATTTATGGACATTTTTAAAATTTGCAAATGATGAACAACTGGAAATTCTAAATGAAGCCCATAGTGGCGAACTTAAAAAAAAGAAAACAAAAACCAAAAACAACAGGTGAGAACATCTAAAATAAACTTTAAAAAAATGCACAAATTGAAAGATGGCTATGCTGCACACAAAAATAAAAATACTCATAAACCAAAAACTCAATAAAAAAGATGCACAAATTCAATTAAGAATCGAGCACTTTGTAGTTCATTTCATCACTATTTTCAAGATTTCTGCATTAACACTTTGTACTGTGTATTTGTGTAGTGACAGAGCATGCACTTATTTCTAGGAATTATATCTGATAAGTAAAAAAACCCTTTGAAGACTACCTCTAGTCAAAAATGAAAACTCGAAAGTGCCCCTGAACCCTTACAAGCGATAACTATGTGCTGTCTTTCTTCTATTCAGCCTCTCAATTTGGGGCAGGAGGTAGCCGCCTCAGACCTACTATTGTCAGCCTTCCAAGTTTTGATGTTGCTATTGCTGTCACTTGCTTCCTTAATGAATCCTTCCCCCTTCATTTCTCTGGCCTGCCTGGCGTCAATCACAGTGAAGAATAGCACATTTCCATCCCTATTATTCTGAATAGATATGCTAGTTTAAATCTAAGCTTATAATGGAAGCAGCAATTTTTATGTTGCAGGAAGAAATTATAGGAATCGGAGTTTATTGGCATCAATAGCCAGAGAGAAGTATCTCATTTCTCTTCCAGCTGTAATAAATCTAGCATATAGTAGTAATATAGCATTGAAAAAAAATGCCAACAGAAAACCCGAGTAAGATCATGTGGAGGCACAGCGTGGTCTCATATACACTTATTGGCATCATATGTCTATTCTATGTTGTGGGCAGACTTCATCCGTAACCAATTATAGACAAAGTGATTTTTTTGATTTTGCATTCTCCACAGATGCATGTTAAATTAACAGCATGATTTAACTGGTTAATAGTGGATATGATTCAAACACAGCTGTTAGTGTAAGGTTCTGGGGTTTCCATGGAACTTGTCATGTCTGCTTGCCCTCGTCCAAGATGGAGTCTGTTGCCTCGTCTTAACCTTGTACTTCCTGTCTGCCCTGCTTATAAGTCCCGGTCTCCTTGCAAGAGTATTTTGTGCTAGCTGGCTCCTGAGTCACCCTTGGCTTGCTTCTGGACTCCCTGCTGTCGCTTGGAGTTCTGTGCTCTGCCTCATTACTACCAAGCTGCCAGCAGCCTATGGCGCATGACAATGATCCAGGTTGTGATTCCCTCCCTGCAAGACTTCTAGGAGAAGAGCTATTGTACTGCTGTATTCCTTGGTCTGTAAGAACTTTTAGTCTGTGCTTAGTCATCAGTGTACTTAATTTAGGACTCTCTGCACGGGCTGTGTACCAGACGTCTGAGGGACTTAGTCAGCCTTACGTACACACTGGTGAACATTTATTTGCTGTGCACATCTGCATATACAACTCTGGACATTCACGTAATAGTGCTGGTAGCACTCCTGCCTTTAATTTCTGGACATTCACATTTTAGTGCTGATCGCACCCTTTAATATTTTTGGTGGTTCATTTGTTAGTGCCCTAGCACTTGCATTTAATTTTGGTAGTTGCCTTCTGTTATTTCTGCACTTATACTGTGTGTCTCTTAAGGCCCCGTCACACTAAGCAACATCGCTAGCAACATCGCTGCTAACGAACAACTTTTGTGACGTTGCTAGCGATGTTGCTGTGTGTGACATCCAGCAATAACCTGGCCCCTGCTGTGAGGTCGTTGGTTGTTGCTGAATGTCCTGGGCCATTTTTTAGTTGTTGCTGTCCTGCTGTGAAGCACAGATCGCTGTGTGTGACAGCGAGAGAGCAACAACTAAATGTGCAGGCAGCAGGAGCCGGCTTCTGCGGAGGCTGGTAACCAATGTAAACATCGGGTAACCAAGAAGCCCTGTCCTTGGTTACCCGATATTTACCTTCGATACCAGCCTCCTCCACTCTCACTGTCAGTGCCGGCTCCTGCTCTGTGCACATGTAGCTGCAGGACACATCGGGTTAATTAACCCGATGTGTGCTGTAACTAGGAGAGCAGGGAGCCAGCGCTAAGCATTGTGCGCTGCTCCCTGCTCTGTGCACATTTAGCTGCAGCACACATCGGGTAATTAACCCGATGTGTGCTGTAACTAGGAGAGCAAGGAGCCAGCGCTCAGTGTGCGCTGCTCCCTGCTCTCTGCACGTGTAGCTCCGTGCGGTGGTAACCAAGGTAAATATCGGGTTGGTTACCCGATATTTACCTTAGTTACCAAGCGCAGCATCTTCCACGCTGCGCTGGGGGCTTGTCACTGGTTGCTGGTGAGCTCACCAGCAACTTGTGTAGCGACGCTCCAGCGATCCCTGCCAGGTCAGGTTGCTGGTGGGAATCGCTGGAGCGTCGCAGTGTGACATCTCACCAGCAACCTCCTAGCAACTTACCAGCGATCCCTATCGTTGTTGGGATCGCTGGTAAGTTGCTTAGTGTGACTGGACCTTTATTTGTTAATACAGAGTATTTACCCAACTCTTGTCTCTGTTCGTGTTATTCCATGCTATCAGATTCCAGAGTATCTACATAATTGTTACAGTTAGAGGCAGATGTTGGCTGATCAGATCAGCCAACATGTGCAGGGAAAGAAGCGGGCTTTGCGTGTGAGCCAACATTAAAGCAAGAGAGATGACCCATGACATACATAGCACATCATGCGTCGTTAAGGGGTTAAGAACAGTAAATTAGTAATTAGTTCTAATTCCAATACACGGATGTGTCTATATCATAACACATTTTTATTACCATACTAATCTTGTGTTTAAATATTGGAATGGATATTATGATCTTTTATGCTTATACCCGCAGTTTTCTTTGTTTAACTGTAACTAATTAATGAGACAATTCTAATCATTTAAACCATAGAAAATCTATTACAGTTGGTTACACTGTCAGTAAATATTTCAAAAAAATCTTTTTTTTTTTTTTTAACATGTATCAGCTACACTTGTATATGTAAGTAGTGATGGGTGATCCACCCGATGTTCGGGATTGGGAGCCACGTCTGAACTTTTTGTAATGTTTGAGTTTGGGCCCGAAGATAATGCAAACTTGCGTCCGAACCCTGAACTTGGACTTTACAGTTATGGGATGGGGCAGGGGTGCTGTAAAATAAAGAATATTGTATAGTTAATAACAAACATTGTCATTACACTTACCGGTTCTGTGATGCGTCTTGCAGACCCGCTCAGCCACTGTCTCCTGGCCGCTTCTGCTTCTAATCATTAACTTCCGGTGGTATTCACTGCACTGCTTGTCACTCGTCAGTCTTCGGCTTTTTAGGCCATGTTCACGGTGATGTAAGGGTTCATCCTAGTCCATGGACTCAATTTCACTGTCAGTGTCAGCCTGCTTCTCGCTCTGTAGAGGTGCTTGTCTGTACAGAGGGATCAAGCAGAGCGGACATTGCTCTCCCTGTGGACTACGTTGGACTAAGGTTTTTGTTATAATAAAGAGGGAGTCTTTACATTTTTTTTTTTTGTTTTATTTGTAATACTAAAAAAAATTCTATGTGTTGTGTTTTTCTTTTTACTGTTTACTAGAAATTCATTGTGGTAATGTCTAATTTGGCATGACAACATGAATTTTGGGCCTAGTACCAGCTGAGAAAATAAAGCTGGTACTAACCCATTTATTACCCAGAATACCACCGCCATCAGGGCCGCTGGACGAGCTGCATAAAGCACTTGGAAATGGCGCTAAGAAATAATGCGCCATTTGCAGGGACGGCTGCGGGCTGCATTTTTTTGCATGGGGGCCCAGAATGCTTGGCCCTTACCATGCTGAGAATCCCAGCTCCCAGCTGCATGATTTTACCAGACTGGCAATCAAAATACGACAGGAGCCAACGCATTTTTTTTATCATTTTTTTAAATAATTTAAAGAAAAAAAAAATGAATGGGCTTCCCTGTATATTTTGCCAGCCAATGTAAACCAGGCAGCATGGGGCTGGAATCCTTAGTGCAGGGTGCTCCAAGCTGTCTTGGCCTCCCCGCTGCAAATTGCAGTCCTCATCCACACCAGAAAATGGCGCTTTACCCAGCTCATCCAGCGGCCCTGATGCGGTGGCATGCTGGGTAATAAAGGGGTTAGGGCCAGCTTTGCATTATCAGCTGGTACTAAGCCCAAAATTCATGGTGTCATGCCAAATTAGACATGAATTTCTAGTAAACAGTAAAAAGAAAAATATACAATTTTTATTTTTATTATAAATAAAACAAAAAACATTTAGAGACTCCATCTATATTATAAAAAAAAAACCTTAGTCTGACATAGTCCACAGGTAGAGCAATGTCAGCTCTGCTTCATCACTCTCTACATAGAAGCGTCTATACAGATGAAAAGCAGGGAGAGCAATGTCTTCTCTGCTTCACCGCTCTGTACAGGCAAGCGTCTATACAAAGCCAGAAGCAGGCTGACCATGATAGTCATAGTTCAATCAAGTCCATGGCTAAGCCATGGACTTGAGTAAATCCTGATGTCACCGCGAACACGGTTAAAAAAAGCCGAAGACTGCCAAGTGATGAGCAGTGCAGTGAATACCGCTGGAAGTTAATGATTGGACTCGGACGCAGAAGCTGCCGGGAGACAGCGGCTGAGCGGGTCTGCAGGACACGTTATGGGACCGGTAAGCATACTCATAATGTTTCTTAATAATGTGCTGTTTTACAGCCCCTGGACCCGAACTGGACCTTAACTGTAACACAGCTTTCCCAGGAAAAATTGTGTTTAGGACCGTGTACAGGAACACTATGTGCTCGGTACGGACCCCGAACTTTACAGTTTGGGTTCACCCATCACTAGTTGTAAGGTATAGTAAAGTAGTAAACATTATGCTGCATATGGCTATATTTTATACCAGTCAATCTGAATATGGCTACATGTAAGGCCTTCTAAAGACAACTATATTTTTGGTCCGGGTGCTATCTGTGAACAGTACTGTGTGGACAGCACTCAGACCAACATTCAATGGGGCAGTGCAGATGACTGATTTTTTTTTTATTGCAGCCTGCTCAGTTTTTCCTCCAGAAATCGGATTAGATTCGGCCATTCAAATCTATGAGTGTGAGTAAAAAAAAAACAAAAAACAAAAAACAGATGGCAAACAGATTTTTTGGGATACATTGCAATTTTGTAACAGGGAACTCTTAGTGCTCTTGTAAACTATTATTAACTACTGCTGTAAAAAAATAGATTGCACAAGGATCACAAGAGAGAAAAATATTTGTCACACTTTTCTGAATGAAAATCAGACCGGTTTTTTATACATTTGTGTGACTTTAGCCACCTCTTGGTGATTACTCCCCTTTGGAAACTAGATCAATGCAGTGGAAGAAAGTGGTTATAATGCCACGCCACTGGGCAAAGTCAGGAGAGTTATCAATATGATCAGCAGGTTTTATTGTCTAGTTCTACACATTTCAAAGATAGCACGTACCTTCTTCAGGATCCAACAATAGCAATGTAAATGGGTTCCCTGCCTGCAATTGAGGTCAAGATTACCAAATCCCCCTTTACCTCTCAGTGCAGGCAGTAGCTCAATGATACAGTTACAGACAAGGAGTTCATGAATTTTAGTCTTGGGAAGCCAGCAGAGGAGAATATAATTACTGCACAGAGAGGAGGAGCCATGACAAGAGCAGTAAATAGCAGGACTGAGCTTTCAAATCTGGATAGGCCCACTGAATCAGAGACAGCTACATGGGTTTCCTTGCACATTTTAAAGAGATGCTGATAAGGAATTTATATCGTAAGCCTCAATGGGCACAGTGATGGTGCTACATACCGTATTTTTTGTTTTATAAGATGCATCTGACTACAAGACGCACCCCAAATTTTGAGGGAAAAAATGTTTTAAAGAAATGGGGTCCGTCTTCTAATCCGGTGGTGTCTTACCGGGAGAGGCGGCAGGGGTCACAGGAGGCAGGGGCGATCGTGGAGTAGGGCAATGCTGCGGGTAGTGTGGCAGGTGTCCCCGATGATCGGTGGTGCTCTGTGGCAGAGAAAACATCCAGGATGGATGTTTGGATCCAGTGTGGATTTCTAAAAAATGGCGCACGTACATGGCACATGCACAGATTGAGTTATCGGTTCAATGACAAGCCGTGATCTCATCTGAGCATGCGCCACTTCCGTGCACCATTTTTCTTAAGTCTCCTGCCGGGACATCAATGGGCTGGAAGCAGCGTGCTTGCAGATGAGGTCTCAAGCCGAGAGCTCCATTTGCGCGTGCGCTGAATCCGGACACCATTATTGGAAGCCCACACCACCTACGTCTTCAGGATGACTCCTGCCTCAGCACCCGCCGCACAGCCTCAGCAGCACAGCGCCTGCAGCACACAGCCCACAGCAACACTCCTGCCTCCATTCTCCACCACCCCCCAGTAAGCTACATTCAGATTATAAGATGCACCCCTTATTTTCCTCCCAAATTTTTGGGAGGAAAAGTGCGTCTTATGATCTTAGAAAAATACGGTAAGTAAGCTTGGGAAATGCCTATGTCTATTTCAGTTTCTGACATGGGGACAAAAATGCACCTCCTAATAAGTTTGCGGTATTTAATCATAACAAACGATTGATTTAAGCTGGTGTATGAATAGCTAGTCTTAATACAGGTGGTACTACAAAATCGTGGATCTCAGGATGAAAACATCAAGAAAAAACAGCATTCACTGGATCATTCACACCAATAGTGAAAAGTCTACAGAATTTCAAAGTCTCTGTAATTTCTTAAGTATCCATTAGGATGGTATGGGATACATTTACATTTACGGTCAGACACATGCTATTGATTGTCCTTACGTAGTCTACAGCTTTGTGAATTATCTGCAGGGAAACAATCGTAAATTTACACGGATTTCCTTATTAACACAGAATTGGCGATTTTCAGTTTAAGCATTTCCTTAATATCTTCAGTTAAAGTGCTCAAAAACAAACACCCTAAGCTCTAGTTAAATAAAAAAAAAAGACAAAAACATGTAATGTAATAAATGTAACTGTATAGAATAAATATTACATGCATCTGCACAAAAAAAAAAAAAGACATCCGGTCTGCATAAAAAATGCATGCTTTTAATGTATCACGAATGCAAGTGTGAACAAGCCCCTTGGGAGAGTTTCCTCCTGTAATTTTCATTTTTGTTCCATAAATGGAACAATTGGGTGTTTTAAAGATGAACACCATTAAAATTACATGACTTCTGAGTAGAGTAACATGGAGAACATGCAATCTATCTATAATTAGCAAGATTAAAGAACTCCAATGTCTCATTCTACAAATCCGTTAAAACTGGAAACCCACATTAAAGAGGTTTCATGCATACTTACATTTTAAGTTGCTCATGTTTTTAGGCAAATTAATCCTTTTTTTATACAGTTATTATTATTTCTGTTCCTTGCAGAAACTAACCAATAATAAAACAGGATAGCCATAAAAATATGGTACATCACTCTATTTTCCAGACCTGAGACTCATTGCAAAGAGCTACTGCCATTCTAGAGGACTAAGCAACCGAAAATCACAATGTAGCCCCTAAGTTATACTGTGTGCATGTTATATTTCACATTTCTCGTGCAACAGCCACTAATATGTCGATGTCTGCAAGTTAACCCAGTCCGAACAACTGATTGCCAGTGGTTTTTGCTGCTGAACGTAGAGTTTCCGCTTATCTCAAATGGGTCCTCCTGCAGAGATGTATTTGTTCAGATAAGTCAATCTTTTAAATTTTCAAAAGAGCTTTCCACAATCAATGTTTAAGTCTCCAAATACTCATATACCCCTAGAACAAAAAAACACAGATATACCCACCCTCCTTGGTGCAAGGCAAAGCTCTCCGACACTGCTCCAGTTTGGTTTACAGGCTGTAGTGTAGTGGTTATGTCACAACTGCAGTACACATCACAATCAATCATTGGGGTCCGTGGCTCTGCACAAACTCAGTGATTGGCTGCACGTGATATGCACTTTAGTTGTGATGTCACCACTGCAACCAGTAAAGACTGGAGCAGTGGCGGAAAGCCAGCGCTTCACTTGGAAAAGATGAATATGTGTTTTATGGGTATTCAAGAATTTGAGAACATAAAACTTGATTATTGAAAACTCATAACCCCTTCACAACCTAGGAATTAACAGTAATTCCTAAATCATTAAAGTGTAATCACCACCGGCTGCTGAGCTGAGCCGGTGGTGATACCCACACATCTGCTGATTTGTATAGCAGACATGAGTGCCTCACAGCCACAGGTGGATCTGCGATCTACCTGCGCCTGTTAACCCCTTAAATCGCGATGTCAAAATGTGACAGCACAAGTTAAAGTGCCACAGCGGGGAACGCTACTTTCCCCGCCGCTATCGGAGGCCCGTGACGTTATCATAGGTAGCCGATGGTGGTCATGGTAGCACAGGGTCATCGATGACTCCTATCACTATCATGACGTAGTTCCTTGTTATAGCTGGCAGAGCGCCGGCTGGAACAAGAACGGAGCATTTCTCCTGATCAGAGTGATGCTGCTCTGATCAGGAAAAATTAGTCAGTGATTAGACTGCTGATTGCTGATCCTTATAGTCGCCTAGTAGACTTGTAAAATAAAAAATAAAACAAAAGTAAAAAAAAAGTTTTCAAAAATTAAAAAAACAAAACAAAACCTATAAGCGCAAATCACCTCCCCATTTTCCCCACTGAAAATTAAACAGTTAAAAAAATAAAAAAATATACACACATTTCGTATTACCGAGTTCAGAAACACCCGATTAAAATATAAAATCAATTAATATGATCGGTAAACAGAGTAGCAGCAAAAACATTCCAAACGACATAATTCCGTTTTTTGGTCTTTGCAAATTTTGTGCAAAATGCAATAACAGGCAATCAAAATGTAGCATCTGTGTAAACATGATACCATTAAAAAAAATAGCTCGAGACGCAAAAAATAAGCCATCACTGATCCCCACATCCTGAAAAACGAGAACACTATGGGTTGCGGAAAATGAAGTAAAAAGTGTGCCACTTTTTTGGACAAACTTCTGAATTTTTTTTAACCTCTTAGATAAATTTACACCTATACATGTTTGATGTCTACAAACTTGTACCGACCTGAGGCATCACAGCGACACATGGAAACCGTAGAAAAACCCTTAAAACATACTTTTTATTAATAATTATTTAAAATTGGAATCCCCACACAATACAAAATAGGATAAAAAGACACAAAGTGCTATAGTGCAGATCGGGGTTTGGTCAGACACCCTCAGAAACCCTGCCTTGCCGGGGAGGTCGGCACCCTAAATAGACGAGAATGGCGCCCCCACTCACCGATGGCTTACCCTCCTGTCCCTATGTTAGTCTAAAGTGCAGTTAGACTGGGAATACAGGAGTGGAGGGTTAACCAATGGTTACTGCACTATGCTCAAAATTACTATTACATCTATGCTGCCAAAAGGTACAAAGATCTCAGTTGGCAACACAACAATGATCAAAGACACAATTTATCCACCAAAATCACAGCGACACATCAGTTTTACCATATAGTGAATACGGGGAATAAAATATCCTAAAAACAATCATGCAATCACACTTCTTTTTGTCATTTTTCCGCATTTGGAATTTTTTTGCAGTTTTTCAATACACTATATGGTAAAACTTATGGTTTCATTTAAAAGTACAACTCATCCCAAAAAAAAAAACCAAGCCTCCTCATATGGCAAGATTGACAGAAAAATAAAAAAGTTACGTCTCTCGTAAGAAGGGGAGCAAAAAACAAAAAGCAGAAAATCGCCCGGTCATGAAGAGGTTGATCCAATATCTAGATATTGCAGGGTTATCAGCGATCTCCTCCTTTGTAAGCACTACCAGCTTTTTAGTGCAGTTTCTTTCACACCAGACTCTACAGAATCAATAAATCATGTGTCCAGTGATTTAGTTGATGTTATAAGACAAAATGGTCCAAAATGATTTGTGCCATATTGACATATTAGAAAAGAGCTCTGACCCCAAACGGTCTCTAAGGCCCGTTTCACACGTCAGTGAAAAACACTAACGTTTTTCACTGGCGTGTAAAACACGCACATGTCCCTCCGTGTGCCGTGAATCACGGCACACGTGGGTTGTCTAAGTGCAATCCGGGCTCCGTTCTCCGTGGCCCATGATTGCACTTAGAAATCAACTCACCTGTGCGCGCTCCCGCTCTCCATGGTGCTGATCGGTCCCGCGGTGCAGCATCCGGCCGGCGCTGACCCTCGCAGCAGCTGCTTCCGGGTCGGCTGTGTCGTGCATCATGAATATGCGCGACAGTAATGAGCCGGCTCAGAAGCAGCAAGCTGCACGGGCTGCAGAGGACATCGCTGGAGCCGGGTGAGTAAAACTGATTTTTATTTTAAAAGCACGTTTTTTTCTGGCACGTGTTTCACGTGGTCCGTGGGACATCAGTGATGCCAGAAATAAAATGGATATGTCTCCGGCAATCACGGACACGCGGGTATGCCGCACGGAGACACATGCAGTGAAAAATCACTCATGTGTGAGCAGACCCATTCATTATAATGGGTCTGCGTATGTCAGTGATTCTGGTACGTTTAAAAAAAAAAAAAAAAAAAAAAAAAAAAAAAAAGCACAAACATACCAGAATCACTGACGTGTGAAACAGGCCTTAGGCTGCTTTCACACCTCCGGATTTAGCAGAGCCGGCCAATCCGGCTCTAAAACCTATGCAACAGATGCGGCGATAAAATGCATCCTTTGCATACGTTTGTGACATGCGGCCCGTCCGTTTTTTGCGCTTGCGGCAGGCTACTGAGCATGCGCAGTGGAAAAAAACGCATGCGGCGGCCGGATACGGTGTTTGCCGCAGGATGCTGCATGCGGCATCCATAGGCCTGTATTGCAAATCGCGCCGCATCGACCGGATGCGGCGCGATGCGTTTTTTTTTGCCGGACAAAAAAATGTGCCAGGCAACGTTCCATCCGGCCACCGCATCGGCTAAATCTGCCACATGCGGCAAAAAACGGACGGAACGCAAGCCCATGCGGCACAATATGGCACTAATGTACTTATATGCAAAAAAAAAAAAAAAAATCACAACCAGCGGCAAAAAAAAAACGGTTGCAGTTTTTCTGCAAAGCGCTGGATTGTGCCACACAGGAAAAACCGGATGTGTGAAAGCAGCCTTACATATGATATGACAGAACTGATTTAAAGGGAATCAGTCAGCAGTGTTTGCTACCACATCTGCAGCAGCATGATGTAGGCAAAAAGATACTGAAACCAACAATGTATCTCTTAGATTACTGGGTGCAGCCATTCTGACACAATCGAAGATTTTCATTTTAGCAAAGTAGCAGCTCTTGAAATGATGCCCATGTCCACACCAGGATTTGTATCTATATTTCTAAAGATAGAAGAAGAGGAGCTGGACTTCAGCTCCTCAGTCCAACAAAAGATAAAGCTACTGACGCTTAAACTAACATTGCAGATAAACAAAAACACACTTTGTGATGAGAAACATGGCTGAAATCTGTATGTTAACCCTTACAGCATGCAGTCTTCAGATTACATAGCAAAAACCTGCTGACAGATTCTCTGAATATTTTTTATACTGATCTGGCTATGTGCTATTTGTATATAAAACATGTCCTGCACTATTTTTGTATCAGTATCATCTAATTTATTCACATGGCTGCACTGACAGTTTGAAAAGTTCATGAAAATCAGACGTGTGTTTCTGATCGATTGACTCCCTCAGCAGAACTTTACACTAATGTAGTCTATTAAAATCAGAATAAAAGCATGTATTCTTAGCTGAACTAGAAATATCTCTAAAGCTCAACATATGTACAGTAAATCTTGTTTATTTGAATTTGTCATTTGAAAGCAGGACCAGTTTTTGCGTTGTGACAAATAGAGATCTATAGAGTGCGCCACCTTCCCCAGGTGTACGAGGGGCCCCAGAGGGCCTACTAACTGATACCTGTGCTCATATCGGATCTGGATAGAATGAAATTGGTTTATACGATGTACAGCTCACCACTGTATCTGTAGAGTAGTCATTTGGTCATTGTATATTTGTAATATAAAGAATGCTATATGGTTCTTGTGTGGTACTGCTGCTGTGCAACATATTTTCCCAGTTTTTCAGTGTATGTTTGTGGCAGAACTGTATAGCATTGATATTTAAGTAACTATTTAATGCGCTTTTTGTGTATAATGTAGGACACTGCTTTTTTGGCAGTAATCTGTTTGAGGTTGTTAACTAGACACTGTAGTCCAGGCAAATACACCACATCATGTAAATACCTATTTAGTCTTTTTAGTCTGCATCAGGCCACTTTAAAGGCAGTACATTTTCTTTTCTTCTTTTTTTTTTTTTTTTTACATGTTTTTATGCAAAGGCATCTATGTACATTGAAATTTTCTGTCAGAGTTCCTTGGGAAATCTTCTAAACGTACAATTTGGTCAAAAGGTCTTCAGCCTTAAAAGATATCTCTTGAAGAGTATGTGCTAAATATGCCCTTTCAACCATGTCACAATGTACAGTCTCACAGCACAGTAGAGTTTCTAGATGGTAAAAGAAAACATTCCCATAAACATGAATGAAAGGTATTTAAACAGCACAGCACAGTGAGCTGCTCTATTTTCCCAGCCCCCGTTGATTGAACCAAACCAATGCTTAATGGTTGGGTACATGTTCATTACCTAAAATTCTGTGCCCTTTTTTCTCCACACATACCTTTGATCATTGTGACAAAAACGTTCTATTTTAACCTCATTGGTCTACAAGACTTGTTACCAAAATGTATCAGGATTGTTTGTATATTCTTTTGCCTACTTCTGATGCTGAATTTTATGGTGAGGACATAGGATAGGTTTTCTTCTGTTGACTCTTCCATGAAGGCCATATTTGTGCAGGTGTCTCTGAATTGTAGCAAGATGTATCACAACTCCAGTCTCTGCTAAATGTTCCTGAAGGTCTTTTGCAGTCAAGTCAAGGTTCTGATTTTCCTCTCTAGCAATCCCATGAGCTTCCAGACCTTATCTTGACCTCCACTGTTGCTTTCAACTGTCATTTCTTAATTATATATCAAACTGAGGAAAGGGCAACTTGAAAATGCTTTGCTGTCTTCTTATAGCCTTCTCATGCTTTGTGGGCCTCCACCATTTTCATTTTCAGAGTGCTAGGCAGCTGCTTAGAAGAACCCATGGCTTGTTTTTTGGCACATGGTTAGGAGGAGGCTGGGTTTTTATAAGCTGTAAAATTTGCATCACCTGACCTTTCCTAATGATGAGATCACTATAATAGTTAGGATAAGCAATAACCCTAACAGGCTACTTACGCTCTGAAACCTTGGTCAAAGTTATCTGAGCATAAAAATCACCATGTGTGTTTAAAATTTTACATTGACCCCTTTTCCTTTTTGTAATTTTTCAAATGCAAAAATCGATGAAAATAATTTTTTGTTTCGCTAAAATACAAAGGAAATGTGTCATCCTTAATGCCTTTTAGAGATAATTCCATCTTCAACTTGCTTAACTTTATAATACAGTAATTGTGATTAGGGGTGCACAAACTATATATGAATGAAACAAACCAGTAGGTGGCTGCTCCTGCTCTGAACTCAACAAGAGAATACTATGGCACCAATTTATCATTTCCTTCTGCTTGTTTTGTGCCATTTTTTTTTCTTTGCACTCAATTCATTTTTCTATTTGGGAAATTTTAATAGGCATCATCACCTATTGAACTGGTCTACTACGTCTGGATGTCTGCCTAAAGAAAGCATATACGCCCGAAAATGGTGCAAGACAGAGCACACGCTGACTCAATTATAGTCAATGACCCCGTCGGCACATGCATCCGAAACTCGTTTTGCAGGGAGGTTTGGACGAAAGCTCCAACAGGACCACTGAATGAAGGTAAAAACACAATGTGAAAGGGCCCTAAAGCGGGCTTTAAACGCTACGATATTTCTAGCAACTGCTAGCGACATCATATGCAACAGCGCCCTCCCCCGTTGTGTATGCGATATCGTGTGATCGCTGCCGCAGTGAACATTGTTGCTACGGCAGCTTCACACGCACTTACCTGGTCGGCATCGTCGCTGTGACTGCCGAACAATCCCTCCCTCAAGGGGGAGGTGCGTTCGGCGTCAACGCGATGTCACCGCTACATCACTAAGCGGCTGGCCAATCAAAGTGGAAAGGCGGAGATGAGCGGGGGGTGAACATCCCGCCCACCTCCTTCCTTCCTCATTGCGGGCGGGACGCAGGTAAGGTGAGGTTCCTCGCTCCTGCGGTGTCACACACAGCGATGTGTGCTGCCGCAGGTACGAGGAACAACATCTATAAAACAACTGTTAACAATTTTTGGTTTTAGGACGACCTCTCCATGGTGAACGATTTTCACCCCTTTCGAGAACGTTTAAGGTCACTGGTAAGTGTTAGACGGTGCAATACCGTTAATGACGCTAGATGTGCGTCACTAACTATGTGACCCCGACGATAAAACATTAACAATATCGTAGCATGTAAAGCCCCCTTTACTCCCCTTGATCCTAAATTTTTGGAATTCGTTTAAACATCAAAGTTTTTGTCCACACTGATGTAAAACGCGGACAAGTGCAATGCAAGAGAAAAAGGTTTTGCACTCGGACCAATGTAATTCGATGAGTCAGTGCTGATTTGTGATTTTTTTCTTCAGCTGTTTTTAAAAGGACGAAAAAAATCACAGCATAAATTGGAAGAAAAAAAATAGAAGTCACATGGACCATCCAAGTGGTATTCGTTTTTCCGGATACATTAACATTCTGTACTATAGGACACTGTAAATGGGTCTGTAAATGAATATCTGCTGAGAAAAAAAACCTCATGTCCTACAAGTTGCATAAGGATGCCAGGTGAGAAAAAAAAATTGCAGTCGCATGACATATGGGATGAGAAACACATGACACTCATCCAACTTTTCTGGATGAGGATGGGGGTGATTTTTTACACGCCAGGGTCACCATTTTCTGATGGATAGAATTCTGCAGGGTCAGCCACCCTATATCTCTGATATAACATTTATGGATTATTCTGTAAATATCCTATAAATCAAATGATGCAACGCTTTTAAATAATTATTTCACTTATGCAATAATTCAGGATTCTGAATTCTTATGAAATGGAAAGTAGATAACCATATTATATAATGATCTATGCATCTGGAAAACAGAAAAATAGTGGGACATAAAAAAAGCTTCACTATATATGATGATACTGCTGCTAGTGTGTTTAATGATAATATCCTACAAGATTATCTATTTTACACCTATCCCTTTTCAGTATCTCCATGTTGCTGCCGTACAATGCTCTGTCAGCTATGGTTTGTATTTAGCAATTCTTTTTAGATACAATACTGTCAGGGTAGAAAAGATCCATACGTTTGGCATGCAATGGATTATACTATAATTTATTTCTCAGGGATTTAGGCAGAGACTTTACGAGCTGCAATACCATGTGTTTCAGAATGTGTGATACGTGAGAAGTATTGAAGAGAAAATCTCTGAACATACATTTGATGGAGTGTGTCACAATATTTGTCAGATTTGTACAGATTCCGACAGAAAAAATAATCTCTGTAGGGCTGTATATAAAATCAGATGCATACAGAGGTATAGCTAGGTGCCACGGGTGCCATATTTTTTACACTGTGCAAAGCTTTAGAGGATTTGTCTGGCCTAAACCCATAAGTCTGCAGTGGCTCTATGCGTCACTATGTGACTGCAGACTTGCGAGATCTCGCATCATATGCACTGTGTGTTGTGAGGATTCACCAGTTTTAAAGCCGGGCATGGCGGTCATGTAGCCGCGAGTATGAGATATGTATACTCCCGGTTAGAGTCCGCTCAATACATTTGCACTGTGCGAGGCTGTGCCCCTTTAGTCAAATTCTTTCTGGTAGAATGCATATCACATACTCGCGGCCATGTTACTGCTATTCCAGTCATTGAAATAGTTGAATCCTCACAGCTGTAAGTCAGGGGGGGTGGCTATCAGTCGGTGCTGGGATGTGGTTACAGCCACTGCTCACTATGTACTAAGCAGTGACTAAAACTACTCCGAACATGTCTCTATGACTGAAAGCCCGAGGCTACCGGATGAATAAGGTTCATTTCTAGGGATGATCGAATACCTCAAATATTCGGCAACGCCCATATTCGCCATATAGGTCGCCACTATTCAACTATTTGCGAATACTCGATATGCAATTTAAGTCTATGGAAAACCTGAATAGTTGCCAAATAGCAACTATTCAGGATTCCCATAGACTTACATTGCGCATCGAATATTCGCATAGCTGCGATCTATTCGGCGGATATTCGCGAAGCCGAATATTGCTGAATATTGGTGATATTCAATCATTCCTATTCATTTCCTCCTAGTAGCCAGGCTTTAAATTTTCATTGCGGGCAGATTTAAAACACTATTCAACTTAATTCCATATCTGCAGTTTATTAGCATTTTTTTACATGACAGGTCCCCTTTAAGATCACTGTTCTCTCTTCGTTACAATTAGAAACGAATATTAATTTTTCAAACTCATTAAAGAAATGTTTGGCCAACACAACGAGCACTCATCTTAAGTTACGTTTGTCAGCAAGAGATTATTTTTGACAGAACTCAATGGCTTCATAAACCTGCAGCCTTGATTTTCTGAATACTCTGGCACACAACCAATCATTTATTCATTTACATAATAACCATGTTTCATAATCGGAGTTTTCCTTTTCATAATTAACCTTGAAATCTTACCATCTACATAATTGATCTTGTTGAAAGTCTGAATATCTTTTTACCCACAAAATATCTAATATGTAGCCATTTATCATGAAAAGCTATGTTACTAATTTGCATAAGTGAAACGATAATATAAAATAGGTCCGGTTAAAGTGAAATCTGACTGCAGAGCACTTTTATTGATGGATTTTAATGGGGAAAAAAGACACACTGCAAAGTCATACAGACATACACACAGACACATACTTTCACATGCAAACACACACACACACACGCATATGCACACACATACACACAGAACACACAAACAAGCACAAATACATGCACACACATCTAGACAAGCACGCATACATGCATATATGCGCACATATACATACATAAAACACAAGCACACACATATGCACAGAGACGAGCACACACAAACACATGCACGCACATATCCAGACAAGTACACAAACACACCCACATACATACATATAAACAGATGCACACACACTCACAAGCACAAACACATGCACACACAAAACACACACAGACAGGTATACATACGTGCACAAACACAGGCACATACATAGATACATACACATGTACACATATGCACATACAGACAAGCACACATGCACTCAAGCATAAACACACACACACACATTCAGACAAGCACACATACACAAACACATGTATGCACACAGACAAATACATGTACAGTACATAAACAAACACATACACGCATACACACATTAGATAAAATACAACACTCCCCTATAGCTTCCACTTTGATTTCTTTCCTCCCTTCACATATTTTATCACACATTAAATTGTGTTCGGTTACATGGTGAAGCCTGACAATGATATCAGTCTACTGGGATTTCATTTAATCTCCGCATAGCAAATAAGAGGGACTCTCTAGGGACCACCCAGAAGCGTGTCATATATTTACGCACAGATGTGACCTGTACAATTGCATGGTCAAATTAGACTCGGGGTTTTAGATGCATATGACAAATAAATGGATACAATGATAAGCAAACTATTAAGACAATATATCAAAACGTGAGAAGGTAACTAGATATGGCACATAATATAAATTATGTGACACTGAATTATCTTGTCATGTTTATACTAACCATCTTCATCTGCCCAGTAGTTACCTACCGTAGTATCTGTAGTGTTTCGAAATGGAGCAAATACCACAGCCGCACACAGAATTGTATTTTAGGTAATTCTCCCAGTAGGATCACTTTGGGTTCACCTACCACCTATATATGTAGGATGGCATTATCCAGATCTACATGATTGTCTACGAGCAAGTAAAAGACTTAAGGGGGCTTTACACGCTACGATATCGTTAATGATTTATCGTCGGGGTCACGTCGTTAGTGACGCACATCCGGCATCATTAACGATATCGCAGCGTGTGACACTTTTGTGCAACCTAACACGATCGCAAAAGCGTCCAAAATAGTTTGTCGCGGAGAGGTCGTCCTAAAATTAAAAATCGTTCTCTTCTAATTAACGATGATGTTCCTTGTTCCTGCGGCAGCACACATCGCTGTGTGTGACACCGCGGGAGCGAGGAACATCTCCTTACCTGCCTCCACGGGCAATGCGGAAGGAAGAGGTGGGCGGGATGTTTACGTCCCGCTTATCTCCGCCCCTCTGCTTCTATTGGACACCTGCTGTGTGACGTTGTTGTGACGCCGCACAACCCGCCCCCTTAGAAAGGAGGTGGATCGCCGGCCAGAGCGAAGTCGCAGGACAGGTAAGTCCGTGTGACGAGGGTGCTTGATTTTGTGCACGATGGGCAGCGATTTGCTCGTGTCGCACAAACGATGGGGGCGGGTATGCACACTAGCGATATCGGTACCGATATCGCAGCGTGTAAAGCCCGCTTAAACGCTACTAGGGATAAAAAAAAAAACTCCCATAAAAATCTATGGGTCAAAGAGAACTATGGACAACACACGGCACACCGTGCGCTCTCCATGTGTTACATTGTCATCAATGGAAGTTTTGCAAGTTTTCTCCTTTGCATAATAGAAATTCACTGAAGGTAAAACTGAAAATTTGTATGTTTTTTCAGGGATGAGAAAGAAAAAACTGCATCTCTTAATTAGGCCTAGAAAATAGGGTATCATGGACGACAAATGACAATAATAGTAACATGACTAGAAAAAGATGCCAAGTCTATGCTAGAACGAATGTATCCAGGCACTGGGAGGAAACCTATACTGGGCATGTGGGGGAGGGTAAGAAAACTGAAGTAATACAATCTGACAATTTATTCTTTCCTTTAAATCCAGAAAAGGAGTGATATATCACTTTACTTTCTCTTTAAAGCACCGCGTGAAATACATGTAAATTATGCACCGTTATTTGAGTCACTCCAGAAATCCGTGGGAGCTGTAAGTGAGAGGGATATACCAGAGTTAATCAACTAGTATGGCTGAGTGCAGGATTTTATAAGGCACAATAATGGGAAAATATTCATTATGATAGATGGACAGGACATGAATGGAAGATTCTTCCATTATTAGAGTTCATTGTGTGACCTCTGACTTCTTAATATTGATACTGGAGAATAAGACGTCTATCATCTGGGATGGATGTGCATTTTCCACTATTCTCATACACGGTAATAAGAAATACCGTCAACAGGCTATTTTTAGTCGTTCACACCAACTCTAATATGAGCCTTGCCGGAATGAGTCACATCTTTTACACTGTTTGTTGTGCTGCATATCGACTTTTGCTAAATTTTCAATTTAACATTTAGCGTATAAAGGAAATTATATTGTTTTACTAAAAAATGCTTGCCACATCGGGAAGGGGACTTACCAATGACAGGGGTGACATCCAGCCGTATGGTATTAGAAGTAATACAGGGGCTAAAACACACTATATTCTACATAAATGCTTTAAAATAAATGGTCAATTAATGCATAACAATAGATAAGAGGAATAAAAGCCATTATCCGGGCTAAATGCGTAAAGATTTATACACCTAAATGAATTTGGATATAAATCAAATGCTGAGCCCATATTGGAAAATGATCCTATTATGTATAATTCAAGTAATAACACTATCAATGGCCATCAGACCTAATCCTAAAGTGCACTGGGCAATTAATGCTAATAAAAAATAAATATGAAAACACATTTGACATAATTATTGGATAATATCGACTAAAGCCTACTTACATGGCAAACACCAAGTCGTTCCTATAGCGCTGTCCACAAAGGACTACTGACAACAGCCAAGGCGAGTAAAAGACAACATTACTTACGGGTCACAGACCCTAGCTACTAGATGAAAACATCCCCATAGAGCTGGGTGGAACAATACACATGTCAGGAGCACGTGGCACATTTGTTTTAGACATTTCTGTGACAGCAAATCAATTCCGTAACCAGAACGGGGCTGTTGTTCTAACACATACACTGATATTTGTAAACTCTCTTTAGATGTATGGATCAGTCACAGAATGGTTTGAAACAAACATACCCTTAGAGCTAATTTGGTAATTTCCAATATACTATTACCTCTACTGTCCCACCCCATTTATCCCTTAAGGTTTGCTTTATTTCATTTCCTTTTAGTCCATTTTTTTTTACTTTTGCATCTTGTATTATCTCTTTGAATGAAAACAATGATCTATTATTGGTCCAGGTTATATACTTTTCATTTGTCTAAAATAACATTTCAATAAGAAAAAAAAAAAAAAAAAAAAAAAAAGAGATTCTAATTCAAATAAAATTGTTAGCCAAAATATGTAGATGGTATTTTTTTCAACTACATAGACAACATATCTTTGGTCATTCTGCAATCCTTTTTCTTCATTTTACCTGAGGTACTATATCAGAAAACTGAGTACACCCCTTACATTTTTGTAAATATTTTATTATATCTTTTCATGGGTCAACACTGAAGATATGACACTTTGATATAATGTAACGTCGTCAGTGTACAGCTTATGTACCTTGATCCATGTCCTGTGGTCTGATGAGACCAAGATAAACTTATTTGGCTCAGAAGGTCTCAAGCATGTGTGGTGGCAACCAGGTGAGGAGTTCAAATACAAGTGTGTCTTGCCTACAGTCAAGCATGGTGGTGGGAGCATCATAGTTTAGGGCTGCATGAGTGCTGATGGCTGTAGGAAGCTACAGTTCATTGAGTTAACCATGAATCTCAGCATGTACTGTGACATACTAAAGCAGAGCATGAACCCCTTCATCCAGAAACTGGGCCACAGGGCAGTATTCCAATATGATAATGACCCCACGCTTATAGAATGACCACAACCTTGCTAAAGAAACTGAGGATAAAAGGTGCTGGACTGGCCAAGCATGTCTCCAGACCTAAACCTTATTGAGCATCTATGGGGCATCTTCAAATGGAAGGTGCAAGAACATAAGGTCTCTAACACCCACTAGCTCTGTGATGTTGTCATGGAGGAGTGTAAGAGGAACCAGTGGCTGGTGTGAAACTTCTAGTTAACTCCATGCCCAAAAGAGGTAAGGCAATGCTTGAGAATAATTGAATGTTTGCCACAAAAATGAAGAATGTTTGCCACAAAAAATATTGACACTTTCAGCACAATTTTACTATTTTCACTTAGGGGTGTACTCACTTTTGTTGCCAGCGGATAGACATTAATGGCTGTGTGTTGAGTTATTTAGAGGGCATCAAACTTACCCTGTTATACAAGTTGCACACTGACTACTTTACATTGTATCAAAGTGTCATATCTTCAGTGTTGTCTCATGAAAAGATATAAAATATTTACAAAAATATGAGGGGTGTACTCACTTTAGTGACATACTGTAACTGCCTCTCATAGGAGGTCTTAAGGGTGCTTTACACGCTGCGACATCGCTAGTGATTGCTAGCTTTGTCGAGCGCAATAGCACCCGCCCCCGTCGTTCGTGCGACATTTGGTGCTCGCTGCCGTAGCGAACATTATCGCTACGGCAGTGTCACACGCACATACCCTGACAGCGACGTCGCTGTGACCCCCTAGCAATCCCTCCCTCAAGGGGGAGGTGCGTTCGGCGTCATAGCAACATTACTGCGGCGTCACTAAGCGGCCGGCCAATAGAAGTAGAGGGGCGAAGATGAGCGGGACATAACATCCCGCCCATCTCCTTCCTTCCGCATTGCCGGTGGATGCAGGTAAGGAGATGTTCGTCATTCCTGCAGTGTCACCCATAGCGATGTGTAATGCCGCAGGGACGACGAACAACATCATACCTGTGGCAGCAGCGATATTAAGGAAAGGAGCGACGTGTCAACGATCACCGTTTTCGAACGATTTTGCGATCGTTGATCGTCACTCCTTGGTGTCACACGCTGCAATGTCGCTACTGGCACCGGATGTGCGTCCCTAACGACGTGACCCTGACGATATATCGGTAGCAATGTTGCAGCGTGCAAAGCACCCTTTAATGTTTAATAATATTAAGGTATATAGCTAGAACCTTTGGGACCCCTTCTTCTCCACAGAAAGTACAGACCTAAGACCCTAAGATTTTATACCTGCACATCAGGAGTTTAATCAACAAACTAGGCAGGAAAATTTGGAGAAAAGTGTTTCAATGTATTCTGAAGATCTGTGTGTCGGGAGTCACATCATTACTGAAAAGAAAGTGATGACAATTCCTATATCTCTGTAAGGCCGAGGCCACACGGGGGACTACTGCGATCCTCGCATGACACTGGGCTCACACTGGCAGCACAGCGGGAGCCAAGTGTCATGCGAGTGTCACTGCGACTGAGGTCCCATCATGCGAACGGACCACAGCTGCGGGAGGTGGGCTGTCGCTGAAGAGGGGCGGGCCAGCGCTAAGGAGCGGAGGGAGGGATTTATCTCCCTCTCTCCTGCATTGCCGACTATTGCCATTCTCGCTCTGCACTCGCGGTACACCGGTGTCTGCGAGTGCAGTGCGATTTTTCTCTAGCCCCATAGACTTTAATGAGTGTGAGAGAAACAAGGATCACATTGCACCCGCAGCATGCTGCAACTGTTTTCTCGGTCCGATTAGGGCTGAGAAAAGAATTGCTCATGGGTGCTGGCACAGAGTAATATTGGTCCGAGTGGAATGCGATGTTTTATCGCATTCCACTCGCCCCGATTTTCATGCCGTGTGTCTTAGGCCTTATGCTTTTAAATAGTGGGAAACATTTTTTAATGGGGGGGCATGAGGAAGTTACATAGTGGTGATCTCTCTGTAAGATGGGATATGCATTTTCCATAGGATAGATCAATATGAGATCAATGGGGGAGATCAATGGGGTCAAACATCTGGCAATCCCACTAATCCCATCAAACAGCAATTAGATTGACTATAATGTATTTGTGGAACATTGTTTAGTGGCCACTGATTACTACTTCAGATAATTTCCCATTCAAGCCACCATCAGCTGGTTGCTAGAGATATCGTACGCAAAAGCACCCGCCCCCATCGTGCATGCGATATCGTGTGATCGCTGCCACAGCGAACATTATCACTACGGCAGCGTCACACGCACTTACCTGGTCGTCATCGTGGCTGTGACTGCCGAACAATCCCTCCCTCACGGGGGAGGGACGTTCGGCATCACAGCGATGTCACCGAGACTTCACTAAGCGGCTGGCCAATCAAAGCAGAGGGGCGGAGATGAGCGGGACGTAATCTGCTCTGTGTATAAGGAGGGGACGCTGGCCTGGTATGTCTAAGAAGAGTTCTGCTCTGGGTGGGGTTTCTGTTTTTTTTTTTTAGAGGGGGGGGTGGTCTGTGGTTTGGTATATAACCATATTCATTTTGGGGTGAGCTGTAGGACTGAGTCATGTAACTGCTTCAATACACAAACTAAGCCTTGCTTGGCTGGCCACTAACTAGACCTTGGCATCCCTGACTGTACAGATGGCATACTTCTAATCACCAAAAGTAAATCTCACAATGACAGGTTAGCTCACACCATTGGTAAATGACCTACTCGGGGCTGGCAGACCTCAGGATTGGTCTTCTCAGATGACTTCTGCCTATGTAGGGTTACGCACTTGGAACCATAAAGCAAATTGATATATTCACATATTTGTAAAAATCACAGCTCTTAAGTGTGTGATCATGGATGGAACAATCATGGTCACAAGGGTCGCCATCGCGACCGGACCCAGGGGTTCACCCGGCCCAAGGACCTCAGCCAGTGGTGCACCGCCAATGGAGGCAGGCAACCCGGCCACCTTTGGGGCCCGGTGCCAGCGTTGGCACCAGCACCCCTGCCGAGGATTGCATTTTCAATTGTATCGCCATCGAAATTTTGCACGGACCCATTGAACTCTAGTTACGCCACTTTGTGTGATCCTTGTAACTTACAGCATGTTTTATTCTGATCCAATTTTAGCAGATAAGAATTGTCAAGTAAAGTGTATAAGAATCTTTATGACACAGATGCAAATGGAAACCTTCCGATTTGCCTTTGTTTTGCATAAGTTTCATTTTTTTTTCTATCTATTTGCTAACACGGTACAAAAATATATTTTACCTGTTCTCTAACAAGAAGCTTACTGGCAAAATACACAACAGGTGTTTGAGCCAAAAAACACCCAATAAATTTCAGGGTTCAACTACAATTGGTATTAAACAGTCCTCCTCATCATGCTGTTGACATTTGGACATCATAAGGCCAAGATGACACCTAGCAATTTGATCAACAGTATGTTGCTATTGTGAGGCTTCAAGCAGGATGTTCTCAGACAGAAGTGGCCACTGAGCTTATAGTGTTATCAGAAGGTTGCAACAGAGCTACAGAGAGACTGGAAAAGTCACAGAAAGGCATGGAAGTGGACGTCCCCCAACTGATGACCAATTAATTATGAACAATGACCTCCAGAATTGGATGATGAATGCCACACAACTGCAGATGCATATAAGGGAGATGAGAGGCACCCAAGTGTCATATTACACCATTCAAAACAATTTACATCAGCATGGTCTGTGTGCTAGATGACCTCCAAAAGGGTACCAGACCACACCATCGGGCACAGGCATCCAATACGCTGGTTGAGGGACCATTGGGCCTCAGTGCTGTTCACTGATGAAAGTCGATTCATGTTGAGCAGAAATGATGACCACCAACGATGTTGGAGACGTCAAGGAGAGCGCTGTGCATCAGCCACTATTCTCACCAGACGAGCCTCTGGTGATGGTGGTATTAGTGTGGGCTGGTGTGTCTATTCACTACAGAACGGCCGTACACTTTGTGAATGGTACAGTGACAGCCCCTACTACTGAAATAGCCTCATTAATCTGGTCATTGTGCCTCTGCATGAACAACACAGGCATAATTTCATCTTTATGGACAACAATGCTCCAGATAATTGAGGTTGCATCATTAGGGAATGGCTGCTGGAAACTGGGGTACCTCAAATGGAGTGGCTGCACGTTCTGCAGACCTGAATCCCATAGAAAACCTATGGATAAGGCTGTAACTCTACCCCAGAACCTCAATGACCTAAGAGTCGACTATCAAGAATAGTGGGAGGACATGACAATAACTCCATTTGTGACCAGCAGGAGACGTCGTTGTCAGCTGTAATTGATGCGCAGGACCACATGACAAGTTGAGACATTGACATTTTGGGGTTTATACACACCATTATTGTTGGCTTTTGTTTCAATAAATCGTTTGAGATGAAGTAATCACTATTGCTGCTTCTACCTAAATGCCCGACTTTCATGATAAAATATCACTGTAGCATGATCTTTTTACGTCTTACATAAATTTCACCTGGAAGCCAAATATCCCCAACGTTTTGTGAGTAGTGTCTGTTTAGAACTTATTTATACTCCCTCTATACTAACAACGTGACCCTGACGTGAAAACATTAACGATATCGTAGCGTGTAAAGCCCCCTTAAGTCATCAATATGCAAGTCCAGACAACCCATTTAACTCCCTATGTTGGTGCAGCCTGTAGCAATGTACATACTTGACTACTCCAAAAATGACAATTTTTATACTTTTAAACTACAATATTAAAGAAGCCTTCCCATGATTTTTTCCCTTAAATCTGTATATATGTGCATGTGTTAAAATACTCACCTACTGTGGCATCCTCCAGGATCCAGTCCTGTTCTACTATTCTTCTGATTGATATCACTGCTCTTCAGTCTCTCTGGAGCACTCTGCATTGTGCGTGACCTGGAAATGGCATTTCTAATGTAAGTGTATGGAGCATCAGATTGAAGCTCTATAGGTGTACATTGTAAAAAAGATTCTCGGCTCACACAGAGCAGAGAGCCAGATCGTCTGGATTGACATCACGTGACTCTGAAGAGGACTGGAATGGCGCTGGATGCCAGAGAAAATTGCAATGAGTATATTCACACACACACTGATATTACAGTACATACACTTATACACAGGTTAGGAGGGGTGAAAGGCTTCTTTAAATAGAATATCATACAACATAAAAAAAATAATAATATGGCATATCTTATAGCAGCACCCTGCCTCTTCTTGGGATTTTTTTTTTTTTTATAAAGTCTTATCTTATATAACATCTAGGCCGGTTTCTGCTTCTGACGCTAGGCGGCACCACACTGTTGTTGAGGGCGATACTTGATAGCATGTATCCTATTTTATTCCTAGGAATTGTGGCTCTGTCCAGTCTGGAAGCTATGGGGTAAATTTGTTGGCATGATTTCTGTCTGCTGTCAGCACTGAGTGGGGCTGTTCCATTTAAACCCCAGAGAGCAATCTCCCCCTCCCACTCACTAGAGATTTTATTGTGGTTTATGACTCTGTCCTGTGTTTTGACCTGTTAATTACTGTTCATTGATCTTGGCTAGACATTTGGCTACCCGCCTATTTGACAACCCTGAGACCAATCAGCGCTGGCTTTTTTCTCCCCATGGGTAAGTAATTAACAGGAAATCAGTGGCACTCACTTCCTGTTAACTACTTAATTTTCCCTGCCTTTGAATTTTTAAATAAGTGCTGATTGGTAGCGGGGCTCACTTGTCATAACTATGTCATTAGGACCCCAGGAATGTGAGTTTCAATATAGCAGGTAATGCGCTGGCACCGGACAGGAGTATAGGCTTGTATGAATGAGTATAGGGTAGGCAAATGAGAAGTGGTTGTCCAAGTGTAACATACGTCACACCTGGGTAGTAGATTCAGGAGGTCCTATTAGGCCCAAACATAGGTGCCGAGTGGTGGTGTGGCAGTGTTGTGGAGTTTGGGGTGTCACGGTGCACCTACCTAGTTCCTGGCGCGCAAGATCCTTTCCCAGGGTACATCTGTATGAGGTAGGTAGGTAGCAATATGACAGAACACACCTTGGTATAAACAGTTCAAACAATTTACTGCATAACACAATCATGGGTTACATCTTTTATACTTGATATTAGCCACCATTGTAACCTGCTTATCACCTTATGCTCAGCTTTTCTCCACTGCCAACTATCAACTCTCCCTGGATACCATAGTGACCAGGTTATAGAGGATATTGATCAAACATCCTCCAATACAGTGCCTTGCCAACTCATACCACCACTTGCTGGTCTCCAGTGGTATTACAGAGCAACAACTTACAGTACATTTTCCAGAATGCCACCAGGCAATAAATTAAACCATACATTATTCTATGAATAATACGCCTCTGAATGCAGAAGCTTTTGTAATGGCTCTGTACACAAGTAGTGGACAATCCTTTTAATAGAAACCAATTGCAATTCGATAACAAACACGCATTTTAAATGAAATAAGCATTTTAAAAATTGTCTGAACAAAAGTTTTTGTTATCTAAAAGTTGCTTGTCTAGAAATACCATTCCTAGAATGTTTTTTTCTTCATCTGTGATCATGAAATATGCATGGTCACATTGAACTACTCCTAATGGCCCATATAGTGTAAAACATGTACGCACAACAAGACGATCGTATATTTGCTGACTTCGACTGAATTTATTGGGTATGGCCACCTTTATAATACAATTCTGGAAATCCTTAAATGGAATCTGTCACCAGGTTTATGAAATCTGTGACAGAGACCCCAATTCCGGCGCTAGGTCACTTGCATCTGGCTCATGCGGCAGCTGATAAACAATGATTTTATGAAAACTTTAGAAAGAAAGCTCTAGGTGCCCCAGAGATAGATACCCTGATCTATCTTAGCTTGTTACTGCTTTATGCACTTTTTTCCTTCAGAACATTCTCTTTTCTATTACCAGAATAATGACACTAGTACATTTTATGATTACTGTATATTGTATGGTAAAAATGTATCATTTCTACTGAGTACTTCTATGCAGATTTTTTTTTTTTTTAATAAACTAGAAAAGTGTCACATACGCAGATAGCATGCAATTTCTTCTAAAATAAAGAGGCAGGAGATCTGGTGATCAATGAAGGTCTACATTATGAAACCCCAAGAACAAATGTCAGATATTAAGTAATTTATGTCAGCCTTTCAAAATGAATAGACGATCGAGCACTAGGCAGACAGAGAGGCAGGTTTGCTCTTTGTTAACTGCTCTCTGCTCTGGCTGAATAAGGCCTCCTTCACATGTCCGCTTTTCCGGTATGCGTGGTATCTGGGGTTTATATCACAGATAACACACGTACCCTTCATAACCTATGGTGCTGCTCACATGTTTGTTTTTATATGTACCATGTGTCTGTGTAAAACACGCAGAGATATACCTACTATATTTTTCATATTATAAGACGCACCGGATTATAAGACGAACGACAAATTTAGAGGAGAAAAATATTGAAAATAGTTTTTAATGTTAAAATGAGGGTTTTAGTGCGTCTTATAATATTTCACTAGGGGGAGCGGCGGTTAGGAAGGTCTCAGGAGGCAGTGTCGGCGATGCTGCGGCCTCAGAAGAGGGGAGTCGCAGCTCAGGCGGGTCAGTGGACGGAGTTACTACGGGCTCAGGGGTTTCGCAGCAGCAGGCGACCCTGCCTCCTGAGACCTTGCTAACCGCCGGTGGACTGCAAGCTCCATAGCTGTCAGATCAATGGAGCCTGCCGCATTGCAGACTCTCCATTCTGTGACCCTCCTGAGCCGCTCCACTGCAATGTCACCCCCTCCTCTGAGCCCTCAGTATCGCCGACCCTGCCTCCTGTGACCCCCCCTCCACCACCCCTGCTCTGGTAAGCCATATCCGGATTATAAGACGCACCACCATCTTACCCCCAGTTTTGGGGGGAAAAAAGTGTGTCTTATAATCCAGAAAATAATAGTATTGACAAGTCCATGGTTCTCTGGAAAACCACGAACAGCACACAGATGGCATTCATGTGTCATCTAAGTGCTGTCCATGCTTAATATTGCAAAGTATAAGAGATGCTTTGCAATTTCTTTAGCCATCCATAAAAAAAAAACAACATTGATAACCACTGATGGTAAAAACAGACACACTGATCCAAAATACTGATGACACCAGTACCGTTTTTTAATGTACGTGTTTTATACAGACATGTGAACGAGGCCTAAAGTGGGCTCTGAACAAGGAGACACTTGAAAAATTTTCTCACTGCATTTAAAAACATAATGAAAAGGATTCTACAAAAAAACTATATAAAATCTTGTGAGGTTTTTATTCTAATAATGGGAGTCAATGGATGATAAATATTCAAACTAAACAGGAAAAAGATCAGCGATTCCAGGGTGCTGAAGACGAGGGTGCATGTTCTCTGGATCTTTATTCATACAGGTTGTATAAGTGGAGTTCCAGAGAACATACACTCTTGTTTTCACTCTGTGGCAGCACCCGGGAATCGCTGCTTTTTTCATGTTTGGTTTCAGCACGTTTCTTCTCACTGGCGTATGGGTCAGCAGTCGGAGCAGCCGCCCTTCATTCTTACTAGTACGAAGTTGTGCCGGGTCATAACCCGAGAAGATGAGCATATACAATCCTTTGCTCGCTGTCATATTTTGGGAATAACACACTTGGAGCCCTTTTTCTCCCTTTCTTTTCTATAGATGATAAATAGAACTAATCCATACAGTCAAATACATCGGGGCTACACCATAGGTATATACCGTACAAATGGAGATAATCCAACAGTATATGTAGAGATTTACCGTAGTATGGTGAACAGAGCCTAAGAAAGCATTCTAATATCTCTAAAAGGGCTAAATATTTTATTAAAATTTACTTTAAGGATATTTTTTCTTATCTCAAGAAATATGATGGAATATTAGGAAATATACTATGGAGAAGTCACAAGAAACATAATCATAACAGAGATGACCAAAGGCAGGGTTTATTGACACCTCATACACGTAGTCAAAGAGAAGCTTTTGCTTGGAAGACCATGGGCTCAATATGGGTGGGATAGAAGACAGAATAATTGGGCTGAATGAGAGAACAAAAGTTACAAATGCCACAAGGTAATAAAACACTCAGCCTCTGTTCACATCATGCGTGTAAAAACACACAAATCTGAACACAATAATCCAATGAAGAAATGAGACCATTAGCCGAAAACATATCTAATAAATATTATAGACAAGACTGAACAGAGCTACAGTCACACTGAATTAAAGGATGAATAAACTGATTCTAAACAAATCTAATTCATGTAAAAATTCTGAAAATGTATGGGATTTTAGAAAATCCTAATTTTTTAAGCTTTAATTAGCAACAATTCAGCAAGATGTCAGTCAGTTGCCACCATTTTGCAAGATTCATATGGACTAGAAAGAGATTAAAAACAAAATATAATACACACCTCCCCTCTGGCCTGTACCATCTCTGCCACTCCACCACTTGTTTCCCAAAGCACCCACTCCAGTCTTCTTTCTCCCTAAGGTACCCATTGCACTCTTCTTCCTAAGGCATGCACACCAGTCTTCTTTTTTCCTTCCTAAGGCACCCACTGTAGTCTTTTTTTCTTCCTATAGCACCCACTCCAGTTTTCTTTAGACTATTCATGCACATTATATCATAACATGCCCAATGCGCTCACATGAGGCAACATGACAACATTGGGTGATGCACATAATGACGTGTCTAGACAGTGCCGAATAGCGAAGAGAAGACTGGATCTGGAGTGAGTTCCTAAAGTAGTTTAGAATTATTAGAGATTTGCTTATCTGTGGTGAGTGATTATAAAATAATTAAACACCCATCAAGCCAGCTGATTTCAGTAGGACCAGCCAACCAAATAATGTGTATGTGTATAAGAGTGCACTTACTTTCTCCTAATAGCTGAATTCGGGTTAAAAAATAAAAATAACAGGTATTTTGATTTGTAATATGCTTGATATTTGTTTCTTAATGTATGGGGGGCAGGGAGAGGAGTCAAGAGAAATAGCTGTCTGCAAATAAATGTATGGCCACCTTTGAAGACTATTCCACCAAGCCCATTCATACTCACGGTACAATGCAGGATTCATTTTCCCCAGACATCTTCCATCAGAGGGGAGTTCGGGAACCCTCATATGCATTGAACAGCTAACGGACGCAGAAAAATGGCACAGGTGAAAAATAAGTTGTTATATTTTGATGTGCTGCCTCCTTCCCCAAGTTTCTGCTTTGCACATGACTGTTGGATCAATTCCTGTGAAGTGTGCATCTTCCTCATATCAGTGCGGCTGCTGTCTTTTGCTATCCATACACATTAGAAGGTCTGTCACACACAAACGAGTGGGTTCTGTATATGGGCACCTTTATTCTTTGTGCTTGGCATAGCCATTTGAAATACACTGTTGAGCATACGCGCATTTATGCAGGTATATCCCTATAGACTGTCAGTCACTGAAATGTATAGAACACAATTCTATATGTATTTCTTTTTTTCTAGAGCTACACAGAAAAGCATATTTTAATATGTTTTTCAATGCAAAGATATACTGTACTGGATACTTTATATCCAACACATGCTACATTGTATGTGGAGAGCACACATTGGGATTATTTTCTGATACATATGCTAAGTATAATTGCCAAAACATGGTGTGAGCTTGGACAAAAGCTAGTTTTGGAAAAAGGAATATAACATAATCTAAGGACTATTGAAGAAGACTGTATTTTCGGTCTTAGTGCGATTTGACAAAACATCGGATCACCCTCGGACGATGAGGTGGTATACTGAGTGGTCCGAGGAAAAACAAATCAGATCATAGATGATTTGCCTCCGGAAATCAGATGAGACTCACCCATTTAAGGCTATGGGTGCGAGAAAAAAAAAAAAAAAAAATGGTTACTACAGTATGGCATCCAATTATTACAGGTACATTGCAATTCTGTAACATAGAAAACTGCCGCAAACTGTCCTGTAAATTATTAAAAGCTGCACTGAACACTGGTGACAAGTGAAAAAAAAAAGTCGTCAGACTTTTCTGGATGAAAATCAGAACGATTTGTTATATTCTCGCGTGAAACCAGCCTTACAAAAGGACAATAAAGCCAATTAAACTGAGGAAAACAAAAAATGGCACAATGTCTATCCATAAATCTCAATAAACCACAAAATAAATACATCAATATGACCTTAATATTTGACGTCTTTCACTATTAAGAATATACTAATTTTATTTTTCAACAATGTATCATTATCTTAAGTTTAAAAATTGAAATGTCCTAATTTTTTTCATTCTCTCTTTTCTTTTTTTTATTGTCCGTGAAAGCA